>NC_044586.1:63054016-63360834 GCF_901933205.1 Camarhynchus parvulus
GATTGCTCTGCAAGAGTAACTGCTTTCCCACAGAAGGTAACATTCTTTTAGCTTGCTAAAAGAATGCACATCCATCTGTGAGCTCTACCACAGTATGTCCTGCTCTGACTTATTCTTTTTCTCACGAACCATATATTTTCCCATATAACCTGGACATCTATGTACCTTCCGTGAGGGAATATTTTATCTGAGACAAAACTTAACACTCTTTCAAGACCTTGTGTCATCCTGGTGCTTTTCTGAGTGCAGTTCAAGAAAACCTTAATATGTGCTTGCTCCTACAAATATTCTTACTTTTGAACTTGCAAACTTTTCAAGCTCTTTGGAAATTCAAGATACATAAAAACTTGTAGGGCTCTGGGAGTACTATTCACCTTCCCCTAAAATACAAATTATAAACACATCAGAAACCTTTTTCTAAAGGGTACCTGGCAGCATCCAGAGCTGAAGGTGAAGGTAGCCTTCTTCAGAGATTGTTTTAATCATCTGTTTGAGGAGGAGTTGAATGTCTTTTCTCTCCATTAAATTTACAGGTAGTTCTGATATAGAGACTTATACATGGTGCAATGAAGCCACCCTAAATAATTTTCTGCTGCCTAGAGAGTATCCTCTTTAAACAAGGTTCACATCCTCCAGCTTTGGGGTGTACATGTACCAGCTTTGGTACATGTCTGACTGGTTTATACTCTACCCTCAGCCCCACCTGCTTCCAAGCCAGGGGAAATGATGTTGTACAGGGGTTGCTGGGCTCTGTGATGCAATTGTGAGGTTTCATCACACAGCTGTAGCCTCCTGATGTAAACCCACACCTGAAAAACAAGGAAACAAGGCTCCCTGGATAGACAACAGCCAGGATCAGCTTGTATAGCCTTTTCATAATTCCCACTCCTAGATGGAACATTCAGGATTTATCCCTTTCCCTCCTGTGCTCCTCAATGCTGTATTTTTACCTCTTCTCCCTAGAGATGTTTGGAGTGCCTGTATTTTGCTTTTCTAGCAAACTTCATCCTTTGGATCCACTTTAAACCTCTCGAAGCCTTCCATTTGTGATTTCTTTGTTCATCCTTTCTCTTATTGTGACTTTAGGTGTATTTTCCTGTAAATCTTGCTCTTGGCTTGGCAGTAGAACAGCTCCTTGAATACATACAATTTAGTATGAGCAAAGGTTAGACATGAAAGACCCAAAGCACTTCTGTACCATTTCTATCCACAGGCCTGGAGAAGGGAGGTTAAGAGACATAATCTGCCTTGCTTGAATGTGAATCACAAGAAATTCAGCTGTAAGACTTCTCTGCTTTTGAGATAGCCACATGATTTGACAGCTCTTTCTTTGCTTTCTAAACTAAGGGAAAAATACTAATTTTCAGTTTTGTAGTGTACAGGCCATCTGAGTCTCCTCCCTATCATATATAGAATAAAAAGAGATGATCACTGCATTAAAATCAAGTTAACATGTTTGTTTTGAGTAAGAAGGAATAGCAATTATTTCCAAGACAACTGGGGGCAGACAGCAGGATCAGCATCCAAAGCCTTTTACTGCTGCTATTAGGGTTTCTCAGCTATTCATCCACAGGCATCTTTTCCCAGCAAACCTATTTGCCTGCTACTGGGTAGCAAGAGGGTTTTGAGTAATGATGATTCTCTTGACTTTGCAGGCAAAATCCAGCCTTGTTAGAGGACTCTCAGGGACCCATGGTGACATGGTTATGTCCAAAGAGGAGGAGGGTAGGGTTAGCAATCTGCAAAGAAATGCATTGTGAACTATCAGAAAGCTAAAATCTGCATGTTCTGCCTGTGTTGGTTTGGTGTGTGAACTAAGTTAGGAGGAGTGACACAGACTAAATTGCTTTCTGCAGAGGACAACAGTTATTTGGTGTAACTTTGTACTCATCTCAACAGTGATGCTAGGGGTGTTGAGGCTGATCACATCCACTCTAGGCTGGCAGGGGCTCTGCAGATGCACTCTTGGCTCTAGGAAGGAGCAGAAAGCCGAGCAGCCTCCCTGCAGTGCTGTATTTCTGACCAAGGGGTCCCCATGTTGCCCAACTTCTCCAGTCACCGTTTGTCCCTTGTTCCATCACCAAAGTGTCAGAGGCCACTATCCCACAGTGTAGTGAGCAGAACTCCCTCTCCCACCTACCCTATCAGAAACATCTTGCTTTTCAAGGAGGAGGAAAATCAAAACATCACAAGGCTTTCACACAGTTTGACCAGGTGACCTTTAAAGGTCCCTTCCAACCCAAACATTGTATGATTTTATGATATTGTTCTCTGGAACGAAACAGGGCTCATATTTTCTATTGACCTGCCTGATCTTGATGGAAGTTTTGTGATTAAAACACTGCATTTTCAATGGTCTCTCTTTCTGCATCCCCTGAATCAATGACAATATCTCCTCACTCTTCAAAAGCTGCAAAGAAAACAATACCAGGCACTCCCAGGGACACCAATGGGAGCCATCCTGAGCCAACATTAAAATGCTCTGAAAGTCCCACCTGTTTGATAAACAGGAATTTTTGTAGATAGGATATATTTTATCACTTTATTATTGCTGTGGTTGGTAGCAAAAATGGATTGAGCTGACACTGCTGATAGCACTGACACACGCAATGGCAGCAAATGACTGCAACTCAGTATTAACGGCAGTATTGATTTTCTGCTCCCAAGCAAGCCTTTGTAAACTTTCAAAACCCGTTTTTTCCAAATAAAAAGCACACAAGTGAATGTCAGAGATTGTAATAAAGTCATTTTAGTAGAAGCCAGAGGTGTAATTCATGGCGTGAGAAGACTGACTCTGGTATCTGGGTGTGAAATTGTGCTGGCCCTACACAAGCACGTGACAGAAATACAACTTTTCAAGGTGATTTCAAGGTGATGCTGTGACCAAGCAGCCTGATCTACCCCAAAAGGCTGATCTACATGTCAGTGCAGAGTCCCCTCTCAATTTCTGGGGCTTCAGCTGTAAGGAGGCTGAAGGAGCAACACACAACATTCACTTGACTCCTAAACATAGAATCATAGAATGGTTTGGGTTGGAAAGATCACCCACTTCCAGCCCCTTTGCCATGGGCAGGGATGTCACCCTCTAGATCAAGCTGCTCCTGGGGGTAAGGATGTAAGGCAAAGCAGGGCACGTGCTGTTAGATGATTTTTGCAGCTTAAAATGCTGAGTGCTCTTAGCAGCTTTCTTGGCACCTGGGAGCCTTTTGTCCATCCTCAGCAGTCCTGGAAGCAATAAATACCCTGAAACGTGTGTGCTAATGCAAAAACCTTCATAACAGCTCCTCTTCTCTGTGCCAGTTACTGCAATTAGATGAGCACATCCAAGTGTCACATGCATCATCTGTTTGAGAAGTTATTTTATCCCAGCACAGCGACAGTCACCGTGCAGGCTCTCTGTGCTTCAGCTCTGGATGAGTCATGGTGCATTTACCCAGAGCATCAGGCTCAATTATGATTAATTTCTGAAAACAATTTCTGCAGCCATTCAGGTGCCACAGGCAGATGCTGGCGTGCTCAAAAATAAACATTGTGTAAACTCTTTGCCTGTCTTGCTGAGTTTACAGCCTCCCTCTCCTAAAACTCCCACATTCATTAGACCCAGCTCACTCTATGGATCTTCATGGAAAAAGAGCAAGGTTTGGGGCCAAACCCATCAGAGGAGCAATATTTAAATGCACGGCAAGCCCCAGGGCAGGGAAGAACGATGCATCTGACTCCATGTTCTCAGAAGGCTAATTTATAACTTTATGATACTATATTATATTAAAGAATACTATACTATACTAAAGAATACAAAAAAGATACTTACTCAGTGCTAAAAAACTAATAATGAAAACTCCTGACTCTTTCCAGAGTCCCAACACAGCTTGGCCCCAGCTGGCCAAAGAGTCAGAATAACTCACAGCAGAAGCCAATTAAACAATCACCTGTGGGTAAACGATCTCCAAACACATTCCACGTGAGCACAACACAGGAGAAGCAAAAGAGATAAGAATTGTTTCCCTTTTCTCTGAGGTCTCTCGCTGCCTTTCAGCTTCCCAGGAGAAAACCCTGGGTGAAGGAATCACATTCAGGGAATGTGAATGCCACAGAGCAGGACTCCCATCCTGGGGGCTTTTACCCCTTGCTGAGAGAGAGGACCTCTTGTGTGGGAAAAAGGATGCACAAATCTGGGGTACAGCTGAGCTTTGCATGGTTTTCTGCAGGAGGAGGGAGCAAACCTGTGCATTTCACATCAGCCCTGTCCCCACCTCCAGGAGATGCCTCAGAGTCAGCCTTGGTTGCTCCCTGTGTGGTTTCAGAGTAAATTGTCTCTTAAAGCAGGTGCCCTGAGTCCTATAAAGAGTATTATAGCATCTTCAGGAGTATAACCTGCTTCCCTTACAAGGAATATTCACAAGGAATAATGCAGTATTTATAATGGAATGTACCTTTCTCTGCACGTTTGCTTCTCCAGCTCCCTCAGGATGATGTTGTTTTGACACAAAGTCTCAGTTTGATTTGCTCCACAAAAATACTGATTGCTCTGTCAGCATTTTTAAATTTGGTAACACACCTCAGCCTCCAAAATCCACAAAGGTAAATTTGCAATTTAAGGGATGAGCTGATTTGTTGCACTAAAAATAGCTTACTGCATTAACATGCTAGTGTTCAAGTGGCACTAAGCTAAGTAGAATTCTTGTAAATGTAGTTTTTGTGCTTTATTAATTTTTCCCTCGTGAGTTTGCTTTCATTGCTGGGATTATGCTGGTGCCTGAATTTCCCCCCCTCTTTAAAACCACTGCTTACCTTACCACCTTACCCAAAAGTAGTAATTCCATTTTCCCCACCATCTTTCCCAATGTCCCCTTTTCCTACAAATTCAGCTAAAAGAAAATGTTTTGAATTAAAAGTCTGTGAGGCACTCTGGTTCTTATTACACCCAGCTTTCTGAACAGAGATTCCACTCATGTGCCAGCCCACTGCTTATGAAGATGCAGAGCAGCACAGCAGGGGTGAGTCCCTGAGAGAGAGCTGAGTGTGGTGGTAAAACAAGAGCTCCAGGGATGTCTTTCCACTCACATCAGTGCCACTGACTCGTCCCAGATAAAATTCATTCTTTTGCAGAACATCACCTCAAAACTTAGACCTTAGTTAAAGGTTTACTGTGGCTTCTGTTGTCTCAGGAAAGCCACTTTTTATTTCTTTATTTCAATGTCTTTCTCTGTAAATTAGTATTTAATCAGCCTTTGAGATGTTTGGATGAAAAGGACTTACAGCAGGACAGGAGGAGTTTGTCTGCCAGTGATTATATCCAAAAAAGTTCAGTATCTGGCAAGTAGAATGCAAATTTCCTTGATCCAAGCTTCTGTAGAGCCATGGATGCCCATGCTGGAGCATTTGTCTGTTTGTCCTTGGCACATGGATGCTCATTGCAGCCTAGACCTGCCCAAGATGAGGTAGAGGATGATCCATGAGGAGCCTGATCCTGGCACAATTAATTAGAGGTGGGTTTTAGCCAGGCCTCCAGGGCCATGAGGAGGATCAGACATCTCAGGATGGGACCAAAACAGCCCATCCCAGACCAAAAAGATGACAGATCTCTTCCCCTGCTGAGAGATGGAAAGATTTGTTTAAACACCTCATGAAACGATGCATTAACTCATCCCTAGATATTACTGAGATACAGTGAAGGTGAGGGCAAGGTGAATCTTTAGCACCTCTGGCTGTAAAAAATAAAAACACTGGCATCATTAGAAACCCACAGACCTGCAAGAGATCGGAGGGAGTGAATTTGAAAATAACTTTGCAAAGTGAATAGTGTGTTTGAATTAATCTCTAAAAAATGGGCTTTGCCATGGAGGTAAGGTAGAATGTCAGCCTGAGGTTAAAAGCTTTCTGAAAGCAATCTCTGTTTTAAGACTTAAAGTGACCCTTGATATTTATCAGAGTAAAGAAATTACAGCCTTTTCAAAAGGATGATGAGAGGTTGTGCTCAGCCCACCCATCATAACCACTGGGTGGTTTTGCTGCAGCTGAACAACTTGCTTCTCTATCACTTTCCCACATGCAGAGACAAATCCTGCAGACTAAATATTCTTATTTCCAGGCATTTTTCTGCCAAACTTCAGAGTTAATTAAATGTAGACATATATTGTGTTTGAGGGGTGCCCAGACAAATGAAGGAATGATGAATCTGACTCCATGTTCTTAGAAGGCTAATTTATTATTTTATGATACTATATTATATTAAAGAATGCTATACTAAACTATTCTAAAGAATACAGAAAAGATACTTTCAGAAGGCTAGAAAGATAACAATGAAAACTCCTGACTCTTTCCAGAGCCCCAACACAGCTTGGCCTTGATTGGCCAATAAGTCAAAACAACTCACATGAAACCAATGAAACAATCACCTGTGGGTAAACGATGTCCAAACACATTCCAAAGCAGCAGAACACAGGGGAAGCAAATCAGATTATTATTGTTTTCCTTTTTCTCTGAGGCTTCTCAGCTTCCCAGGAGAAGAAATCCTGGGCAAAGGGATTTTTCCAGAAAATATGACTGTGACAGACATATACTTAGATAGATATAAATGTTTATTTTATATTCTTATTTAATTAACATATTTATATCTAGTATCTCATATAATACATACATACATACATATATATATATATTTAATTTTTTTTTCTGCTGACTGAAGTGGCCAAACGGAGGACACCTAGCTGACCCCAGGCAAAGATGCTGCAGGCAGCAGGGATAACAAAAGTGACTGAGCCGCCTCCTTGCTGTGTCACACCCAGCTTGACAGAGGCAGATCTCAATCCACAAGCACAGTCATGCACTGCCCAGCTGGGTGTGCAGGCTGCTGCCCTGTTGGTAATCCATGGATGCCTGAGGCTGATGCTAAAACAGGTCCTTAATTTGCTGAACACAAGACAAACACAGAAGAGAAAAACTCGTGAAGGCAAGCCGCAAAGTCCTATGTCAGAAATATCAAATGAATAAGCTATAATTTTTTTCTAAGTACAAACTTCCCTGTCTAGTCCTTGCAGGTATATTATACTGCCACCCTCCCTTTTTTTCCCCCCAGAAAATCACTGGAAAACATTCAAAATTTGGAAAGAAATGAGAACCAACAACGTGCCTTTGTCCCTAAGGGTGAGGCAAAATGTAGACATTTTGTGAGCACTCGTGTAAGATGAATTGGGTGCTTCATCCTGTTCTAGTTGCAGCTGACCTCTCTCCATGGGGACCAACATGAGACCCAGCTTCCCAAAAAGCTGCTTTCCATGGGCACCCCTTTGTGTGTCTCCAGCAAACACAGGCAAATGGGATTCCATGAATAAAATATCAACTAAAATCAAGTTTCTGAAGGCAGTGGAAGCACACAGGGTCAAAAATCATTCAAATCCTGAAGGTTAAAAAGTAGCACAGCATTTGTGATATTTTCTGACACCCCCATGGAAGGAAGGAAATGGTGAATCTGACTCCATGTTCTTAGGTTAATTTATTATTGTATGATCTTTATTATATTGAAGAATGCTATACTAAACTATACTAAAGAATAGAGAAAGAATACAGAGAGAAGGCTAAAAGATACTAAAGAAAAACTCATGACTCCTTGCAGAGTCCCAACTCAGCCTGACTGTGATTGGTTATTAAGTCAAAACAATTCGCATGTTGGATAAACATGTGAACATGTTTAACATTCTCCAACCACATTCCAAAACAGCAAAACACAGGAGAAGCAAATGAGATAATATTCTTTTCCTTTTTCTCTGAGGCTTCTCAGCTTTCTAGGAGAAGAATCCTGGGCAAAGGGATTTTTCAGAAAATATGACAGTGACAGCCATTGTAAAGTCTGATTCCGCTTTTTATCACCCAACATGTTCTGGGTTTTGTGCTGATGGACTGCAATCCTGGCCAGGACTTTCTCCATCTGTAAGGCATTCACCTCATAGTTTTCAGACATCCCATTGCCAGCACAGGGGAAACTGTAAGGTCTACCATCACTTATCTTTCAATATGTCACTTTGAAACTAATAACTGATTTAATATTTTGCTTTTTATTAAGTGATGCTCATTTTACCTTAAAGCTTTCTTAGTCATTTCAGAGATTTAAAAAGTTCTTGGCAGAGTGACAGCCAAGGAAGAGCAGCATTAAAACAGTCAGCCTGCTGTGCCAAACATCCTGAAGTGGTGTCAGGAATTCCCAAAGCTGACAACTGAGTTTATGGAGAAGGGACTTGCAAACATCAACAAAAGCTGCTGTAATATCCAACAAGACTGTGTGGAGAGAGGTTGTGGGGTCTCCACACAATTGTAGCACTGAGTCTTATGACATATATTTAGTAAGTGAGCTAACAGTAAATGTGTTTTGTACCAACTGCAGTTTTGATTGAAAAAGATTGTAGGATGATTGCTATCTATTGAATAACTAAAGGATTCTGTCCTGTTACACTGATTTGCTAAAAATAGCCTAAAGCTCTCTCTGATTTTTAAGGTGGAGCTGTTGGAGTATCAAACATTTCAGAGCCATCTGCTGTGCATTTGGGTTCACATGGCTTATTTCAGACATCTGCACTAAAATAGGATGAATGACATCCAGCAGACACCTATTTCTTTCTGGCTGGGATAGTCCTAGGAACTTGTTGAAATGCAGGTATCTGTGCTGCAGACACACCTTTGCTCAGGGCCATCCCAAACTACCTGACTTCAGAGAATAGCTAAGAATCACTGACATTCCTAAGAATATTTCCATTTGTTCCAGTGAGGATTAAAAATGACCCTACAAAGTGACCCTACAAAGCTCCTACAAGGCATTTAAATTATCAACCCATATCAAGTCTGTTGTTTTCGCCAAGACTGTATCCAAACATGAAGATATTTCTCCACACTAGGGTCCACAGTAGCAGCAGGGACTGATTATTCACAGTTGGTAAAGCTGAACTGCCCTGTTTGGAATTCCTTATTCTCAAAAACTGTAAAACCCCACAGCTGTGTCCACAAGGAAACTGAATTTTAAGTGCTTTACAAGTTTCACAGTGCTTTGATTTTTGGACAGGGAAAAGGGTCTGTTTTATTTTGTTTTGGGGTTTTGGGTTGGTTTTTTTTTTTTTTTTTGTGCAGAAATGCAAAGTTATCACGTGCAATTTATATTAAACTAACCTGCCCTCATTGGCATGATACCATTATGCAGGATAACTGAAAGCAGAGCCCTAATCTTAGACACACAGGTCTGGAAGCAATCTCCAGGGCAGGGGATACCTCATCCACATTCCAGGCACTGAAACTCCTGGCCTCGTGCAGGAGTTCTGGGAGCTGCTTTTATAAAGGTCATTATCTTTCTTAACCTCTATGCAAAATTCATAGTGCTGGGAGCCAGGATTCACTTTCCATCAGTCATGGTAATAGTCTGACACTCCTGACGTCCTTATTATCCCATACAGCAAAGCAATATATATATATTCAGTTTCTTTGTGATTTAGATCAGACATGACAAATTCTGGCTTATAGAACCAGTTCCACCTGATTAATTTATAAAATCATCCCCTGAAAATCCACTTTTGCCACCCAAAGAAGATCTGTTTTTAATCACATCATTAGGAGAATCACCTCTCAGATCTGCTGTAATGCAGAACTGTCCTGGATTGCCTCAGGGAGTCGCTTGGGACAGAAAATAGCATAAGCTGCTCTCTTGGTCTTCATTGTAAACTTGGAGTCGAATAACAACATTTCTTCATCAAATAGAGCAGAGTCAAACCTGCAGATTTACAGAGTAAATGAGTTGTAATTCTGGGGCAAGGAACAAATAGATAAAGCAGAAGCAAAGCTGATGGAGAGGGAGCAATGTCCCACTTGTGTTTGTTTGATAAATGACTGTTTTTCAGGAGGAAAATACAGAAACATTGATCTGAGACCCTTTCACAGCCAGCTGATTACACGGGCAGAGCTTTAAATTTGGGTGGAGCCCCACCACTGTTTCCATGGGAGATTTCACATGTTATTTCAGGTTATAATTACAATTATGACAGAAAGGACTACAGTGTGACCCTGATACCTGGGATTTTCTTCCTAACTAATCCCTGTTAATAGTGATGCTTAAGGACCTTCATAATTTCTTGTTCAAATTTTATTGCCAGAGGCACATTACTGCACAAAAAAAAATATAAATCACACAAAACCTGTTTGCATGGTTAAGTTTTAATCATGGAGGATCTGGGGCTTACAAATTCTGTTTTGGAAAGTGCAATAAAGACTGATATAGAGATGGAGAATTTACCTCTTTAGGAAAAGTTGCATGCATCATGCTAGCTTTTTATATATTTGGGCTTTTTGGTTTTAAGAATTACATAAGAATTCACATGAATAGTACTCCCCCTGGATAAAACTGAGAGAAAGGAAATCTCAATGCTGTCACACAGTAAAATACCATCTGCTTCTATTTAAGAAATCCACGATAATGGAACCCAAAACACTTTGATCAGATGTTTAATGTGAGTTTTGAATTAGTATTCCAGATCAGCCTCATAAAAAGTTGGCAGCTCTAAAATTGCTTCTCTACTCCTTTCCATGACGACCAAGAAAGCAAAAACAATATTTCATTCTCTGGGAACAATAAAATAGACTTCCCCACAAATCTGATGAGTTTGTTACAGCACAGAAGAAAACCCTGGCGTGTACTCAGACTGTATGCAGTGATAAACAGCAGATTTGGGTCAGACCAAATGAAATGGCTCTTACTCTGAATCATCTAATTACAGAGCATTTAAGAGCCTTTTTCTATATATGTAAATGGGACTTGAATATTCTAACAGGCTAAGATTGCAGAGTGAATACTGTACAAAATGAAGATTGAGTAGAAAAGTAAAATGGCAGAAAGATGCCTCTTCTACCCCCAAAGATTAGGAACCTCAAAAACAATTTCATGCATGTCAAAATAAATATCTATGCCTGACTGCAGAGATACCACATGACCTTGGAGGGATCTCTGTAATCACGGCAGGACATGACCAGGGCAATGGGACAAGAGGCAGGGGTGAGACATTATGATGGTCTTGATCATCCTCATGAGGGGGAGCAGAGGGACAGGCACTGATGTCTTCTCTGGTGATCAGTGACAGCACTGGAGGGAATGGCCTAAGTTGGGCCAGGGGAGGTTTAAGCTGGATATCAGGAAAAGTTTCTTCCCCCAGAGGGTGGTTGGGCACTGGAACAGGCTCCCCAGGGCACAGCACTGAGCCTGACAGAGCTCAAGGAGCATTTGGACAACACTCTCAGGCACAGGGTGTGACTCTTGGGGTGTCCTGTGCAGTGCCAGGAGCTGGACTCAATGATCCTTGTGTGCCCCTTCCAACTCAGGATATTCTGTGATCCTATCAGTTCCTTTTGCTTATGAGCTTGCAAAAGCCAAAAATTCCTCTCCAGCTGCCATAGCATTTAATACACATATGTCAGAATATAAAAGATCAGAGCAGTCTGGGTTTATTCCAATTATTTCTGACTTTCCTGTTTAATTTGCATATTTGGGACTTGGTATTGCCCCCTTTGCCACTTGTTTGTACAGGAATAATTACCCAAGGTGTGCACAGCAGTGAACAGAGGTGCCTGGATGGGAGACACCTGAACCCTTGCCATGACAAGTAAAGCTGAGCAGATGTAATCATTAGGAGATTTTTAAGAATGTCGTATTTCCTGTGAAATATACTTTTAGGTTCCCCCAAACACTGAATGCCTTTAAGTAAAAGCCTCAAGGAGGAAACAGAAAATGCTGAGGTTATTTCAGTCTGTAAATGACTGCAGCCTCATAAAGACAAACTCATTCTTTTGCTTTGCACCAACTGCAGAATTGCTTCCAAATCTGCCTAGAATCTAATAAATCATTCACATCACCTTTTCTTGTAATGGATGAATATTCATGGGGAAGGTTTGCAATTACAATTTGTAGGATGCTACATTTCTGGCAAAATTTGCTCAGAAATAACCAGTTCCTTTTTTTAATTTTAATGATCACACATCTTTAAGGCACTTGTTGAAGCTGCCTATAGGAATTCAGATGAGTACTGCCAATCAGTGAAACTCAAAGTATGCAGAGTGTATTGCTAATAAAGACACAGGTGAAAGCTTTGATGGAAGAAGTCTGTCTTGAGTTCTTCACTTATTTTTATCTTTCCCTTTGGATGTCCACAAAAAGTGGTGCAAGTGAAGTTTGGAAACAGGAGGAGATGAGTTGTCATCTCTGGTTTTCTCCTGAGCTGTTTTCTCCTCTAGGAATAAAGCACAAAAGCTGAACACCAGGATTGAAAGCTCCACACCAGGCATGAAATTTCTCTTTGGCATCACAGCTAATCTGTGTAGAGGGAGCACCAGTTCTAAGGGGAATTCTGCCCATCTTAGCTCATTCAGGTGCTGATGATGGGAGCTGGGTGACTCAGTCCTGTGCACAGGAGAGCTCCAGTGGCTCTGCAGGTGACCCACAGCTTCCTCCAGGCCAGCTCTGCTTCAGCCCTGCCAAAGTTAGTGCAGATGCACAACACTGACCCTCTGACACAGCCATCCTGAGGAAGTCACCTGTTCCCATATTGTTCCTATGCAGTTTTATTTAAGTGCAGTTACATTTTCTTATACTGGAAACTCTCTCATTAAAAATTTAAACCATGTTGTGGCAAAAAAAGCACGTGTGCTTTTATTCCAGGCTGCTTTCCAAACATCAGAACTCCTTTCAGAGCTCAAGTAACACAGGGATTGTCACATCAGCAATTTTCTGAAGGCTAGGTACTAAGATTTTATTAATCTTTTGACTCTGGAAAACATCCCAATAGTCTTAAAACACCCATGAAACTTAAACACAGTTAGCAAGGGAGTTTTCCTCCATTTATCCAGTATTGTACTTTCAGGTGTGTCAGGGCTGTTGCAGGGTCCAGATGGCTTGCACTCAAAGATCAGGTGCAAACACAAACCTGCCCTTTCCTTTCCCCTTCTTTCCCTCCCCCTCCCTTCTCCTTCTCCTTCCTTCCAAATCTCAAATATTTAAATATATTTATAGGATATAAACACTTAGACTGTAAGTGTGGGTTCACTTCAGGATTTGACAGAGAATTAAACTATTTTTTCTCCTAGCAATAGAGTGACAATTCAGCTATTTTTTTACAAATATCTCTACCACTGCTGTGTACTGACCCCATCTCCTTCCCTTTGAACCAGCTCTGCTGCTCTCACAGCCCTGCCTGACCCAGCAGCAGCCACAGCACAGCTCAGACAAACCAGGAAGGGAAGAAAAGGCAAGGCAAGGCAAGGGGGCATCGTGCAATTAACACTCAGCAGCATCCAGTTGGCCTGGAAAGTGTTTTTTTAATGCCTGAAACTTTGAAAGTTGAAGATGACACACGACCACAAAAGCGGATTTCAGGGCTCATCACTGTCTTTGCTCCAGATTCATGTGAAAAGATTTAGTATTTTCAAGAGAACTTCCTTGCTGGATGTGCCCTGGAAAAGGAAAAAAAATTGCTGTCCTTTAGCCAGCAGGTAGGATTGGGTTGGGTCAGGATTGCCTGTGACTAGTAAGGAGAGGTGAGTTAGAGATGCCAGGGCAGAAATTAGCAGGGTGCAAAGTGCTCAAGCGGCTTTGTGACTCCTTATATCCCTGTTCTTTTTTTCTTGACTATTTAATACTTTTCTGAAATCCTGCACTGACAGCACATTAAACTATTTAGCTGTTAACTCTTTGTTCACTTGCCACTGTCATATTTTCTGGAAAAATCCCTTTGCCAGGATTTCTTCTCCTGGGAAGCTGAAAAGCCTCAGAGGAAAATGAAAATAATAATTATGTGATTGCTTCTCCTGTGTTTTGCTGCTTTGGAATGTGGTTGGAGATTGTTTATCCAACAGGTCATTGTTTGATTTGTTTCATGTGAATTGTTTTTCATTAATGATCAATCACCATCCAGCTGTGTTAGGACTCTGGAAGCAGTCACGAGTGTTCATTATCATTCTTTGTAATCTTCTGTCTGCATCCTTTCTCTATTCTTTAGTATAGTTTTAGTATAGCATAATATAATATAATATAATATAATATAATATAATATAATATAATATAATATAATATAATATAATATAATATAATATAATATAATATAATATAATATAATATAATATAATAGCCTTCTAAGAACATGGAGTCAGATTCTCAATTCCTCCTTCATCCTGGGGACCCCGAAAATACCAACTGGACACATGTGTTGACTTAATATGGACTAAGTCAAACAATGGGAGAAAAAAAGATCCTGCAGATCTCCTAAGATCAGTTGAAGAAAATGGAAATGTGCAACTAGATTTTAGCAAGGATATTCCTGATGAGGTTCATTTCCCTTTGTACAATTAACAGAATTCTGATAAAAAAGGAGTGGCTTTCTCCAGAAACTGCAGCTCCTCAAGTTAATTCTGACTCAGCAGGGAGATCCTTTCCTTGATCAAGATGATCACCACTTCATTCAGTGCATGGGAGCTGCAGTGCTGACTGTTCCCAATTCCTAATGGCTATAAAATATGTATGTGAATGGTTTGTGCCTTTTTACAGACTATTTATAGGGTGAGACTGTAAGCTCCACCATGGACAGGTATTTTTTGAGGTTATGAAAGGGTAGAACCAAAATGCAGGCACCTAACCCCCCTAATCCAACCTGCAATTGAAAAAAATTAGACACATACTTAATCTAAATAAGTCTGGGAAGCTCAGCTTGCAGCAAGAGGGAAAAGATACCCCTTTTCCTGCATTTATTGAACAATGTTAAAAGGTGCTTTGTTCACAGCTTGTATAAGAATCATATTTTGGATTCTGGGTGGTTCCTTCCCCCTCCCAAAAAAGACATAATGAGAATTATATCCAGCTGGAAACTGATGCTAAATAGTTTCATATTTAAAAAAAGGCATAGAATGGTAACAGGAAAGGCAAGTAATGTATAGGGTTGTGTGGGTTATATATTACCAGAAATCTTTAAATCATGGTCAGATATTATTCTGAAAGGACCACTAGAGCTGAAACAGAATTTCCCACTCCATGAAGAAATTACTATGTGGGATTTGGAGGTCTGTGCTATAAAAGAGGTGAGTTAGTTAAAGGCGATTACCAACATCCACTTGAAAAATCAAGAAATTCTTTCTCCCTGACCATCTCTCTGAACTCTGTGGAAAGGAGAAGTTGAAACTTTCTCCTTTCCACAGAGCTCAGAGAGATAGGAAGATGAAAAACACCTTTGTAGCCATAACAGAAAAAGATGCAAAGAGAGCCAAAGCAAACAGCAGCTGGCTCAACAAATATGAATTTCAGGTAATGGTCATAAACAACAGGCTGGAACTGTGGATGCCAATAAAGTGAGAGCAAAGGTCAAATTTTGCTCTTTAATAACATGGTTGGTTCAAAATAATAAATCAAATGGAAGTGTCATTCACAAAAAAGCCCATTTGTTTGAGCAGTGCAAATGACTGGTCCCCACCCCAGCAATGCCTCAGTTCCTACAGCAGGCACAGAAGTGGCGCCTCCAAACCACTGAAAAGGCACCTGGGAGACTGAAACTCCTGCTGATCCTGCTGACCAAACTCCCTGTTTCATGGTATTCCTCAAGCTGTTAACATGCCCCCCTCTGCCATCTCTTCTCTGAGCAACAGATTGTGAAGTGCTTGGGGGGGAAATCACCTTTTTATTGCTTCTTTTTGTGTAGTGGGTCCCACAAGGGGCTTCAGGTCTTGGCTGTGAACCTGTGGGTCTATGGAAGCTGTTGGAACAGTAACAGATAATATTTCATCCTTTAATCACTGTTGCCTGCAGAGCCCCTGAAATAAACAGAACTCACACTGGTATTCAAGTATTGATGTATAGGGAAGAGATTCAGCATTTACAGAGACTCTGAGGATATTAATTCATAGCAGGTCAAAACTCAGAGAAGTTTGGTCTTGATGAGGTCATTGCTGGAGCTGGTTTCTTCCCCATCTGCCTGTGTGAGATTTTGGATGCAGCTGTGCAGACACAACAGGGGCAGGATGCTGAGCCACAGGGATGTGGAGACTGATCCAGACTCTCAGTTCCTGTCAGAAGCATTAGCCCTCAGATAGCTGTAAAGAAATAATCAGATTTTATGCTTATCACAAAAAAAAAAGTATAATTGTCCTAATAACTCCATGAACAATTTATCCCATTATTTATTTCTTTGTTTGCCAGTGCAGTAACCTGAATACAGATGGCCAGGAAATACTTTTTTCCATCATGTGACCTTTGGGCTCTGTTGTCCTCTTGCTTTCTGCACCATGGAGCAAGCTCATTTGTGAAAAGATAGAGACAAAAAATAGACTAGCCAAAACCTTTGTAGTAAATGAATTTACTTGGGTTGGGGGATGTACCTCTGATTCCAAACTACCATGAAACCATCTATTTCCAAGGCAGAGGAATCTCTGGCTGACCCAAAGTTTAATTAAATTATTAGACCCAAAGTTTATTTAAATTATTAGAGAAAGTGTAAAAAAAAACTCACAGGAGAAACTAAGAATCATGCCATGGAGCCAAGGGGGTTTTCTGGAGGTATTCTGAGGTCTGGGTCACTGTCCTGGGCCAGAATCCAATCCTGAATCCTCCATCAGGTATGAATCCTCCATTTACCATGTTTGTCCTACCTCTGCTACAGGGACATTTTACTTTTGAAACTCAGAGACAAAGACAGATGGAGGTAAAAAAAGCTCTTCTTTAGCTCCCCATTCTCTAATGAGGATTGTGGTTCACAAATTGTGATGGGGAGATGATGGAAGAGTCCTACAACCTCTGCACAGTAACCATTCAGCACTGAAAATTATCTCACACTGCAATTGGCTAAGTGGCCAAGCTAGAAGGAAAAATTAGAGAAAGGATTTTAAACTCAAAGAATAAATGAATATAACTGTTTGCTAGCTATGTAGTTCTAGGATATTATATCAATATTAATCAAACTTCATGTCATTTTTAGTCATTAAAGAATGTTTTTCTTCTCTCAAAAACAAAAAGCCTGCCAGGTTGACAATGATGAGATAAAGGGAAAGAGGTGCTAAAACACTCAGTTTTAAAATGCACAGTGCTTGGACTCTCACTTAAAACCAGTCTTGTCCATTTGAGTGGAACTAAATCATGTTATAACCATGTTATGAACCCATGAAAACCTGTATAGGAGCCCAAAGTGGGATATGTCAGCCATAGAAACAGAAATGGACAGATGATGCTCCAGAAGTTAATGAATGTTAAAAGAACAGCTCAGACATCTCCTTCTTAGAGAAAGGGGAAAAAATAATACTTTGGGTTAGGGTTGTCTAGATGAAAAGAGATCTTAAAATGTCTTTTTTTTTAAATCAAATCCAAATATTATTAACAATAAGGGTTTAATCAAAACCTTTTTTCACTGAAAGGCCCCAGTTTTGGAAAAAGGGTGAACTAAAAATTGAGCAGTTCTTACTTTCAACCAGGACAAGGCAATACTTCATGCAAGGTTAGGCAGCAACACAGAGGCAGAGTGAGGAGATAACTCAGGTTTGCCTGCTCTGTGTGCAGCTTCCCCACTATATCACACTTCTTTCCATTTCCTATTTGCAGAAGCAGAGCAAAACAAATTTGCACAGAGCTGTCCAAATGAAAAAGCTATGATTACCTGCAATGAACAAATAGAAAACACAGTCATTTTTATAGAAAGCTGTCTGACTCTCATATATGCTGCTGAACTGTTGGTGAATTGGTTTTTTTCTGAGCTTTTTCTTTCTGATATATTTGACTCCCCTGCCTCTTATTGGCAAAGCACATAATAGATATTATTGTTAATTTACTGGGAAGATAGTTCTCTGCAATTTTTTTGTGACTAACAGTGCAATGAACTTACACAGAAATAATCTCTGGGAAAATACATCACATTTTTGTCACTTTATTGAGATATTCACCTCTCTCTGGGCTCTTCATGTGCATAATGGAGCTATCACACACTGCAAGGTTAAAAAATAGCTGCACAGAAAAAATGAACTTGACTGGCAGACTCTGTGAAGGTCACAGAGCAAGAGGGACTTCACACAAATTCACATGGCACTCAGAAAATATCTTATTCTACTGAATTCTGACAGGCACCATACCCAAATCCCTTCATCTGAATGCTATGAAAACTGGATGTAAACATAATCTCTACAAGTGACCTTTGCTGCCTCTCTGCCTTGGCTTCAGACATAAGCAGCTCCACATTTAGAAAATATTCAGAGATGAATTCACATTGGAAATCTGCACCTGAAACCTGCTTTTTAATGCTGGAGCCTGACTTGCTGCTGCCAATGATCAGAGTGAAGGCAACTCCATCAGCCTGAAAGAGCAGGGTGTAAAAGGTTAGAGCATCTCTACTGTCAATTAGAAGAGCTTCTATGGTCAAACCATCATTAAAAGGGGAAAGACAGGGGAAAAAAACCAGAAATCTGTGCAGCATCCTGCACCAGACCTAATAGATGGACTGGCCTGATTCTCAGCTGCTGCTGCAGGCAGATTCAGACACTTGACTGTCAGCTCTGGGATTAAAAGCATTGTACTGATAAGCAAAAAAGAAAACAAAAACAGACAAAAAGCCAAAAACCAAAGCCAAAACAACAAATTCAATCAAGGATTTCAGCCACATCACTGCACATATACATACATATATCTCAACAGTATTTGTTCTTTCATCAAATTGATAACTTCAATATTCACTGTAATTGCAGTGTACTTGGGTTTTTTCCATTTTTTTGATCCTTTCCCATTTACTCCTCACAACTGCCTGTGGTGTCTAATACATACTACAGAGATACATCAATTATTAAAGATGTCAATTATTGTCTTTTCAAGAGGGCTGAGGTGTTTATGCACATTTTTTCATATATGTAACCAAAACTATTTTTTTTCCCAAAAGAATTTTGTATCGCTAGGATTTCTAATCATTGGACTGTTTGCCAGAGCTGGAAATTATTCTGATATTACATATGGCATTTAATTCTATTTGATACTGCTGACAGTATTTCTCAGCAGGAATTTGCAAAAAGTCCAAAAGGGATTTGCTGTTCTTATGCAAGGACCTCAAATTCTTCCTTTCAGGACAGGGAATGAAATCTTGAAATCAGAGGACAGAGTTGAACTCCTGAAAGGGGATATGGTCAATCAAAAATAAAATCGAAAAATCCAGAAAACTTGAAATGCAGTAACTACAACCAATCGTACTGAAATGAAATTGGGTGTAGGGAAATAGACCAAAACTTGCCAAAATTATTCCCGTGGAAATCCCTAAAATCAGGGAAGAAAGATAAACAAAGAGACAGATGAGAAACAGAAGAATAGAAATTTCATTAAAAAAAGAAAAAAAAACAACCAGGTAGGACATGAAAACAAGAAAAGCCAATGGGATGACATGAAGTGCAGAAATACAGACCAAAGCTTGCCCAGTTGATCCTCATTGAAATCACAAGATTGAATCTTGAAATCAGAGGACGGAGTTGAACAAACCCTCCCGAAATGAGTTATGGTCAATCAAAAATGAAATTGAAAAATCCAGAAATTTTTTTTCCCCTTTCAGGAAATTCTTCCTTTCCCTTCAGACTCTTTAACTTGTATCACTCCCTGCATTTCAGCCATTCTGGTTTGGCCCTAAATACCCAAACAGAAATTTAAGGATTTTTATTGCTTGAGATCCCATCATATATTCCTGATCTAAATGCATAGAACTACTCATGATTGAAATTAGGGATATACTGAGGTATTTACACAGTGAGAATGCTGAGGACTGACTTCTTAAATTTCTCCTGCTTGTATGTATGTTGACATTGTCTTAAAGGGAAGAACATGTAAGAAGCAGATCTCAAGAATATCATCTCAACATCGATGTCTTTAGATGTTGGATTTTCTTTCCAAAATAGCTGATTGATGATAGAGTAATTTAATTGGGATATTGATCATTTGAGGTGGGGAAAAAAAAGGGATTTTGTAATTTCTTGTTCTTTTTGTCAGTCCCATAAGCAGAGATGCCTTTTTTTTCCCCTTGAACACAGAGTTTTCTGATCACCAGTGACATATCAGCTGCAGAGATGAAGATGATTTCCTAGACAATTAACTCAGAATCACCTATTGGAGACAGTCCAGGTATGCTTTGACTGTTCCTTACACTGATGGGTGAAGCTGGCTCCTTTTCTGGCTGTAGCTTTGCCTTGTATCAACATTTGAAAAAGTTGTGTTTCTGAGTTACAGAAACATTTCAGATTAAGTGAGAGAGAGAGATGGAAATACAGATTCTCCATCCAGCTGAAATATCCCTCCCAAATTTTTTTGCCACCCAGTGACCTCCATCACCATCAGCATCTTCTTATCCTGCCTCCTGCTCCTTCTAGATACTGAGCTGCAGGGAGAGGTGCCCTGCCAACTACTACATGCCATAGCTAAAGATTTGCGCTGATTTAATTTGAGAACAAATTCATTTTAAAAAGATTGAACAGATGAAAACACAAATTACAACAGAAACCAGGATGCAGTTTGTAGTATAGCACTGAACTGCTACAATGCAGGAATGTGGCCATATGTTTGGGAGTGTAACATTTTGTACTTTATTTTAATTCTGGTTGGTTCAAGATGGTTAGGAAGCTTTTACAAATGAGTGGAGAGAATGAGTCTGACAGTTGAAACATACTGATCACTTCACTGGTGAGAGTGATTTTGCTAGTTAACTCCATCAGTTTAGACTGAAAATCTATTAGAGAAGAGTGGACAGATTCTGACAAGAGTCATCCAGGTGGGATAAATCCAGATTTACAGCCATATGAATGAGGAGGATATGACCCATCTGGCATGAATAAAAAATACATAACCACAAGATCTTCCAGACACTTTCGAATGCCTAGGAGGATCACTCCTTTTGTCTCATAAGAGTCCTGTACAGAGAAACCTGCACTCTCAAAATTATCATAATGAAGAAACTCACAAATCATTTGCAAGCTCGAAGCAAAGTTTTCTGCTTGGACACGATCCAATCCCCAGTGCAACAGCACTCTGACATTTACTCAGGGATTAGCACATCCTCCAGCATCACATCCCAAACACCACAGCCCTGCAACTCCTGGCCCCACACACAGGGCTGCTGTTTGATATCAATGAGATTTGCACAAATGCTGCAGCTGTGCTGGGTGAGCTGACATTTGTGTAATAGCTGTCAGAGGAGAAAGCTGCCCTGTAACTCAGACCTGGGGGAAGAGGGAATCTCAGCCAATCCTGATAACAAGTCTAGAATTTCTTAGTTCAATCCCTTTTTGAGCTGGTTATGGATTGAATCCTGCAGCTCCTAGCTGGGGATCAATTTGTCATGCTCCCCTGTATTGCAGCCCCGGGAAGGCATTTCAGCTTCTGCCCAGCACTTGCTCCTGATCAGACCCCACTCAGAGGTGGATGGTGACTGCAAGGCTTTGAGAACTTTCCCAAGTTCCCAAATTGTTTAAAACAACCCCCCAAACCCTGCAGGGCCAGGGTGCTCCAAGGGAAGCACAGCCACACACTGGTTTACAGGTACTGACCAGTGGATGGAGGATAAGCTGTGATTAGGACCGTCCCTCGGGAGGATGTCACACACCTGAGTGGAACAGGAGGAGGGGGTGAAACTGAAGTATCCACCTGTGAACAGATCCCCAAAGTAGTTTCCATCTCACAGGGCTAGAATAGCCCAGAGGTTGCTACCAGCAACCAATCTGGATAAATCAGTGCTCTGGGAACAAAGGATTTGTCTTGCAGCCTGATGTTCACACAACCCTTCACCTGTGCTGGAGCACAACCAAAGGGCAGGACTGAGAGGTATTAAAGAGTTGAAAGGCTTTTTATTCCTGGAAGTTGAATTCACAGTCCAGTTTCTCATTTGATGAATTCATAGCTGTCAGCTACAGGCACTTCAGGGCAGATGTGCCGTGTAGGAGCACAATGTGCTGTACACAAAACTGTGATTCTGGAAGACATAAACACAAAGAATTAATTTCTCAATCCTTTGTTCAAAATGTGCCTGTCTGTAAATGCTGATTATAAACTAATTTTCCATGAGATCTGTGTTCTCATCCTTTCTCTCTACTATGTAAAAGAAAAGTATCCAAAATGCAACAAAGACAAAACTGGTCATCTGGTAAAGGTGAGATGTACACTGCATGATGATGGCATATGAGAAATCCTTCTTACATTGGGGTGCAAGCTAAAACCTGAGATTTTCAGTAAAATACAGGACAGACAGACAGCCTGTATCTGGGACAATGTTCCTACTCGTTCACTCCCTACAGATCACATCCTTAGCTGCTCTAATTCTGCAGTCTGACTGACTCCTGCAGTGGAATGAGTTTGCAGCAGGTAAATATTCATCTCTACAAAGGTAAGGGATGTTCAGACCACAGAGGAGCAAGTCTATCTACAGCCTGAAGAACTGGATTTATCCTTCTGACTTCTGCAAAGGGAAGAGGATATGAATGAGATAATGAGGAAAGGGAAAATATAGACACAAAGCATTGAATTGATTGTGAGAAAAAGACCTGAGGCATCACACAGTCCTCTCATCAAGGCAGGGACAGGTGCTGAAAGCAATTGGTTAAAATTCATTTTACCATTCATTCTGAGGCAGAGAGCAGAGCGCAGATTATGGGGCTGAACAGCTTCCAGCCACCAGAGAAGGATTTCAATCTGGTGGGTCTTGGTCAATGCTTTAAATGCCCTGGAACACACACCTTCAGCTGTGGGACCCTGCAGACTGTGCTACAGACACAAGAGAGGGGCTCTGGAAAGGCAAATGTGGAAGCCCAGTCTGCATTTTCACTCTGCGCTCAGGGCTCCCACTGGTGACTGAAGCTACTGATGGCAGCTTCACTGGTGGAACAAATTCAGGAATCATCCCCCTAGTGAGCAGCTTTAAATTAACCTGATTATTTCACGCCAGCTCTTTGACAAATGAGTCTGATTTATTTAGCTCATTTGAAACAAGTTCATTTTAATGAAGTTATTTATATAACTCTGTGATGCCATTAGCCAGATTACACGCTGTCCAAAGGGCATAATGCATGATCTCATTTCCAACTTAAACCTCTTCTACTTCTTTCACCCTCTAACTTAAGTAGCAGGAGGCCAGAAAATATGTTCTTCTGTTTCTCTCTAGATGGCAAAAAGTCATTTGACAGCTGCCAGGTATTATCAGCTCATTTAATCACTTCTTCTCCAGCCTAGGAAATCAGATTAGAATGCAAAACACATTCCTGCTAAATCACAGGGAAATACAGCCCTGTTTGAGGTCCAGATACATATCACTGTCACTTTTGGAAATGGATAATGTTATCCTGACCACTGCCCTTTAAACTCAAATTTTAATTGCTTCTGAAGATTATTCTCACCAGTTTTTGCGTGTATGTAATAGGAAAAAACAAACCTGTTGTGGCTCAGGTTTCAAGTTCTACCCTGCCATGCATTTTCCAAGAGGCAAACTTCTCACACTCTTCACATTCATAATTCTCTACATGAGTGCATGGGCACAAGGGCACAGAAATCCACTCTACAGAGCACCTGGAACGTTTGAGCCTTGCTGTGAACATGAGAGAGCCCAGGAAAAGGCACATGGGCACTTTAAATCACCACTGGAACTGAGCCCCAGCACTGGGTATCATTTTGCACTGAGACCCATTGATTTTTTGTGAGCTCAGGTGGAATTGCCATCAGCAAGATAAATGTATCTGAAGAACTTGGCCATGCAGAGTGGACTGATGTTATTGATGTTATTTATGAAGTGCTGAGTTTGGAAAACACTGCCTGAGGTTCAGATGTGCTCAAACATCAGGGACCTCCCCTTAGTCCTTCTGATGCAAATGCAAATATTTCTCAAGGCCTTGGAAGAGACAGAAAAGTGCTCTGGAGATTTCAGGAGGATAACCTTGTCTCCCTAAGTTTGCCTCTGTCTCTTCATGAATGTAAAGCATCCACAGAAAATTTTAGGCACATACATTCTAAGAGGACATATCCACCTGGGCATCACCTCAGAAATGGTCCCTGATGGACTGTTTTCTCATTAAAAGGGAAAAAAGGTGCTCACTTCTTTTCTCATGAGAGCTTCTGGCACAATTCCTTCCCCAGGAGCTGGCAGGCTTCTGTCCAGACTCCTCCTCCCTTGTGGAGCATGGTCCACGGGCATGTTCTCCTCAGCGCCCAGAGAGATGTCTTCCTGCAAACCCTTCTGCTCACATCCTGCAGTTCCTGTCTGTGACTTTTTAACAACTTTATGGGTTTGTGCTGGAAACTGGGTCACTGGAAAGATCCAGGGCAAAGCAGAAAAACAGCAAAAAAATACCTATTTTGGTAATTGGACATTTTTCTTAACCCAGATCATTTCAGTCATGTAGCATTCTGGCAGGGATGGTGGGGGGATCTGCTCCCTCTCTTCTTACACAGAGCCTGACATGAACCCAGGGTAGGAAGCCCGATGCTCAGATGGGAAGGATAAAACAGGGGTGTCCCACTCAGTTCCCTGGACTTTCAGATGACACTCTCTCTCACAGGAAAAACCCAAGGCAAGAGACAGAAATCCTTGTCTGGCTCCAGGTGTGCTAGCTGCAGCAATAAGATCTTTCTTTTTCTTGGTGCTTCTGGCCTTTAGCTCCAGCACTCCCAGCCATCCTCGGAGAACATGGGTGCTCCATGGACCTCTTGAGCAAAACAAGAAGAGTTTGTGCATCTCTTAGACAGCAGTTCCAGAAAGCAAATGAGATCTTTTTTCAGCAGCTTTTTAGACATTTAAATTTAGATATTAAATAGGCTGATCCCATCCTTCACTAATGCCTTCAAATATTCTTTTTTTTTTTCAATATAAAAGCATTTGGGTTGGTTCTGGGGTTTTTTGTTTCCCAGAAAGAAACCACGGAGAGAAATCTTCAATCACACTGTACATTGCAAGGAAAACAATCAGCAATGGATCACAGTATCAAGCATGTGATATAAAAAGAAACATTAAAAACTAGGGCAGAAGTGACTCTCTGAGGTTGTTTAGGTTGTGTCTCAGGTGTATCTATTGACAGAAACTTCAGACTGCTCTTAAAGGGAGACTGCAAGACCTGCATGGGTCTGAAAGGCTGGATTTGTAAATATAAGAGAACCTTAAATTGTGGGGAATACTGCCACAAATAGATTTTCTTCCAGTGGAAACATCTGGGTTTGGAGTTGGATTCTTCCTGCCAGCCCTGTGATAATCCAAAGAGGCAAAACCAAAACTGCCTGATCTGCTTAGATAGTTGAAGTTGGGAACAGAACAAGAGGAGAGAATTTCATTTCATAGTAAAACAAATTTAGGAACAAATTTAGGAACAAATTTAGGAACAAACTCGAATGAAAATATAAAGGAGATGCTGCTTGCTCACATCCTTTCGAATCCAAAAAATCTGATTCCCAGCTCCTGGGTAAATCACAGCACCACCTGCCAGCAGAGAGTAGAATTACATCATAAATGACACATTTTTCCCTAAGAAACACTTTGTCCCCTTCAAATGCACAGGAGGTTTGTCATTGCTTTCATGATAACCCAGCATTTAGCAAAAGCTGCCAAAAAAAGCTGAACCTACATAAAAGCTAAATAAACCTGCTGCTCCAAAACAGGACAAGTTTTTCCACTGTGGAATACATCACACTCCACCCACAGCTTGAATTTATCAGAATTCAAGATAATGACCATTCATTCCTGGGGGTTTATGGTTGACACAGGCCAAGGAAGCAGCTCTTGGCCCTCTGGTTGTCCCTCTCTCCTCTACACAGCTGCAGCCCCCCTGCCCACCCATGGCCCCTGCACACAATGCCATGCAGAAAGCACCTGCCCACTTTTACCTGTCCCTCCTACAGAAAAAACTACATTTGCCACCCTCTCCTCATGCCTCCCCCTGTGTAGCAGAAGGCTTTGCCTGGAAAAACAACTTGAACAATGCTCTATTTCCAAAGCTATCAGTGGTAAATGAAAAAGGGAAGCTCATGCTGCTTTGGGTGCTGATTAGTGCTGAAACCAGTGTGACACATCAATCTCAAAGTTAAACATCCTGATAGTGAGACAAAGATGTGGTAGACCTGGTAAAATACCTGGATAAAAGAATAAACAAATGCTACTACTGATCACTTACCTAGACATGCTGAGTGGACACAGCTGGCCTGGAGACATATGACTGAGAGTGCATCATTTTACACTATAAAAGCCCAGTTCCAAATTTTAACAGCAGGGTCTTATAACATACACCTTCTTGGGGTGTATGTGTGGAGATTCCTCACTGAGGATGCCCCTAAAGGTTATTCCTAGAGGCTGAGCAAAAGAAATCTACTCATGGTCATTGGTATGGGTGAGTAACATCAATCTCTACTTAATAATTGTTCTTGCTAGCTTGAATACAATTGCTTTAATACAATTGCTTTAATGCAATTGCTTCAATATCGCTTCATAGTGCACTGTATTAAAATGGTTATAGCTCCTGTACTCTCTACTAAATATTCTGATAAGATCTTTTTGTCTAATCATAATCATCCTAAATCATATATATTTATATAAATACATCTGGTTTGCCATCCTTAATCCTGTGGGACAAAGTTGTATAAAGGTTTGATTACTCCTAAATAAATTGTGGAAACCCAGGGCACCAGGAATATTTCTCTCTCTGCTCTGGGGTGCCCTGACCCCCAGGGCAGCACTGACTTTGATCCTCATTCATGGAGAAAGTTTCCCAGACTTCAAGATAGACTAGAACACACAAAAGTGTGCAATAGATTATAGAGAGTAGTGTAGGTGTATCACTTGGTGAGAAATGTAGGTTTTGGGATTTTTAGTATGTAGTGGATGGAAGCAAGATGGAGGGCACAGGGTGTCATCCTGGGTTTCTTCTTCATGCTTCTTCTTCCTTCTTCTCCATGGGTTTGGGTGGCATTTTGTAATTGGGCAGAAAAGTCCCTATTGCAGCTCTTTGGGATCAGTTATTGGGTTAAAAGGGGAAATAATCTAGGTGTCAGTTCTTAATTGGATAGTTTAGTCTTAAAAGACCTTGTAAGACAAGATTGTTGGGCATTTTGTGCCTTCTAATGAAAAGCTGCCAAACTCACAGTAGTGAGACTGTTTTACTGATAAGAAATAATAAACACCTGAGTCTGAACATGAACTGCCATCTCAAGTGCCTTCAATCCAGACACAGAGAAACCAACGACTGCCACCCCCACAATAAACCTTTACACATACAGACCTTAACTACTGACAAAGTCTGGGGCTCAGATTGGATCCAGCTGCACTCAGGCTCCTCTCTAAGAAAGACTTTAGAAAGCAAGGGGCATCCTCTCTGCACCTCATGACTCAAAGGGAGGGCTTCTCTCATAAACTTAGTCTGAAGCTCCCACCCTGCCCACCACACGCTGCCATCAGCGCCTCTGATTTGGGTAGTGCACAGTAAAGCCCTTCCCAGCTGGGATCCATCTGCTCCTCCCATCTGCTCTGTCCTTTTCTCTCCCTTCTTTTCTGCCAGAGATCCTTTGAAGTCTCATTCCTGCTCCTCTTCTGCTGTGCATACACCCTCCTTACAGAAACCAGTTCCTGTTTCTCTGATATCCACCCAAACACCAAATCCTTATGGATGATGTGAATTGCACAGCTGCCTTCCTGCTAAACTCAGCAGCAGGAAGAAAGGCTCATCCCAATGTCACTGGCAGCTCAGATCCATGCAGACCTTGTCCTCTGCTCACTCTCTGGAATTCTGATCCTCTTTCTTCCTCCCATTTAGCCGTATCAACAGAACCATTCCCAATTTTGGATTGGGTTCAGTGGGATTGCTACTGTCCCAAGGTATGGAGAGGGCTGGGCATGTCCAGATGGCAACCCAGGTTGTAGGTGTGCAGCCTGCAGTGACTGCCATTGAATTCAGGTGCCCCAGCAGAGTTTTCAGGAAAAAAGAATGCAATGCCCTCATTCCCAGCTCTGCAGACTGGGTATTGAGGGTCCTGGATGCATTGCCATTCTCTGACATTTTCCAGGACTCTGACAGAGGGTAAGTGACAGAGCAGGCACTCAAAACCAATACACAGAGACTTTCAAGGTGGTCAGTCCATTACACCTCACACAGGTGCAAGTCAGGAAATTACAAGATTGTCACCAAAGTCTCAGAATGAGTGAGTGCTCTTTATAAGATTCTTCCTAGGCCAGGCCACAGGCAATAATTTTTCTTACAGTGAAAAACCCACACAAACTGCCACCAATGCTCTGTTTCTCCTTCTCTGACATCTCTCTCTTTCACGGCAGCTCTTCAGAGCCTGAGCAATTCTCCATAGCCAGCCCCTACCAAACTGTGAGCATACAAATGAACAAGTGTTATATAAATACTAGATTGTTTGTTTATAGATAAATATTTTTCTGTCAGTGAGTAATGAATATATTTGCTGTACCCATATGTAGTTAGGTTCATATCTATACAGACAGAAATCTATAATCTATACAGATAGAAATAAGAAAAATCTCACAAACAGGAATCAAGGCCTTTTCTCACTTCTATGCTTTGCATTTCTTCCCTGAATCTTGCAGAATCAAACTTTATTTCTTCTATTATGAAGAAGGATCTGCACCAAGCTTTCTGCCACCACCCATGTAATCCGATTTGGGATTATTAAATTCACACTTTGCCTTCAGGATTTATGGTGAGTCATCAGCATGTCAATCCTCTTTCTCACATCTTTGCCTTATCAACAACACCCCAGTCTCACTTTCCCCCTAGTGCTTGATGAGGAGTGAGTTTGCTGTACCTACAGAGCAATGCTAATTGGGCTTTAATTGGAGCAGAGTTCCCTCTCTGGGATGCAACTGGTGGGTCTGGAGCACAGGGCAGTAGGGACACCTGGTGGCTACCAGGAACACAGGGCCTCTAGAGGAAAACTCAGTGTGAGTTAGCGAAAATCTAGCTTAATCTAAAGATTAAGGTCTTATCAAACTCTGTGTTTGAGTCTTTAATCAAGTTAAATAGGTATAGATGCATACAATTGTTCCATTAACATGAGAAAACTCAGGACTCATGAACCTCATTTTCACTGTGGAACAAGAATCTCTTACAAGAGTAAGAGTTCCTCCTGCTCCTGAAACACCAGAGAATTCCAGTCATCATTTTATCTACAAATACTGTGAATCTGATATAAAGTGAATGTTCCTGTGTGGTTATGGCACATATCTGTGAGAAAAATTAGATTCTTTCTACTGCATAAACAGAGAATGGGGGCCAAACAGATCATCATCCCAAACTCTGCACAAAATCTTGCAGATCTGTCACTAAAATGGTGGCAAAAAACTACCAGTGGCCCAGTCCTCAATGTGTTGTCACTTCACAGCTTATCATCTTTGTATCTTGCTATGATAAATCCCAGAAGAACACCACTGTGTAAAAGCAGGTACAGATTTTGCAGTTAAAATAATGTTTTCTACATGGTATATCCAGATAAGTAAGATAAAAATATAGTAAAGAGAAAGGCTTTATATCCAGCATGGGAAAGGCTCATAACTGAAGGGATGACATATGGGGGAACTAATTTATGGAAGGAATCCTCTTCATGTTTGCTGCTTACTGCACAAGGTCTTTTTAGAAATTTCCACATGGTGAAGGCTTATATGAAATTTCAGTATTATGTCCTGCAGTCTGAACACAGCCTCCTGATCAAGCATTTTGGTACAGCTCAAGGAAGTGGTATCCTGTTATTTCAAAGCAAGCCCATAGCTAAACCAAAGCAAACCAAACTAAAACAGCCAAACAAACAAACAAACAAACCCCAAAAAGCAAACAGAAACAAAAAACCACCACCACAACAACAGAACAGAGAGGTACTTCATGGAAGGCAAATGTAGTGTTCATGCATCATTTCCTGCAAAAAACTGGGGGAAAAAATCCAGAAGCTGCAAGAGATCGTGGCTGATGAGTCCAACAGCTGTAAGCAACCCTAGAATAGCAAACTGTGTCTCTGCTTTGGCCAATTAGGGCCTAAGGGTACCAGGCACTTAAATTTTTCTCTGGAAGTCAACTACTGGGTGTGGAACTTGAGATTCTTGAGTTTTGATGTCCAGAAATACCAAGTACACATCGACCAGAGTTAATGTGAGTGTGCTTTGAACAAAACAGGTGCTATAAATCCTGTTTTCAGCTCCTTGTACCAGTTACTTTCTCGTCCCAGCTACACATTCCATCTCCATATTTTATTACCATTTTTATGTGCAATGTCTCCTCCCCTAAGCTGCCCTGTCTTCCCATGAGGACACTTTTCAAAGCTCCCAAAGTTTGGGGAGGACACAGGTGGAGGTCACACATAAGGGAAGTGGCCAAAAAGGTAGAAGTGGTAGAAGTGTGACAAGGTTTTTAGACAAAAAATTGCAGGCAGGGGATGCCATGCACCCTCTTGCCCTTACATGCCCATTTTGCCTGTGAGGGACTCTGTTTGCCAAGGATCGTGGCACCCACGGGCACCCATTCCACAGGGCAGCAAGCAGCACAAGCTGGGCACCACTACATGCTTGTTTATTCTCAGCTTTATGGATAATTTCTGATTAATATGCCTTGGTTTTGTGAGGTTCTTGGGCAGGAGGGAAATGAAAAATGACTAGAGAGTCACAGAATGGTTGGGATTCAAAGGGACCTCTGGGACCTCCAGTTCCCCAGGAATCCAGGAGGGTTTGGAATGTCTCCAGAGAAGAAGATTCCTCTACTTCCCTGGGCAGCCTGTTCCAATGCTCTGACACACTCAATGTAAAGAAGTTGTTCCTCATGTTGAGGTGAAACTTTCCATGTTTTAGTTTATGGCCACTGCTCTTCATCCTGCCGCTGGGCACAACCAAAAAATGTCTGGCACCGTCCTCTTGGCACCCACCTTTGAAATATTTATACACATTGAGGTTCCCTTCCAGATTAAAAAGCCCACTTCACACAGCCTCTCCTCATATGAGAGACGCTCCAGAGCCCTCATCATATGTGTGGCCATTAATTAGATATTGATTTACATCCATTGATTAAACATTGGAATGGGTTGCCCGGGGAAGTGGTGGAGTCACTGTGAAAAATGCCTATTGTATGATTGGCTTTTTGCAAATATTGAAATGAATATTTAATGTGCTGTGTTAGAAAGTTATGCTGTATTAATTCTCTTAAGTAATGTGTTAAATATAGTTTTAGGTTATAACAAAATGTTAAAATAGAAACTATGCTATGTAAGATACTTTTTTTTAGAAAGGACTTGCAGCTAGATAGCAGCCACAGGATACCTCAGTCTTTCAGAGAAGAAGAATTTATTGCTCCATTATCAGAAGAAATTAACTTCTTCCCGCCTCGCTCAGATAGAACGACGCCGTCAGAATCCAGAGGAAGAAGCTGACACTGACCAGGCAGAATCCTGCGTTTGAATGGAATTTATGCATCATGTATGAGATGTATGAATATGCAACAGGTCATTGTTTTTAAGGGTAAATCCTCTGTTAACGGGTGTCCTTTTACGGGCTTGTGCTGCCCAGAATAAGGTGCCTGGACAGTCCGTAACTCTATGTTTCTATTGTCTCACATTGTCCTAATTCAAATTGTCCAAAATTTTATTACTCTAATTATATTGCTATTTTATAACCATTTTATTACTATTAAACTTTTAAAATCTCAAAAACAAGTGATTGGTGTTTTTCACAGTCACCATCGCTGGAGGTGTTTAAGGAAGGTCTGGATGCGGCACTGAGTGCCATGCACTGGTTGACAGGCTGGCATTCGGCTGTAGGTCGTGCTCGATGATCTCAGAGGCCATTCTCAACCCCATCCATTCCGTGCGGATGTTCAGGGGCTCGGTCCCGGGGCCCCTCAGCGAGGCGGGGAAGGCTCCGTGCGCTTTGCGGCGCCGCCGGCGCTCCGGGCCGGCTCCGTGCGCTTTGTGGCGCCGGGCGGGCGGGCGGAAGCGCCGGGCGGGCGGACGCGGGCCCTTCCGGCGGGCTCGCAGCGCCTCGCCCCGCCGCCGCCTCCGCCTCCCCCGCTCGCCGCCCGCCGCCGCCCGGCGCCTCCATCCTGGTACTTGGGAGTCTCCATCCTGGTTTCTCAAGTGCCCGGACCCAAAACAGGAAGTAAGTGCGCGGGGCCCTGCGGGATCGCAGGGCCGGGAGCTCCGGGCAGCGGCGGCGGCCGCGGGCGGAGGGGAGGGGACGGGGAGGGGAGCGGCCGTGTGCGGCCCCGCGGCTCAGCGCGCTCGGCTCGGGCTGCCGGCCGGGCGGGCAGGGCCGGGCGGGCAGCGGAGCCCGCGGCGGGGCCGTCCAGCGCCGCCGCCCGCCGAGGGCACGGGAAAATGGCGGCGGCCGCGCGGGGCCAAATGGCGGCGCTGGCGGCCGCGGGGCAGCGGGGCTGAGGCGGGCCCGGAGCCGCCGCCCCGGGGGCAGTGCCGGGGCAGGGGCAGGGCCGCTGCCTCCCGCCGGCTGCTCCCCTGGGAGAGCCCTGGGCCGACCCTGGGCCGCGGCTCCCGCCTTCCCGCGGAGCTGCCGGGCCGCGGGAGCGCTGCGCGCTGCGAAATTATGAAGCGGACGGACGGAGCGGCCCTGGAAATGACCAAACCCGGCTCCCTTGGGAGGGCAGGGCAAGGGGAGGCCACCAGAGCGTTTGTTTTGTTTATTATGTTTTATTATTTTTAAGTTATTGTTGTTTTTTGTGGTTTTAACTCTCTCACGCATACCTGGATGTCTCTAATAAGAGGCCCACCTGCACGATCGCGTTTGAATTTCTCCATTTCCTCTCGCTGGGTCTGCGCTTGGGGTACCCTGAGCTTGTGGGTTTTATCTGGTTTGTTTCATAAGCTCTTTTTTTTTTTTTTCCCAGCGAGAGTTGTGATTTGAGGTTGCTTAGGGCAAGTGGAGTCTGAAGTGTTCGGCTCTGCCAAGATCAGGGGTTTCATTTTAGGATGGTACCAGGATTTTGTGCACTAGAGCCATGCTCTGTTCTGCCAAAATAAAGGATTCCGGTTGAAAAAGCCTTTTTCCCCCCCCCTTCTTTTTTTTTTTTTTTTTTTTTTTTTTTTTTTTTTGAGGTCTGTTTATTCTTGGTTGTGCCCTTGGGCATGGTGAAGTGTGTTACACTTGTACCAGATACTTCTTCAGCTGGCTGGTAGTATTTGTATGTATTCATTCACAAAGAGTTGCACTGTTCAGCCCCACCTGACCATCGTTACTTGAAGTAATCTAGAAAATGCTTTTTGTTTGCCAGCACTGCTCTGGCTACAGATGTAGGTTGGCCTCTTGACAGCATAGTTAGAATTCCTTTGCAAAACCAGGAGATGTGGGTTTTGCATTGAAATGGACACATCTCATTCTGGTTTTCATTTACATCATTTCACGTGATTATAATAATAAACAATTTCATGATGTTTTATGACTTACTGAAAAGATTGAGCATTAATTATAACTCCTTAAGGAGAATGCCCAGAAATACTGATTTTTCTCTTAACCACACAAAATTATAAAAAGTGTCCATACAAGAGACAAAGATCTCTCTGCTGTGTTTTGCATGTTCTCCTTTTTTTGAGCATCATTTCTGTGCTTATCTGTCCATCAGAAAGCAAGAAACACTTCTATTTTCTTATCAGTCTTATAGTTAGGATAATTTTTCTTATTTTTCTTGCATGCTGAAATTCTACCCATTGCTTATAAAGGTGAAGAAGTTACTGAAATGCTTAGCATGGAACTGGATTTACATGAGGGAAAAAGAATTTTAGTATATACACTTAGGAAGATTTCTATCCATAGCCATAACCTTGTACCCAAGAGCCAATTCCTGTAAAAGAAAACTTGAAACTTCTGTGTTTATTTCTTGTGAAAGAGCTAGGACATAGGTTTTATTTTGTTTTGTGTCAGTTTTTTTCCCCTGTGTGACACTTAAAGCATGCTCAGTGCTTTTTATTAAACTTTCAATGGACAGGCTAAAACTCGTGGAGTTCTGCCAAATTTGGATCAATGCAAATGAGAACACTTTGTCCCATTGTGTCTCCCGTAGTTTCTGTTTCAATGATGGCCTACTTCTCTAAATACCACTGATGAGTAGGATGCAACTGTATCAACAGGACTGTAATCTCATGCTGATACAGATTAATAAATCCTTGTATGCCCCAGACTCAACTCCCTGGTTCCTTTTTGTATCCATTGTTGGCTGCTGTTAGAGAAAATTTCTGCCTGGTGGAGTTTTGAATTTGAGCAGAACCCATTTGGTCTGCTATAAAGTTGGGGGGGGTTTGTTGAGTATTAGCAAACAACATTGGCACTGGTTGAATAATGAAAGCTCCTGATAATGTACTGGAAGTACTGGCTTGGTGTGGAATACACTAAACATTCAGGCATCCTAAAATATGAGGTCCTGTAATGACTTTGTTTCCTTAGTGTTACTCTTGAACAAATCCGAACGTGTTCCATGGGATTGTTCCAGTTAAATGCCACAGTAACTGGAAACCTCCCTTAATAATCTTCAGGTTTTGCTTTTTACAGGATTTAGTGAAACATACTTATTGCCCAATTCAGAGAATGCAGCCTTTAATTCAACTTACTATAGAAATTTTAAGATTTACAACAGTCCACTAAAGATTAGACATAACATTCAGTTAATAACTAGGGGCAATGACAGAATTCTATCTGCAAGAGTAAAAATACTATTTCTTAGAAGTGCCTAATTTTCAGCCCACAGAATAATTGAGCCCATCTGTCTGATGAGGGTTATTTAGAATTAAAGGAATTTTGTATTAGGATATTACTTTTTTTTTTTTTCAGTTTGGTATAAAATCAGCTTTGTTGGGTTTTTTTCTGCTATAATTCTGCTGCATGCTTCCCAAGTAAATAAGAACAGCTCTGTTATGTGGCTTTAGTGGAAATCTTGTATTGGAAATCTGTATTAAATGTGTCTTGTAGATGAAGTATTTTCCCACTTCTTTGGCTGCATGTTGAAACCTGTTTGAAATGGTAATGCTGCTCTAAAAAGTGTTGAATTTGGTAAACACACAGAATTCCAATAAGGCAAAAAATGCTTATTGAAGTGACATTGATTTCTAAGGTGCTATTTCGTTATGGATTATGGCACCCACACTTTTGGTGCATGTCTATCCAACACTGTTCTCTTCCCCAAAAGCTAACACCCTCCTTCAGAAAATGAAATATTAGTGATGGATTGGCACCTCTGTAAAGAATGTGTGTGTGAATCAAGGATTAAAGAAGAACCTTGGGTTGTTAATTTAAAATTCAAGGAGGCCTTTTGATTAAAATAAAATTTGTTTGCATTTTCAAAAGCACACCTAGTGAACTTGTGAAAAGAAGGTGATATTTTGGGGGCGATGAGACTACTCAGGTCCTAATTCTCACTAATTAATAAACCATGACTGTTACTTACTTTGCATTTGGCTTTTGCAAGAGCAGATGTGTGGCTGTGCAGGTGTATGTAATGAGCTGAATTCATGTGGCACATCCCAAAGCCTCTGCTATGGTCTGGCGTTGCTCACCATGGCTCCAGCCTCTGTGCTGGGATGGATTGAGGGTGTCCTGCAGGCAGCATCAGGAGAAGGCATCCAAGGGTGTTGGCTCAGGCAGCAGGACTGGGCTTTGGCCACTGAGCTCCCTGTGGATCTGTCATATCTGATGCATGTTCACAGTACCTGGTAGCTGCATCATTGTTTAAGCGTGAAACAATGAGGTTTGTAAGATGTGGGGATTGTTTCCTATTCAGTCAAAAGAACCACCACAGTTATTCCTGATTTTGGTCACTCATTCATGTATTAATGGGTTGGTGCACCTGTCCTGGGGTAAATGCAGCTTGGAAGAACCTGGTTGGTTGGTTTTTCTTTCAGTTTTCTTCTATTTGTATGATCTAGTGAATAAAAAATAGTGTCCAAAATATGCATTTGACTTTGGCTTCATTCCTCATGTTCTTTCTACTCAGTGTTCAATTGTGCTCCAAGGCCATATGCATTAAAGTTGATGGGAATCAAGATTGTGGCTCTTTTTAAGTTTTTATCAAGGCTTGATCAAGGTTATTACCTTTACTCAGAAAACTTAGGATACACTAAATCATGAGTATCTTACACAGAGCATCATTTTTTTTGGAGGGCCTGCACTTGCAAGTGGCATAAACCGTTTTTGGGAAATCGAGGAGTTATGAACTCATCCTCCATCCAGGAATTCCATTGAGGAATGTTTCTTGGGAAGTCACAGGTCCTTGAACAAGGTGCAGTGCCTGGTGTTGGGTTGGGGTACTCTGCAATTTTGGGGAGCTGGAGCTGAGAGCTGCAGATGTGTGACTCCATCAGAGGAATCAGTGGTGCTCTCAGATGTGCTTCCTCAGAGCTAAATCCTGTTACAGCTTTGCATGGAAGTGCCAGGGTAGCAGCTACTGAGCCTGGATGTAGCTTCCTCCCCATCCCTGGGATGCCATGTTTGGATGGATGGATCCCTTTTATGCTGTGTCCTGTTCCCTCTTAACTTGCAAACCAGCAAGGCAGGCAATGTAAAGGGATTGCCTTGTATTTTTTATTTGGTATCCAAATCCTCTAAATATACAGATTGATTTTCATCAAGTCCTGAGTAACTGCTGAAAGAATGACACAGCTTTGCTGTGCCTGTACTCAATTTTCATCAGTCTTCAAATAAAAAAGGAGGAATGGTCTGCTCTGTCTTCTGCTGTGGATGATGCTGTAATTTCCACTGCTTGCAGAACAGCTGTAGGTGAAGTAAATGACTGTTGTAATGTGTCTTATAAATCTCATGTCTTTCAGGCCGCTAAAATGGTGAAAAATGGATGCTTTCAACTGATTGTAGAAAAATAAATGTTGTGATAACTAGTTGACATAAATTAAGGAAGAATCCTCCACCTCATTTCCAGTAAATTTAGGGATTTTTACTACAGCAGTCCCTGTAGTAAAACATACTTACAAAGTACATATGAACATGAAGAAGAGAATCTGTTTATTTTGGCCCAGTTTGTTCACTCTCCAAAAGCTAAATTAATAACTTAAAACTGGGTTGCAAAAGTTACAGTCTGCTAATTTAGCTGTAACACTTTGGATGTCTTCCTTCATGTTTTAGCATTAAGGATGCCTCATTGGGTTCCTAAAATCAGTATTACAACCATGCAGCAAACAGCAGCTTCTAGGGAAGGATAGAGCACAGGCTGTAAAACTCAGCAGCAGATGAATCCCAAGGAAGTTACTCCCTCCTACACTTGCATGTGGCAAGGAACTGTTGATGGTAGATGTGAAAGTAAGTTTGAGAACCCTCTGATTTAAAATGTCAGTGGGATCTGAATTTTTTTCCATGTTCAGAAAGGTAATATCACTTCATTTGAGGAATCAGTCACTGTGTGTGCTTAAAGATGTGCCAAACCTTCAACGAGCTCGAGAGGTGAGAAGTTTTTTAGAAGGACTGGCAGTAGTTTTATCTTTCTAGGATAACACTTCTCCTGGGGATCTTCAATACTGAAGAACATGTTTTCTGATTAAAAATTAAATAATCTCCTGCTGATGCAGTAATGTTAACATTATACAGAGAATTGGTTGTAAATTCCAGGTTGTAAATTCCACTTACGTGTGGGTATATAGCTATCCCTGCCTAGTACATGGAAAATTTGTAGTGTGTTTGTGATTTCTTTTTTCTAAAGCTATAGCCGGATATTTTTAAACAACATTTTGGCTTCAACGTAAAAGTTAAAAGTAATTTTTTGTGTTTGTTGACATATGAGTAAACACAGAAAAGGACTGAGCAGTTAAAGGAGAAATAGATTATATTTTCTTTTTACAAAGCTCTGCCAAAGTCAACAAAAGCAGGCTTAAAACTGATGACATCTTTGTAAAGCTTCTGGATATTTTAGATGTGATTTCATTTAGCTTCTGCAGCAGCAAAAGTTGCATCTCTTTGTATTTGGATAAAACTTTTATTGTGGAGTTTTTGTTTTATTTCAGATTAATTACTGCTGATGGTTTACATAGAATTTCTTAGAAACTTTGTGTTTTATTGCAGTACTTTTATAGTGGAATTGAAATTATCAGAGACACTTAATATTGCCCTAATTCTGTGACTTCAATGTATATGGCTTATCCTGGATTATTATTCTCTCAGTTGCTTTTTGTACTGGTGAATGCTTGCAAACAGTTTTTCTGTAACTCTTGTTTAAATGCTGAAGAAAAAATGCAAGTTTCACATTTAGTTATATGCATGAAAGGAGAATAAAATTTTGCAAGTTGGCAGTCTATAAATAGGATAGCTGTGACTAATAGGACACTAGAAAAATATTTGTCAGTCCTGACTAGCTTTCAGTTCTATAATAGCAGAAATATTAAATTAATAGTGGAACAAATACTGGACAAAAATCTTCAGATGTGAAGAATTTATAAATGCTGAAAAAGTAATAGCCTAGGTTTGTGTTTGAAAAAAAAAGAAATCAGTAGATTGCAAATCCTCCTAATAAGGAGTTTAGGTACTATTTTTAACTGGGAAAGTTACTTTAAAGCTATCTGGTGTTACCCTGTGCAATATATGTGTGCAGGAAAGTAAAGGTAGGTGAATGTCTGAAATTGTGGCTTTGTCATATGAAAGAGCAGGCTCATTCCCTGTGGGATTTTGTGCTTATTCTGTGGGGTATGGAAGCAGCACTGTGGTCCAGGTGGAGTCCAGCTGCAGAAGGGTAAAATCTGTGTGTTGCTCTTTCAGGTCTGAGTATGAGCACAGTTGAAGAAGAGTCTGACACAGTGACAGTAGAAACCGTGAACTCTGTGACTTTGACTCAGGATACTGAAGGGAACCTAATTCTCCATTGCCCTCAAAATGGTATAGAATTATTTTATATAGTATTTTGTTTTCTTCTTTGTTTTGATTGATCTGACCACCATACATCCCTGCCCGCAAATTCTGTGAGCTACTCAGGTGCAGCTTACTGTACAAGAGTTGTTCTGCTTTGGTTTAAAGAATGAATTGTTGAATTAGGTGTAAATCCCAATGTCTGTGTGTGCCCAACAAAGATACAGCTGCTGGTTTATTTCAGTTGAAACAGATTCTTAGAACCAAGCACGTACCCAAATTTCTGTGGACTGATTTGTGTTTGACAGACTGTAGGTGGAATTTTCAAAGAAAATGCAGGTTGAAGAAAGCATGGGGGCTGTTGTTGCCCATAACTTGGACCAGGTTCCTGGGCAGCAGCAAAGCACTGAACCAACTTGTCACCTTTGCTTCTACTATTTGCTTTGGCCATCTTTTTAGGAAAACTCTGTCCAAGGCTCCTTAGCTTACAGGAAGTAACCTGGGTGTGTTTTTGTTGTTAGAAGCTGATGAAGTAGACTCTGAAGACAGCTCTGAACCTCCACACAAGAGGCTTTGCTTATCAGAGGATGATCAAAGCCTTGATGATTCTACTCCATGCATTTCTGTTGTTGCAGTTCCAAGTAAGTTCTTTTATGTACTCCTGTTGCAAATATATCTATTGGTAAAGATTAAAAGTGGACTCTTGAATCACAGTAGAATATTTTGCATGGGGTGTTTTTCTTCCAAATTTTATTAATATATTTGGGTATCATAATATTTTTCAGCCTTGAATAGTTCTGCAACAATTAGTTCTGGCAAAATAAGCTTGTATTAAAGTAGTTTAGAGACCTACAGGCACAAGTGCATTGAATAAAATGAAGGATAAGTAACTTAGCAACTGGATGCTCTCCTGCAAAGGATTTAGGTTTTTTTAATGATCAGACACTACAGTTACTCTTTCAGTGTTTTGTAATATTGAGGTGTGTGTAAAAGCGATTGATGTAAAAAATATAGGATGAGTACTGAATTAGTCTTCTAGAAATTGATTGAATATTAGAAAGTTTAATGTAATGTCCCAAAGGGAGGCAAAACCAGATCTAGTTAGAATACCAATTTGCAGTACCTGGAGTACCTTTTTATTTGGTGGAACTAGGTAGAAATTCCTTAGAAATAAAGGCATTATCATGTTGAAGTTGGAGGAGGACTGGGGAAAATGCATGCAGCCAAAAGATTTGAATGTTGTCCCTTAACTGGAAAATACTGGAGGAAGGGCTGGAAAAGAAATATTAATACAGTTTCAAATTTTTGCATCAAACACATTTTGTGTTTCACATTAGGTCATAGTTGTAGTCAAGCATGAAACTGAAGGTTTCTAAATCCATATGTAAATTTTATGAAGAGAAGCAGTTGATAATCATTTTAGTGAATTTACTGTGTCAACAAATAAATACCAAATAAGGCTCTTCAAAATTTTCACTTCAAAGGTAACAATTTATAATATTTGCAGGATGTGTAAAAAAATGCTTCAGCAGTTAAGTATGCAACTAACTCACCTGTTCTGAAGTTTCAGAAAATGACCAGAGCTTTGAGGTGACCATGACTGCTACCGCTGAGGTAGCTGAAGATGAGATTAATGAAGGAACTGTTACCCAGATTCAGGTACAGTAAAACTTCAAAATTTACCTATTTGATGTATGCTTTTATTTAAATTGAAATGAAAAAGGAAACAAGTATCAGAAATGCTTACTAAATGAATAAGACTCTTTGAAATGAGTGTATGTGAGCATGGATCTTGTTTGTAAAATGCTAGTCTGTAAAAGGACAGTTGAATAATTTTATGTATGAGAGAGGTTATTTGAAGTTACTGCCCAAAGAGCAATACTGCAAAGAGTAATAGAGTTAACCCTCCACTGGTTGTTATGTGCTCTGTTGTGATCTGAATAGAAGACGAGTTTATCTGTTATTTCTGTCATTCTTTGGTTATAAATTAAGCTTTATAACATGCTCAAATAGTCTTTATCTTGTCACCAGTCCCAACAGTTAGATGCAGTTTTCTTTGTGGGTATACCATGTTTAAAAGTTCCAGATTGGAGATGCTGGATATAGTCCTGTTTCCACCACAGCCAGTGAGACTCTTCTTACTTACTGAACATTAAACAAGATAAAGAATGTTACCGAATTAATTCTCACAACATCTGTATATTAATGTGATAAATCTTACTCAGGTGTTTTAAGAAAGGTGATAGTTCCAGTGCCATATCTAAGACATGACACTTTTGAGCAGTCAACAAGGTGATCAGGTGTGCTGATTTCATTTTCCTTCAAACTGTGTCTCCATGTTAATTGCAAAGTGATATAAACAACTCAATATCTGACTGTATCATTTCATATTGGTCTTTTCCAGATTCTTCAGAATGAGCAGTTGGATGAAATCTCCCCAATGGGCAATGAAGAAGTATCAGCTGTTAGCCAAGCCTGGTTCACAACCAAAGAGGATAAGGATTCTCTAACCAATAAAGGTGGGGTATTTCAAATGCAGTTCTCCCATGCTGTAGGAAGGTAAACTATTCCAAACGTCTCAGAACATTTTGCAAGTTGCATAAAGTAGTCTCTGCTCTGGCTTTTTGGAGATGGGCCATGCCTGCAGTGGTGACGGGAGTGGCCAGAGTAGAGAAAGGCTGTGGATGCTGTGTGTCAGCCCAGATTGGGCAGAGAGTTGTGTTTGCCTGGTCAGGGGGTGGGGAGCTGCAGCAGAACTGGGGGACACCAAGAAGAAAAACAATCCATGCTCAGGTTAATGGAATTGCTTCAGAAGAAGAAGGATCCTGCAGACCAGGACCTAATGAAAGAACCTCTGCTACTCCTAAAACTTCCACCCCACTGGGCATTCTTCCCTTTCCAGATATATCTGTGCAATCATGTAGTAGTTGCTGAACTCAAGAGATTTTGTCTTTTTCTTTCCTTCCCACAGGGGAAGTGGCTCTCTAAACCTAGAGAAAAAACTTAGTGTCAAATGAAGACATGTTGTCTCTCTGGTTTCCTCAGCCCCTCTGCTGTTTTTCTTACTTTGACTTCTACTTTTTCTAGAGGAATTTTTTTTTCAGTCAGTTCAAAGCAACCCCCTGTTTTTGTTAGAAACCTTTAGGAAGAGACACTGTCAGCCAGTCAAAGGAGGGCACTCAATCTGGTGATTCCAGTTAAGAGATTAATAACTTGAGGAAGGCATTTCTAGTAAAATATGCCAAGAAAAATATTTGAGAATCTCTACTGGCTGAACTTTTCTTGTAAGCTCTGTGGTTTGTCACAGAGATAGCAGTGGGATAATGCCAGTGTGTGTCTTCTTGTACAGTAGCTCAGAGTTTGGCATCTGTTGCCTGAGCTCGTCACTTTATAGCAGTCTCCACCTAATAATGCTTTTTCCCAGACCTGTGGGCAGGTTATGATCATCTTGATTATGAATATGCAAACATGTGAAGTGCAGAATATCTGTCCTTTCCTAAAATAGTTTGGTATTAAAGGTTATTCCATGTACAGAGTAGCAGTGTCCCATTAAGTCAGTTCAGAGGCTTGGACCTGTGTGAATCACAATTACTGGAATACATTCTTTTTCTGTCTCTGTAACTGTGGAAGAAGAGATTGAAGCTATGGGACACAGGGAAAGAGTACTCTCTCACCAGTTGCAATGGAATTAGTAATAATGCCTGTACTTTTCATTGTAATTGGATTTGAGTAGACAGTCTCTTTGGTGTGTTCTGTCTCTCAGCTCTGGTAATTAGCAGGCTGAGAAGGAAGTACCCTGATTTTTCTGAGCAGGGGTGGGCGGATAGCCAGCACACACCAATATGTAAACTGGGTCACACCAGCAGAAGCTCAATTAAAAGCATTGTATGACCATAAGGGGAAAAAAGGATAATCTAAAGTAGGAATATTTCGATGTTTTATTGATAGACTTCAGGTTTGAAATTTTCTCTCTGAATAAAGTTGGTCAAATTTGCTTTTAAAGCTTAGCTGGCATTGTAGTTACTGAAGGCACAGACAGAGAGGAAACGTCGTTTCTGTTGGCTTGCCACTTTTATTTGGGGAAGTAAAAGACCCACCACAAGGTTTTATGTTGGCTGTGACCCCTGAGTATTACTCCCAATGCAAAAAGAAGGAAAGAGATGAGGACCAGCTTGTCAAAAAGAGGCTTAATGGAGCATTTACCTCTGTGAAAAGCACTCACAGTAGGTGGCACTGCTCTCATGTTCAGCAGTGTTAAGGCATGCAAGAGAACCCCACCTTGTTGCCAATTCCTCAGGTAATCTTCTGAGTTGTATTTTAAGTTCCAGCTTCTGGATTCATTTTGAGTGCATGGAAATTTCAGCTGTCAGTTTAAAGGCAGAAATTTTCTAGTTGCAGCTGAAGAGAAAGTCTGAAAATGTGACTTGACAGCTCATAGAGGAGTTCATGTTCTGTTTTTAAAAATGGGATGTTTTTGAAGAGGGGTCTGACTCACATTATTTAAATATTAGTTGAATGTTACTGTCAGTTATGAAATAACATCTGTTTAAAATTAATGCTAGTTATATTTTAGTACCTAAAATTATTCTTTTTCTTGTTAATTGCAGCATGGGTCATGTTTTCATATACTTCTGTTCTTGCTGTTTTTTGGCCTTTACTTCAGTAATTACTTGTCATTTCTATTTTCAGGCCATAAGTGGAAGCAAGGGATGTGGTCAAAGGAAGAAATTGACATTTTGATGAGTAACATTGAGCGTTATTTAAAGGTATGTTTAGAGTATGTTCCCTGCACATTAATGTGGTGATGCAGTTCCTGCTAGAAACCAACTTTCCTTAGTACTTCCCAGAATACACGATAAGTGATTTGGATTGGTTTGTTGTAGGAATGGTCATCATCCATTTGAAATACATAAGAAAAATTTATTCATAGACAGGATTTAAGTGCTTTAATGTATGTAACATTGCTTTTCATTTTTGTGCTGGATATAGCCTGTTTTGAGCATCCTGACATGACATTTTACATGGTTAAATCTCTTTCTCTGACTATACATTGAGAACTCATAAAAACTTTGTTAAAGATAGTGGAAAAAATTGCATTAGCAGTTTCCTTACTGAGCAATGAATACAACTTCCAGACATCCTTGGTGCCAAGTCTGTGATTGTGTACTATACTAGCAGGATGCCTGTGTCTGCTTTCTTCCCCTTAAATTACTCGGGTCAGAGTTCAGTGTTAATGGGCATGTGGTGAACACACTGAGGGTGATAATTGCCCATAAATCATATTTGTGGTAGGCTTGCAGCTGGGAATATTTGAGCTGAGCCCTTGCAGCTGAGAATATATAACCTGGTTATTACAGTTTCACCATTCTTCACTTGTGGTTTAAAAAAAAGCCCTGAATTTAGTGTTCATTGGTATAAAAATCCACAGTATTAGTTGAAGAGAGTGTGTCTGCCCACACACCTATTAGAGTTTCTGCCACAAAATCATTCATGGGTAATACTGCCTTTTAAATATAGTGAAGCTTTTTTAAAGTAGCTAAAAAACTTTTCTGAGTTACTGATAAATCATTTGATTAATTCTTTTCCCATTTATCTGCTTTCTTGTACTGCTTTGAATAATTGAAATACAGTGATTCTTAGTTTAAGCTGAAGTTAAGCTTTACTGTTATACTCCTTTGCAGTGTTTTTGTATTGGATTTGAGTTTCCATCAGAACAAGAAGAGTAGTTTAATTGAAAGAAATCACTTTTGCATAAGGAATAGCTAAAATTATGTAATAAACCAATATAGGTTTGACAGCCTTTCCTTGTATGGCCCCAGACTAATTTCACCACAGTACATATTCCATCATGTTTTATATGGTGGTTCAATTTTTGATCTTAAAATATACATTGGACAGACTTTTTTTATTGTATGTGGATAGGTGTTAGAATTTCTGTGTCTCCCTGGACTCCAATGTGAAAAAACCAAAACAACAAAACCTAGTGTTCAAGGGCTTGTATTTGAGGGAGCTAATCCATAAATACTCACTTTTACTTTTGGACTGTAGTATTTGTCATACACAGAAAGTTGCATAATGGCTTCAGTTCTTGTGTTCTACTTCTTGATTCCTAGGAGACTTTATCTGTTTTGTTTGTGGTTTTTGTTTGTTTTTCTTTTTTTTTTTAATGCTTTGTTCTAGGCCCGTGGAATAAAAGATGCCACTGAAATTATATTTGAAATGTCAAAAGATGAAAGAAAAGATTTCTACAGGACAATAGCTTGGGGTCTGAATCGGCCTCTCTTTGCTGTCTATAGAAGAGTTCTTCGCATGTATGATGACAGAAACCATGTTGGAAAGTATGAAACCCTCTAATGCTGCATGGTTTTATTGGTATGACTAGGGTCATGTATTTATGCTTGACATGTTCTGTGTGAGACAGAGTATTGCAGCCAAACAGACCTAGATCTTGCTAATATGTCACCTCTGCTCAATTGTGATAGATCATCCTTGGCAATAGTTGTGTTCAATTGATAGTAGTCAATGACAACTTTAAAGAACAGACAAACAAAAAAATCAAAACAAAGGTGAATAACAGATTCTGATATGATGACAGGACTTGGACACAAGGATGGATCTGCTGAGATTAATTTTTTCTAGAGCTGTGACCTGGAAGTAATTGATCTTCACCCCTTATGCCCTTGCTTGCCATTTTTTAAAGCAGTGATCTGGTGCTATCCAGAAAGGATTTTAAATTTTAGTTTTTGAAAGTAGTTGAAAATTAAAAATATCTTCTCAGTGCTGATATACTTTTTTGATGGAAAGTCAGCTTTATGGTGATGGTGAATTGGGACAATAAGGAAGAAGCTGTTTATTTGAAAGACTAATGCAGAAAATTCTAATTCTGTTCATAGGAGTAAGATCACAGAGAATGAGGAATTTTTCTGACAAACGAGAGGAATCCTTTACCAGTTAATCCTAGAAATGCACTAATGTGGAAAATGACATTTGTTCCTCACATTCTTCTGAAGTATTCAGTCAGATTGTATCTTACAGCTGAAATTTCTTAATCTCTTCTTGTAGCTAAATGTGTGCTGTGTGGTTAGTAAAATAATATTTATGCTGTATGCCTTCTGTTTAAAATAATGTCTTTTTATTTACCTGTTGCTTAGGTATACTCCTGAGGAAATTGAAAAGCTTAAAGAGTAAGTTATCTTATGAACAAGATCACTCTTCCTTGTTTATATGTAGTAGCTTGATCCATTTTTAAAGGTTTACTTGTATGAAATCACTGAAGAGTTACAAATAAATTTGACTGCTCCAACACTACCCAAAAGTAGTAGTTAGTATCTAAAGAAAAATGAAATTACATTTGGATTCTTTTAATTTTTTTTCTAATGTGTGTTCAGGACCTAACAAAATGCAACAAAGTTCTAAAGCAGGGCTTCTGTTGTAACTAGGAAAGTTTCAGATTTTTGCAAGCACAGTCAATATTTGTGGTTATGAGAAACAGAAGTTCCTTTTCTTTATGAAATTTGAGCAAAGGTTATTCCTGAAGGAAGTGGCAGGTCAAGAGTAGGATCTCCCCTAGGAAGTATTACAGATACATAAATTATCAGCTCAAAAAGCCTAATTTTGAGTATGAACCTGATAGATCAAGGAGATGGGGCTGCAGACTTTATCCCCTCCTGCACGTTTCCAGGGTTGAGCAGTTGGAAGAAACTGTTGGACTGAAAGGAGGAAGGGAGTATATTGCATTCCATTGATGGATCTGTTTGGATCAGTTGAGCTGGTTTGTGTTATTCACAAGGTGCTTGTGGTTCCAGATGTGTCAGAATTACTCATGGATCAACATTTTAAGCAACCTGCTGTCATGTGAAGGAGGGAGATGATTGCTAAAATGATGAACGTAATCATGCAATGTTTTGCTTAATTTAAATTTTAGAATGCCTGGGTTTTTATTGGGCATTACTGAAATGTCTCAAGTGCTCTCTACACCACCTGAAAATCATTGAGGAACCTGTATAGAATGGAAATCAGCTGTTTATCTAAACATTCATATTGTGTTTAACACACTCATTAAGCCTCACAATCTTCCTGCAAGACAGATACTATGCATTTTATATGTATAGTATCTATGCATTTTATATGTATCTTGATTGATACTATGCATTTTATATGTATCTTGTGGCTCAGCTGGTCCAAAAGGCTTCTAGGAAAACATAGGAAAAAGTAGCAGAAAATACTAATAGTAAAGTGATTTCCCCATTCTCTCTTTAAGCCTGTAAACTGCACATTCATCCTGTTTTTATTAGTGAATATTTGCTATTTTGGTAATTTCCTAAGTGGATATACTGCTGATGAGCACATTTCTCTGTAGGCTGAGAGTAAAGCATGGTAATGATTGGGCCACAATAGGAGCTGCCCTGGGGAGAAGTGCTTCATCTGTAAAGGATCGGTGTAGACTGATGAAGGATACCTGCAACACAGGTGAGGTAAATGCTGGTGTCAGAAATGGGTATTCTGGTTAAAATTCTGTCCCTTGTGTTTAAAGATTGTAGACTTACACTGTATGTTTAGTGTCAAGACAGAGGCAGAGGCACTTCAGGAGTAAAGTACTGTTTATTTTGTAATGTATATATTCAAGTATAAAGGAAAATTCAGTCAGACTTCATGTGAATAATGTGCACTGAATTGTTGCATGGTTAATTCACTCCAGCTAATACAGTTTAGATAGCTTGGATCAGTTTGCTCTGGTCACTGTTTGGACAAGCTCTGTGTGGCCTTATTCATGTGTGAGAGGAAGGGAAAAGGGAAATTCGGCAGCAGAACAATGGAATTGTTGATTTGTTAATCAAGAATGGATCTAATATAAATTACTGGTAATTAAGAACAGTTACATCTTCTTCACAAGTTAATATTTGCACGTGGAATAAAGAGTTGGACCTGGCAGTTAAATATCTGCTGGCATGTTACGGATCAGAACAGAGGGTCTGTGCTGCTGGTTAAGGTGGAGGGCTTCTCTCTCTTTCAGGAAAGTGGACAGAGAAAGAAGAGAAAAGACTGGCAGAAGTAGTGCACGAGCTGACAAGCACAGAGCCAGGTGACATTGTCACCCAAGGTGTGTCCTGGGCTGCGGTGGCAGAGCGGGTCGGGACGCGCTCAGAGAAGCAGTGCCGCTCTAAATGGCTCAACTATCTCAACTGGAAACAAAGTGGAGGCACCGAGTGGACCAAGGAGGATGAAATAAATCTGATCTTGAGGTTTGTTATTTTAGTTACTTTTAAAGGTTTGTAACATGTGTTGCTAGCAGGATTCCATTGGGGTCCATTTTGCTGATTTCCTAGACACTAAAAATTCTAGAACCTTCCAAAAATCACTGCTGTGTTTACAGTTCCCAGAGATTTATTATTGAACATATTTTTTGTTTTTTGTTTTTTTAGTGAATGTTAGTGTTCGTGAAAGGTGTCAGATTGAAAACCCTGGAGACTGAAGTCTTCTTTATTCCACAGAAAAGGTACAGCACAGGCAGCAAACCGTGCAAGCTTCCCACACGTTGCCCCACCGATGCGCTTTAACCCTTAACTGGAGGGTAGCTCAGTCTCCCTGCCCGTTCAGTCCTTGGCCTCTCTGCTGAGATGACCAACAAGGGTCAAGTGTGGTGGTGGTTTCTGTGATGTAGACATCTTGTCTGCAAAGAGCTAAACTGAGACTGCAAATTAATTTCATGTAGGCCAATGAACACTGATTGGATATCAGCATCTCTGAGTACATTTGAACTGGCAGTGTGGTAGTGACTTTGGAAATCTTTTGCTCTCTCCAGTCCTCCTCCCATTTTGAATGCCTTTAACTCAAGCTTTTTAGCCAGTGGATTTTTATGGGTTGGGTGGGAATAAAAAGCCAAGACATCCAGGAAATCTTAAGGATTACTTAAAAAGTAGTATTAACAAATTTACTGAAGCTGTTTGACATAAACTCAAAATGAGGAGCCTGATTCCACATTTCAGAATGTGCTGGGTATATTTCTTAGTATTTCTGGTTTGGTCTGTCCAGATATCTTTTACTTATACTACAGGGTTGGTTTTGGTAGTTGTTTTTTTTTCATTTTTACTTCTTTCTTTCTTTAGCTAGCAAGAGTGCTCTTGCCTTATTTGTGAAGAGGACTTTTCTTAACTTCCACAAAAATATTTTCCCCTCACTATTCACCTCTCTTTCATATGCTCTATGTACAGATAAGGGCAATTCAGAGATTTTTAGTGATTTCAAACAGATTCTGGTAGAGAAGACTGTCCCTTATCTGGAGAGCCTGGTGGGATTGATTTATGAGGAAGTGTTTAATGCTGTAGTTAACTTCATCTGCTTTGGCTAAGAAGCATCTGAGAGAAGGCAAAAATCTGTGTTAAGGACGGATGGTTGTTACTTAGAAGAAAACAAGTAAATATCATAACATGAAATTAATTAAGTGAATGTTCAGAGTGAATCTCAGGAAGTATTTCCTGCCTTGGAGATGTGTTTGGGGAATGTTTTTTTCCAAAAGAAAAGATGCAAGTACCACCACTTGGAATGCTTCACTATAATCCGATCTAAGACCTAATGTAGAAGTAAATAAGGAGAATAATCCTGCATGGCAAGGAGATGGACTGGATCATCTAACAGGTCTAGTCCATCTTCTGTTGTTTCTGATTCTGCTTGATCTCTGGCAGCGTGGAGCCTTGGAAGCCTGTGTCGATTCCTGGGGCTGGTCACTAGCATGTCGTTCTGCGCTGTTACGTGTGACACGGCCGGACGCGTGCAGCACCCCTGCCGCCCTGGGGGGCCCTTTCTGACAGCTCCATGTTTTCTGTGTCCTGCCAGGATAGCGGAACTTGAAGTTTCTGATGAAAATGACATCAATTGGGACTTACTGGCTGAGGGATGGAGTAGTGTCCGCTCCCCACAGTGGCTCCGGAGTAAATGGTGGACCATTAAAAGACAGATTGCAAACCACAAAGACGTTTCGTTCCCTGGTAATGTACTGCTTGCACACTTCTCTTCTGAAAGCTCTTTTCACATATGTCAAAGGAATAAGGCTGCATTTTGTTCTCTGCTTACAGCATTGCTGGCCAAAGAGCGCATTGCTCCTTTGCTGGCAGTTACTGGCCCCTTGGATCTGCTGGCTGAATTGCTCCTACAAGCAATCCTTAAATGTTTCAGTCAAACAGGCCAAGCTGACATGTACAGCTACACAGACTTTGTATCCCTTCTCAGTTTGGCTAAAGTGAGAGTATGTATCTAAGCAGCTCAGCTGGCAGATCTCAGATGATGCTGATCTTTGGTATGGAGGGCAGTGACTTCTTCAGGTGGAAGAGGATATGTATCTGCAGCCTAACTATGGCATCAGGTTAGATATGTTGCCTTCATGATGTTAAAATGTAATCTCAGTCAGGTGCTGAGCCTTAGCTGTAGACAGAAAGTAGATCTACTACTGGCTGCAGTGAGGAGGAGGGGAGGAAGAAGGAGTATAAGGCTCCCCCAAATACTTTTCATACCATTTTCCCATTCTGCCTTGGAGAAACTAGTGCCGAAGGGGTGTCTGTGACCTTCAGACCTCCCTTTGTCTTGCTTGGGGAGAGGAAAAAATCAGAGCAATTAGTCATGTCATAATTAATGAAAGATGTAATTTAACGCACGCTTGTGCTGTGGTTGACAGTGTGGTTATGTATTAGTCCTGCCTCAAGGCTGCAGCTGGGAGGTTACCACACATTAATAGGCAGTTGTTGCAGCAAATAATTCATAGATAAATGCAGCACTGAATCAACAGGCTCTGCTCTCTTTCCCCTGACAAAGGGGAGATGTTTAGGCAGTTTGCTGTAATGAATTCTAGAAAAGCTGAGGCCTCAGGTTTTGTGACCTGCTGTTAAATCAGCTGCTCCCAAAGCAATCATAGAGAAGAAGGGTGGGTCGTTCTGTTGGAGCAGTGGGCCTCCTCAAACACAGGTGAAGAATTGTGATATAACCACTGTGGCATTCATTCTCTCTTGCTCCCCATTTTCAGTGACATTTCTGTCAAGGTCTTGAACAAATCTGCTTCCATGTTGTAGAAGATTGGAGGATTTACTTCTGGTAGCAGGATTACACAGCTAGTGATACTTGCACTTGATTGTAGCATGGGGATATATATCATGCATCGTTTTAGAGAGTTCCAAAATTTTATGGCCTGTGTGGTGTTTGTTTCCCCAAAGCATTGTGAAGTGCCTGGGTTCCATGAGGAAATCTAGTTCACTGGTGTAGTTGGCTATAAATGGTCTATGTATGTGCTAAATTTCTAATTTCTGTATCTCTAGAGATTGCTTAAGTTCCAGATTCTGTAGGATTTTGTTTGCTCTTTTCATCTCAGGTAAATCACCACTTGCAGCATTTCAAATGTGCTTGTTCAACCTGCTTTAGCATGAGTGTTTTTTCTCTCAGTGCTGATAAAGGGTCTTAAACAGCTCCACGAGAACCAAAAAAACAATCCAGGGCACCAGCTTGCAGAGAACAAATGTGGCAGTGGCTTAGCAAACAGTAACTCCAGCTCGGGGGTGCAGCACGTGCAGATCCGCGTGGCTCGCTTGGAGGAGAGCACGGGCAGCGCCCCCAGCCCCATGGCAGCTCTGCAGATCCCAGTGCAGATCACCCATGTCTGTAAGTACTGAAACAAACCACTCACACAAAGCCTACATCTTGCTCCTGCTAAAGTGGTGAAGGAGGAGTGAGCATGTCCTAAAGAGTTGTATTCATTCTCCCTTGGTCATGCCATAACTTCAGATGAAACATTTCTGTGTTCTGTTTACATGGTTCTAACTTTGTTAGGCAAATGTAGATATTGCTGTGGATGTAGTTCAAATTGGAGCACCTGGACACAGGTGTTGTAGGTGTCTGTTTGTGTATGTGCACACAGGAGTTTGCCACATAACCTGTTCTTTGAAAAGCCTTCAATGCACAAACCTCTTAATGAAGATAAGAATGTGTATGTTAAGTCCTTAAGTTGTTTCTGGTCACTGTTGTGCAGAGCAGTGAACATCATGTACAAGTTCTTCTTCTGCAAGTTACATAGCCTGCTGTCCCTAAGTTCTGATGCAGGGCACTGAAGAGAAGATATAAATGTGTTTTCCTGGTCCTTTATTATGCAATCATTTCTAGTCACAAACACTCTGGAAAATGTTAGCTGCTAAGTCCCACCAACAGGCAGTGTTCTGCTAAACCACTGTATTTTATTTTTTTAAGTTGATGCTTCCCATGCTCTTAAGGATGAACTTTGCTCATTATCTAACATTGATTACCAGATCTACTCTGAGTGTAGTTCTTACTGCTTGATTTTGTAACTAATCTTATTAAGTAACTCCAGTCACATGCAGTCTGTCATCTGCACTGTATATTATTTTGCACCGTTTGTGATTTGTAAATTTCATTAGGAAAATTTAGTGCTTTGGTCTTGCTGATTACCAAATTAGTTACAGAATATTCTGAATTGGAAAGGATCCATGTGGATCATGGAGTCCCAGCTCTTAAATGAGCGGCCCATACAGGGATTGGACCCATAGCCCTGGCATTATTAGCACCCTGCTCTGAGCTAAGCTGATCAGTCTACAAACTGATTCCTCTGACTGTGCCTCAGTAGGCGTTTGGCAGACAATTTTCTGTTTATAATTTTAAGAGGTCAATCTATCTTAAACTATTTATTAAGTGCTAGATTCATTTTATGCGGTTTGTTTTCTAATTAGAAGGACAGATGACGTCAAGCCAAGAACTTTTTGTCTGTCATAGTATGTCAGTAGTCTCAGACTTTGAGTGAAGCTTGATCAAAGCCAATGGGTTTTGATGAGCAGGCAAGATGGGCTGGGATCCTGGAACCTTTAGTCATCTCTGAATTGAATCCTTGAAAATGGTTGTTTTGTGACTTCACTTGCCCATGTCTGCCTAACAAGCCTTTTCCCCCATTTCAGTCTGTTTTTCTGAAGAATTTCTGGTTGTGTAATCACAGTGAATTTTGTATTGTGTGTTTCACAGTCCCATGGGAGCTGAACCTATTACCCACTTTCAGCTGCTTTTGGTATAAGGCTCAAGGTTTCAAAGGGGCATTTCCTGAGGTTTTGTGAATATACTAGCTAGGTGACTGACAGGCCACACTTTACAGCTCTCTGCTACTGAGTACCAGGAAATCTGCAGCAGGAAACCTTGACCATGCCACTACAACAATAATAGCTTCAAAATTGAGCTTTTATCTTCTTAAGAGACCAAAATTACTGTATTTTGCAGCCATGGAGTCTGAGATGGCAAAGTTTCCAGTGCTTGGGTCACTGTTATCATCTTGTAGATCTTTCCCCCTTTTGGTATTCAGGAAATTACTGGAAAACCCCAGACAGAGTATTAATTTGGTTTCAGCTTCCTGGAACTTGCAAATTTTTTTTAAGAGTAAGTAGAAATTGTAATTATGGTTATAAAGTTTTGAGTACAAGTTGTTTGGACCTGGTGATCTTAAAATACCTACATCAACTGTTTCCAGTGCTTCTCTTCACTACTTTTAGAATTAGTGGAGCTAATTGCATAAATATTTACATAGTTGTAGTAAGAATACTTGCAGCTTTTATACTGCAGTCATAACACACAGGATAGGCAAATATCTGGAAAGCATCTGAACTTTCATCAGGGGTGGACGTACTGTGGACGGCAGAAAAGATTAAAAAATACAAAAAAAGAAAGAGAGGTCTGTGGCAAACACAACAATATTAAGCCTGACACTGGTTTAAAACAAGCAGTACATGATCCAAAGGATATTATTACACCAAAGGGTATCCTTGCATTAGAACCTCTTGCAAATCTCATTACAAAAAGTAATTAAATCATGTTAGAAACTTTATTTTCTGCTTTTATCTCTGTGTGCTAAACCCATATTTACTTTCTTTTGCTCTGTTGGATTGTAGAATGCTCTCTTTAAATAGAACTGTATCTTGGGTACCAATTAGAGAACCTTGTCATTAGGACTGCAGCCAGTTTTCTTTTTCCTCTTAGGGGAATTAACAGTACCCTGCCATGTATTAATTATAGTATGTTATGCTCTCTACAGGCCTGAACATTCTGGTTTACATACTTTTCTTTTTTTTTTTCCCTTCCTTTTGCAGCCTCAACCGATTCCCCTGCTGCTACTGTTGACTCTGAGACAATAACACTGAACAGTGGAACACTACAGACCTTTGAGATTCTTCCAGTAAGTAACTGGTCTTTGTTACTGTGGCTTTTTCTTTTCAACCCAGCTACTTCTTAGACGATAGAAGTGTGCATTTCCCCAAAAAAAAAATAAAACATCAAGGGAAGGTTTTCAAGTAGAAAGAAGAAGAGTTCTAAAACTTATTTCTGAAAGTGTAATCCATTAGCACTGCCGAGTAAACTGTGAATTATAGTTAAATGCTTTAAATTTCCTTCAATGCTACAAAGTTTTCCTTTGTGCTTGAATTTTTTTCATTGTTGAAATCTGACATAGAGGAGCCAGAGAAAGCTCCCAGCAAGTAAAGATTGTCTCAGTTCCATTGTCCTGTAATTTATAGCATAGTTTCTCTTCCATCTCAATGCAAAATAAGCTGAATTTGTTCCTTTTTTACCTGCTGATGTACAGCATATTACAGACCTGCTGGGCTCCTGCCCTTAATACTTGCCTTGGTAGCCCAAGGCTACAGATGAGTTATTTTCTGCTTTTTGAGTGCAGTGCGGCAGTCAGTGCAGAAGGGATTGGATTGATGTGATGATTTTCCAGGGCAATTACAGTTAGGCTGGGTCATGTAAACCAAAATGCTCCAGCACGTCTTGGGCACTGCCTTTGGGTATTAAACCTGTGTTGTCTTTATAGTCTTTCCACCTCCAGCCGACTGGGACGCCAGGTACCTACTTACTGCAGACAAGCTCGAGCCAAGGGCTCCCTTTAACGCTGACAACGAGTCCCACCATGACCCTGACGGCCGCGGCAGCTCCAGCCTCCCCGGAGCAGATCATCGTTCACGCCTTATCTGTGAGAGCTCTGGGCACTGGGGGAAGGGGAACATTGTAATGCAGGGCCCTGCACATGCCTGTTAAACTTGCAAAGCAGATCCTAAGTCATAACAATGTTACTTTGCTTAAAATCCTGAAGACTGAGAATTTGGGGGTTAGTTAAAAAACAACCTCAGGTTGCTTCAGAACTTAGCTTAGTGAGGAAGTTTTGAACAGAATGTCTCCATTTAGTGGCTTGGTCCCCAGCAAAACCAAGTCTTTTTGTTTTATGATGTTTTCAGTTACTCTCATAAATAGATACTGGTCCACAACACTTGGATAGTAGTGATAAGTATTTCTTTTTGCTGGAGGGAGGGAAGGGGAAGCAAACTGGAGATTGAATCACAAAATTATGAAAAATTCAGTGGAAAAAACACTGACCTTTTGAATCTACAGTGATCCAGACCTGAATGGTTGCCTCCTTCATATTATCATTTACTTTATTTGTGACTTAAAGAACACATGACGCCACATTCAGTCTACAAAGTTATCCTTTAGGAACAGGAGAAGTCAATATATGACCTGGGCTGACATACTGTATATATGAAACTCTAAACTACGCTTAGCAATTGGAATATTTTTGCTTGTATTTGCTTGAAAGATTTGTAGATAGTAACAGGAAACTCTCTGACCTTGTTTGGGGTTTTGTTTATCTCTTTTTTGCAAATGCTGCTGACAGCCAGAGCATTTGTTAAACACAAGTGACAACGTCACAGTGCAGTGCCACACGCCGAGTGTCATAATCCGCACCGTTGCTGCTGAAGACATCTCCTCCTCTGTCACCCAGACAGAACTGACTGTGGATGCAGACATTCAGTCAGCTGACCTGACAGATCCTCCAGACACCCTAGGAACAAATACTTTCCCACATGATATCCATCAGTCCAAGCTGAGTGACGAAGAGCAGTCAGCCTACAACGAAGATGATGCTTCCAAATTTAGCAGCAGGAATAGTAGAGAACTGATGGATGGAGTTATGGTAAGAACAGAGGAGGAGATTGCTGATGCTAGCCTGAAACAGAATGAGGATTCTCACTCTGGTTTACCCAGCACTTACGTTACTGAGGTAAGGGAGGGCGTAATACTTGATGTTTTCCCCATTTCTGCAATTCTGGCGAATTATTTCATTGAATCTGTGGACTTATGTTAAGCTATTAATCTGAAATATCTCAGTGATTTCATTTATATTGGTAGTTGAAGGGAGAAGGATGAAGAGAGACTATTCGTAAGAGGTATAGTGACAAGACAAGGGGGAATGGCTTCAAACTGAAAGAATGTAGGTTTAGATGAGACATTAGGAGAAAGTTCTTTCCTGTGAGAGTGGTGAGGCACTGGAACAGGTTGCCCAGAGAAGCATTGGGCTGCCTCATCTCTGGAAGTGTTCAAGGCTAGACTGGATTGGGCCTCGAGTGATCTTCAGGGTCCCTTCCCATCCAAACAATTCTGTGATTCTGTATCACAGTTCTACAAGTATTTGCTGAGATCCTCTATCCTTGAGCTTCGTTAGTGTGTTACGAGTATGAAAGTATTAAATGAAAGCATTTCATTTGGTACCAGGGCTTATATTTGACTTCATCTGGAGCACTGAGCACCTCAGTAGCTGTGGAGTTGCCTCACTGCTTAGGGTTCTTCTGCGTGGTGACAGTGGAAAGCTGCAGCATTGGTGGCACTCAACAGGTGATTCCTGCTTGGTGCTGTTGCTTTGAACTGGGCTGTTAATTGTCCAGCACACCTGCATCAACAGATAGATTGATCAAGGGAGGAGAGCTAGAGTATTCGGGTTTTGCTTTATGAGTCTAATAACATAATTCAAGATGCACCTCAGTTTTCAGTTTTGAGGACTTCTGTTAAACATACTGCTCCACTCAAGTATCTGTTAAATGGGAATTTGAAACATTAAGCTACTTCTCTCTCTGGCCTCAGATTTATTCATCTCCAACACCTGAGATGCAGAAATGAGTTTATCCAAATGATTGCAGCTATTTGGATCGTTTCTTTCAGTTGCTGGAATTATGAAAATGACTAAGTTACAGAAAACAGAGGTGCTAAAAAGAATAAACACTCCTTAGTCAGTACAAAATTCCTCTTCCTTTAAGGGTTTCATTAGGTTGGAATTTGGGAAAAGATGAATTAGAATGAAACACCCCTTGCTGTTTTTAGAATGCTGTTCTCTACAGTAGATGCATTTCTGCTTTGTCAGCCTTGAAAATGCATCATTAATATGCTTTGGCCTTGTCTTTGAAGAAGCTTCTTATAGTGCATATCTGTTATGCTCTTACAAAAATGAGAATCTTTGTACATCTCAAGTTTGCTACTACAGAAGCATCTGAATCCTGAATAAATCAGAACATGGGGATTATTCTTCCATTTTCCTCTTTCTGTGTCATGGTTGACATAATTGTGATAAGATTTTTAACCTTGAGGCAGGCCATCAGCTTTCTATTCTCATTTTAAAACTTCAGCTTCTCAAGGTAGAATTAATAAGCTTTTGATATTAACCTAGTTCCTAGTTTAGCTTTGTACAAATTGCTCATGGCTAGCAGAATGTAAAACTAAACTTTTTTTTTTCCATACAGAAAAACAAACTGAATTTGTAATTCTAATTTGCATTACTCTTCAAGTCAGATTCAAGTTTGACATGTGTACTTAAATTCCAGGAAATAGTGAACTGTCTGTGAGTAATTCTCAGTGAAAAGTTACTCCAGAAAAACATGCCTACATTTTGTTTTCTTTAAGTCAGTGTTATTTTTATGAGCTTGCCAGGGTTGTATTGTCACTGTGGGTGGGTTGTGGGAGGCAGGCAGTCATGCTGCAGGGTTTTATTATTTCTGCCTGGGAAAGGTGCCCATTTGCCACAATGGCTTCTTTAGTTTTTCACGCCTCCTCTTCCCAGTTTCAGGCCTTGCAGCCCAGTGCTGCTGGTGGGCAGAGCTGTGTGCTCTGCTGAGAGCTGCTCCTGCAGGTCAGGCACACCGTGCCCTTGTGGATGGGACCTTGTGCAGTTCACAGGTTGTCAGCTCCTCTCCAGCAGCATCAAGGAAGGGGTTTTCAGACAGCTGCCTTTGCTAAAACACTGTGCAGTTACGTAGGGAAACAAGTTTTCCTACAAAAAACAAGGTGGAGAAACATCAGAATTTTCTTAAATACAGAGGGTTGTAACCTCTGAAAACAGTGATAAATCCAGGTACCTTCCATTGTGGCAGCAGTAGTCAATAGCCTTCTACATCAGGGATCCAGAAGTTTGAACAAACCTTATGCATGTTACACACAAAAACTGGAATCCAGATATCTCTGCTGGTTCTGGCAGTAATGTGTGGGATGACTTTTCACTGCACTTGTGGAACCAGGAGTGTGCCGTGACACTGAGTCAGCCAGATGTGTTGCTGCCATTCCAGTACCACAGGAGCCAGGGAAGAGGCAGGAGCAGCAGCAGTGGCAGGACTGGAAGAGAAGGAGGGTATTGACAATTGTACCTGGAAGGAATCAGTGTCTTGCCAGTCTTGTGGTAGGTTCAGCAAAAAAAGTCTGGAGCCAAATTCCAGCCAGTGACAGACCAAGCAAGGCACAGCAAGTAAAGGGGTTTTGAGCTCTGTGTTCAGTGTCAGTTCAAACTTGACAACAAGAGTTGTGAAACTTAAGGTAAAGCTGTTGGGTTTGTGGAGCAGGTAAGTGCTATAACGGTAATGCTTCAGTCTCAGAACATCTAGACAGAAAGTAGTAGAAAAGCCTGATTATTCCTCTTCACAGACTTAATATTTGGCTTGCAAGGGAACACCACCTTGCAGTGTCTCCCTTCCTCTCCACATTGCTTAACAGGGTAAAATTCTTCTCATCTTGTTTTTGGGTGCCTGCACTAAGATAACATGCCCTTTAAATGCCGAAATAAACTATCTCAGGTGGTGACATTTCAATTTAATGAGATAAAATTCATTCAGAGTGGAGTATGGTTGAGCAATGCAGGTTTTTGTTTATGCTACCATGAATAGACTCTCATGGCCTGTTCTGTGTTGTGCAGGACCTGGGTTCCCCAACAATAGAAGAACAAGTTGATCAGCCTACAATAGATGATGAGACTGTGCTTATTGTTCCTTCTTCCCATGGTTTTATCCAGGCAACAGATGATATGGATAATGAATCAGTCTTGCCCTTGACAACTCTCACAGGTATGACAGTCCCTGTCACTAAAGCAGTGTACAGAGCTTCTGAGTCTGTGCAGACAACACTTCATACATCCTTGCTTTCTCTTAAAAATTTTACATATCAGTGCTATCAAACTGCAAGTAAGCTAACAAATACTCCTCCCCAGAGGAAGGATCTATCTCCCTGTAGAGCCATCAGAGGGTCAGCACTGATAGTGCAATACCTGCTGGATGCAAATGTGAGTCACACCATTGCATCCATATCCATCCATATTGGCCATCACTTACCTTCTCCAAAGATACTCAAACCCCACCTGGATGTGGTCCTGTGGAATGTGCTCTAGCTGAACCAGCTTTAGCAGGGGGTTGGACTAGAGAATCTCCAGAGGTCCCTTCCAACCCCAGCTATTCTGTGATCTTGTGAAATTAGAAATTGCAAACTGCCCAGTTTGAGCAACACTGCCTGTAATTGGTTAGAATTCCAGGCTACATTTCCTGTCTCTTAAGTTTGTGTTTTAAATCTTGTTATAATGGCACAGCAATAGTTCTAATGCTTTTTGTCCCTTGCAGATCCTATCCTACAGCACCATGGAGATGGGTCACACATTATTGGCTCATCGTTGGGCAGTCCTGACTCAGAAGATTCAAAGGATGTTGAGGATTTAGTGAGCTGTCCCTGAGAAGCAGCAGTGGTGTCCATTTCCTATTGACCGTGTTTGCATTGTGAAGTTAGTTACAACCTGTGCCACGTCTCCAAAGAAAGCAGTCACAGTCTGTTTGAACAGAAGCTTCCAGTGTGAAATGACTGCAGTGCACTTTCTCTGCTCAGGCTGTTTCCCTCATCCAGGAGGGAGAACTGAGGTGCCACGTCTCACTGGGGTGTTCCAGTGTGCTGAAGAGCCTCTGTTGCAGTGCTCACAGTGCTCAGCTCCATGCAGTCAGTTCTGATCTGACTTGTTACTGATGTGCTGAACTGCACACGTGGAAAACTGGACAGAAGTCAAGGATTGTGGACTGTAGCCTCTTAGTGCCGCAGCAAGTAGTAGTTTGCACAGGTTTCATGAAGAATGGGTGAGGATTTTTGCACTTACTGACTCTTGTAACACGTGGAGTAAGAGACTGTTACATTTCAGGAAGGAGTAAGTTCCATCAGAGACTTCAGGGAGCATGGGCAGCATCGTGAAGCAGGGGTGTGTGTTCCCATCTCACCTGACTTGTTCATGTGTCTGTGGCATAGGAAGAAGGCAGAAGCTTATGGGACTTGCCTGGTCTGCTTGTTCCTGAGGAGTCCATTGCTGGCAATGGACAGTGCTCAGAAAGATCACTTGTGGAAAATCTTGGGGTTTTTTTTTTTCTTTCATCACTACAGCAAGCTAAATAAAAAGGGAAGGGCTATGAGAAAGGGAAGCTACTGGGACCCACCGGCCACCCCAACAAGCTTGGAATTTCTTGGAGATTGTTGTGAGTAGGTTGGAACATTTGTCTCTGTTGCTGTTACCTGACACTACCAGCCACCTCTCCAGATGGGATTTCTGCAGCAAGTTAGTAAATGGGGAGTGGTGTGGAGGTGGCAAAGTCTTGGAGGAATAGCTCTGTGAGAGTCTGGACATAGGGCCTTGAGGCAAAGAAGGCCAATTAATTCCTGCATTGTTTGAAACAGACACTAGGCTGAACAGCAGCCTTTTAGCTAGGAATCAAGAGAAAAAGCTATAGAAACTAAAGACTTGTATAAATTATTTTATTTATTTCTGTAATTAGCTCTTCATAATCAAGAGTTGGTCTTTTTCAGTCTGTGGTTTTGTTAATGTGAAAAATAAGTTGTAGTTTTAAATGGTTGCCTAGGGAACAGAAATAATTGTATATTCAGTTTCAACAAAATAAAGAGTATTTGTCTTACTTGACTGTAAGATGCCATTTATTTATACTGCCACAGATTTTTTCAGTGCTGCAGTTTATTTGTACAGTAATAAAAAAAAAGTGCAGTTTTTTTTCCAAAATGAAAAAGCTTGTGCCATTCTGAAACATCAGTACAACTGGAATGTTCGTTAAGCGCAACAGTAGCTCTTCAAAAAAAAGCAGAATGTCACGTCTTATGGCAATAATTCTCCCCAACAAGAGGGACATTACATATACATTTACATGAAAATCATGTACTGATTTGTCCTTGCACAACCCACTTCTTTCCTCTCAGGCTGATGGTTCTCACTTGAATGTCTCGAGTGGAGCTGAGAGCTGAGCTGGAAGCAGTCTGACACAGCAGCATCGTTGCTGGGTATTCCCAATGTCCTTCATTTACCCACTTCATGGAAGTACAGGTTGGCACATATACATAACATGACAATAGAAAACAATATGTAGTAAATTAGATTTCTAAATTTGGGTTCCAGGTCTCCTTGTCGATACCAGTAGATCTAGAAGAGAAAACAAGTTTTTGTTATTTCAAAAAGCCAGGTATTCTAAGGGAACTATTTTTGGTAACTGAATTGACAACTTGCAGGTTTTGGTGATTTAGTTTTGGGGGTTTTTTCCTTCCTGTAAAACAATCCAACTTCCTCTGGCCAGAGGGACTGAGTGTGTCTGTGTCTGTATGTGAAACAGGCCCTGAGGACATGTGCTGTCTGGTCAGCTTTGCTGAGAGGGAGGGAGAGTGGGTGGCTTTACTCTCAAAGCTGCCTCCACCCTGGTGGATGAGGACAAACAGCAGCTTTGCACTAACACAGTCTATTCTGGGCAGAGTTGTGGCCACCAGCTGTAGGATCAAAACCTGGGACTGGCCAGGCAATGCAGAGCAACTTGCCAGTGTACCCAGCAGTGAGGGGTTCAGGGCTGCTCCAGGTCACAGCTGCAGGAAGGAGAATGCTCCAAGTATGAAAAGCTACAGCAGGAGAAGGAGCCACCAATGTCCCTGCTCATGGAAGTGGGGTTGGACTACATGGTCTTTGACAGCCCCTTCCAACCCAAACCATTCTGTGATTCTGTGAACTCAGACCTGCCAGTGCTTGGAACCAGCTCCCTTGGAGTTCTGCAGTTGTTGAGTAGAGGAACATCTTCCACTTGCTGTAGCTTCCTACCCCTGTAACCCATCCCCTGTGTTTGAAAGGGCACTGACTAATGCAAGTGCATGGCTGATCCCACTTCAGGTGTCTTCTGCAGCACAATCCATCTCTGCATTCCCATTTCAGTGCTCTGCTCCCTGGTTTCCTACTCTGTGACTCCACTGGCAGTGCCACAGAGGTGACAAGTCTTGCACCACAGCTGGGCTGCAGGAGCTGGCTCAGTTCACACACTTACTCTGCACTAAATACAAAATTCACTGCCACTGCCTCATTGTCAGCTCGTGTTATGGAGGCAGGAAAGCTTTTCTAGGAGAGTGTAAAAAAGAAGGCAGCACCACGTAAAGCAGATTTTATTCAGAGCCATTGACTGAAAAGCACGGCAAACGTGACGGTACTTACAAGAATGCCAGCAGAAATGCAACACAAGGAGATGCAGAAAGCAAAAAATACATTCACAGGTTTTGGAGGTAGTTGTGGGAAGACAAAAGCACTGATTAGAGTGACCTGTATGGAGGAAAACAAAGATGAGGATTTCACTCTGGCCAGAGCTGCAGTGAGAAGAAGCTCAGCCCAAGGGCTGGAGCAGAGCAGCGCTCACATCCTGACCTGCACAACCCTCCCTGGTCTCTGCCTCCCACCCCTGAGGAGCTGAAGGAAAATGTGCAAGTCTGGAGGAAAACTGCTTTGATACAGCTGCACACTGAGAGGAGTGGGAAAAAAACTTTGCCAAAAGCTTTGCCACGCTGGCTCCTTGCCAGAAACCACCCTCCAAGTGGCCCTGAAGCCATCAGGCCCAGGGGTGCACACTGCCCATGTAGGAGAATCCCTGAGATTTTGTTTGAGGATGAGGGAAGTGATGAGGATCTGACTCTATGTTTCAGAAGGTTTGATTTATTATTTTATGATATATATTATATTAAAATTATACTAAAAGAAGAAAGGATTTCATCAGAAGGCTAGCTAAGAATAGAAAATGAATGATAACAAAGGCTTGTGGCTCGGACTCTCTGTGCTGACTGTGATTGGCCATTAATTAGAAACAACCACATGAGACCAATCACAGATCCACCTGCTGCATTCCACAGCAGCAGATAATCATTGTTTACATTTTGTTCTTGAGGCCTCTCAGCTTCTCAGGAGGAAAAATCCTAAGGAAAGGATTTTTCATAAAAGATGTCTGTGACACATCCCTTCAGCCAAGTGTTCCACCAGCTGGCACCCCACCTGCCCCCAGAGCCTCTCTGCACCCCAGCTCTCCAACAATCCCCCCATGGACCACACTCATGGTCTCCAGTCGTGACTGTGTTGGGTTTGTCTTTAAAGCTTGGGGAAAGCACAGCTCAACACAAAGGGACAAACTTTGGGAAGACTTATATAAGCCATAAATAGAGGACAATAAATCATAAATAGAAGGAAATAGAAGCAAACACGCTCTCTTGGCACATAAGTGCTTTGTTGTCTCACCCAGCCTCACGTTCAGCCAGGATGGACAATCTGCTGGAGAACTCTGGGATTTTATTGCAGCTCTTACAGAAATGTATTCCCCTTCTCCTGCTGTCAAAGAGTTCCAAAAGACAGATATGTCCCAAAATGACTGCCTGCCCTAAATCAGAACCTCTTTGGTCATTGGAAGCTTCACCAGCCATTTTTGGGGAGGAATTCTGGTTTTCTCCCTGTCACTTAAAGATGCAACATGGGGTGGGATGGGAGGTACTTACTACAAGCAGCAAGGTTGTTAAGCCACCAACAACGAGATTGATGATTCTGTCCTGAAGAAAAGAGAAGAGTGTTATTTGTACCTAAAAAACCAACAAAAAAAAAACCCCAAACCATATAAAACAGAGCATTACCCAACAGCATGAGAGCATCAGCCAGGACCCACATTATTGCCAGCACACCCAAGGCTCCCTGCTCAGCCCTGCCACACAGGAGGGTTTCCCCTCCCTCCATGGACCCCAGCGAGGTTGTACTGGTCAACGCCTCATGCACCAGGTTTGCTCATTTGCAAATGGCTTCTCTGCTACATCTAAATCTATTACAGTTGTGCAAATTGTATTTAAATCTTATTTTGAAAGTGGGAGTGCACAGATGGAGGTTGCCAGAAAAAGCTTTTTTTAGCCTCACTGCCTGAGAATTAATAGACTGATAGAGTCTTAGGTGGGAATTTGTGGGCTGCTGGCAAGAAGGTGAAACGTTGCCCACACCCCAAATGCTCCACCCTAACACAGTGGCTCTGCTTGGACAGACAGATATCCCCCCTCACTTCTTTCTGCTGCTCCTGATCAGTATAAAACAACTGGGAGGACACAACTTTTTGCCCCTGGGAAGAAAAATCCCTCAGTGACAGCATCAGTCCCATGCCAGTGGCATCAGTGTCACTGGCTGTGACGCTGGGCTGTGTGACACAGGCTCAAAGGAGCACCCACAGCAAGATCCTGTACTGATGAACCTTCTGGAGTAAAAAACAAAGGAAAAGGAGACTATTCCAATCCCTGCCAGCACACTGCCTCCTCCCTGGAGCTGCTCTGAGTATAAACATGTATCACCACTGTCAGACTGGGCTGCACACAGCCAGGTGTGACACCCCAGATGGCTGACAACTCAAATCAAAGGCTAAAACAGCTACAGCAGAAAAAATGTGCAGAGAGAAAACACCCCAGACTTCTATTAAGTGTACGGAGAGTCATTAAGTAGGTATGGTGGAAGTGAGAAAAGAGGTTGAGCAGTGAAAGCATTTTGCACAAGACATCCCAGGCAGCAGGCAGAGCAGCATGGGCTTCCCTCCACCTGATCTTGCATGGTTCTTGCCTCCTAAAATTTGGATTTGTAAAGGGTAAAGTCCCAGGCCATCAAGAAGTAACACATGACAGCAGCAGGGCACCAGAAGAAAGCAAAGAGGAGGCAGGGAGCAGCAAATCATGTTTTTGTGGGACGCCACCAGCCCTACCTGAGGCTGTGGAGCTCACATTGAGGCGGTTTAGGAACAGGGGGATGCTGTGCCCTCGTTGTGCTCATCCCCAGGGGACAGGGGCACAGCAAGCAGACTCCAAACCCTCTCCTATCAGTCCCCAACTCCTCTTTGTAAAACAAAACCACTGATGCTCCTGCAGCCCAGAGGCCCCAGGCTGTGGGGAGCAGCAGTGGCTGCAGCAGTGAGAAGTGACCCCTCCATCCATAGGAAATTGTCACCAAGATCCCCTGTGCAAGGTCCTCACCAGCCAGGCACAAACCCCTTCTCCTCACTGGCATTTCCACACACGGAGCTGGTGATGTGGCAGCAGCCTCAGAGCCAGCTATGGGATACCCACCACTGACCCCAAAAAGGAACCAGGAGAAGTAACCCCAGGCAAACAAGAGAAGCAACTTGAAAAGTGCAACCATGAAATGCTCCATGAGAGCACAGCTCGGCTGGACTCCTCCTCCTCACCTAAAATAAATTAAAGAGCTCAAAGCTGACTTTAATTTAGGCAGGAAATGGAAGGGTCCTTACCCCAAAAGCCATTCCAGCACCAGGAGAGGATGGCAGTTTTGCCCTGCAGATCTGGCTGAGCCCAGCAAGGCAATGTTACAGAGGGGGAACCAGAGTTGGCATTCAGGCTCAGCTCCTCCATTCAGGGTGGCAAGAGGTGAGCAACTGGATCCCTTGTGCCAGAGGAGATGAGCTTCCAATAGCACAGACAGCAGGGAATGCCAGGGAGCAGAACTGGCAGTGGGTCACCAACCTGGTGAGCACAGGGTCACAGCCAGCTCTGCAGAGAGCTCAGAGGGATGGACACACAGTCAGACACCATCCAGAAACTCAGCCATGACTGCTCATCATTAACTGAGACCCATTGTGCCAGGACAGGCTGGAGTGGCAGGAGAAAACAAGGGGGTCAGGTTTGACAGCGATCATGGAGCATTTCTCTCTTGAATGTTTCACTGTGGGAGAGAGCATCCCCCAGCACAGGGACCTCTCATCTCACCCTGCTGACTGAGGGACTTCCCCGGGCCAGCAGGATCAGGGACAGATGCCAGCAGTGCATCCAGTCCCTGCAGCCAAGGCAGCCCCTTCCCTGTGTTTAAACCTGCAGGCACTCAAATTTTCAAAACACACTGCTGGCACAAGAAGGTATTTCAGGATGCAGGGATTACAGACACTGATCCTGAAATCCTGGGCTTGGCGAAGCAGTGAGAGGCTGCATTCCCCAGTGCCCACTGACACTTCAGCCCCAGGCAGCTTAGCACAGCAAAAAGGTTAAAAATACTCAAGCAGAGGCCAAGACGGCTAAAGGGATTGGGGATGACGGAGCCTTTCACCTCCACGCTGTGTCTGAGTGCACAGCCTGGCCAGGCAGACACTGCTGGGCATGCAGGAACTGGCTGTGGTGAGCCCTGTGTCCTACAAGGCACCCAGCTGGCACAGCAGCTCCCACCACCAGCACAGCTGATTCAGGGAGGATTTTTCTCCAGCATCACTATGTACTGCAATAGCTGCTGGAGAAAAAGACAAAGAACTCCAGCAGGGACACCAAAGCAGAGAGCCTGAGGTGACCTGGACCAGCCCAGGGCACTGGCACACACACCCCAACCTCTGGTACAGCCCAGCAGTGCCCCCGTGGGGGCCCCATTCAGCCAGCAGCTCCCGAGCTGTTGGCCAGGCAGGAGATGCATTCCATGTTTCACTGTTGCACAAGATGCATTTGGAAACAGGAGGGTTCCTGCCCTGTCCTTTACTCTGGGGAGGGGATTGCAGGGGCTGGAGGCCCCAGACCTCTCCCAGGGAGCCTCTGCAGTGCAGAGGTCTCCACTCCCTCCATCTCCCTCGGGAAAGGGACATAAGGTCAGGAAAGGCCAAATCCTTGCAAAGCAGGAGGGCACAATCCAGGATTCTTTAGGATCTGGGTCAAGGTTACTTGGAGCAGCAGGGAAACTGAGGCTAGGCTGAGACTGTATCTGCATTCCCTCCACAGGCTGTGACAGAGGGGCAGCTTTGCTCTTTGCCCCATTCCAGCTCAGCACCTTCCATCCCTGGATCCTCCAGGTTAGCAGCATGTGGGCTGAGCCCCAGGGATCCTGGCAGAGGCTTGGCCAGGAGAAGGGAATGGGCAGGGCCCCTGGAGCGTGGGTACCTGCTGCCATCTCTGCAGGAGTGACAGAAAGGCCATTTTTGTGCCTTACATCAGCAAGTCCAGATGGTCAGCAGCCACTGCAGCCGTAGGGGATGCCTGAGTGCAGTGCCAGGCCCAGCCTGGTGGAACTGCAGGCAAACCAGGCTGTGCTCAGGGCCATGCTGGACCCCCACCCTCTGCAAGACATGGGGACTTCCTGGTGTGTCCTCAAAAGCTCATCATTGCCATCCTGAGCTGCTCAGTCTCTCCATTGCCTTCTGCTTCCAACCCAAAGCAATCAACTCCCACCACTCAAACACTCCCACCATGGAGGAGCCCAACTTTGAACTTCTCTCCTGAGAGAAATGCTGCACCTGTGGCACTCTGTGCCCTCCTTGCCACCGTGCAGCTGTGCCTTTGCCTCGTCTCACACCACTCAGTGCATCCCTGGAATCACAGCTGCATCCACAGCGCCTGGCTCTCATTGGTGCCGTGTTCCTGCACTCCCTCTGCCCAGCAGCCACTTCTTGGGCACCACCTTGCCCCAGTCCCTGCTCAGCATCACACAGGAGAGCCAGCTTGGCAGCTGGACCACAGCAAGGCAGGGGGTGGATGCTGCTGCCCAGCTCTGCCATCCCCACAGAGTGGCTTTGCCCGCAAAGTCACCAGCTTGGGGACCAGGAGAGTGCAGGAAGGCAGGAAGAGGGAATCCCCATCTCTACATCCATTTCTAATTGCTGGCAAATTTCGGGCTCAGGGCTTCCTGGGACACAAGCACTGCCCCTGCCCCTCCTTGTGGCCCAGCCTGAGCAGAGGATCCTGGTTTGCCAGTGTCAGCCATCATTTGCAGAGACCCAAAAGCAGAGCTGGGGCGTGGGCAGACACACTCCTCCCGGCAGACCTGCTCCCATCTAAAGGCAAAGTTTGGCTTTTCCACTTCGGACACAGAACATTCCAGCTCGGGACCTCACCAGCGTCCGTTCCCAAGCAACCCCAGCGAACCAGAGGAAACGACCCCGGGCCAGCACAGAGATCCCCTGTCTGTGGGACACGGGTACAGCAGCGAGAGGCCATCTGAGAGGTCCCAAAAAAGCCACAGGAGACAGGCAGGGGGTGAAGTGCAGGACGCTGGATCCCCACCAGAGCCCAGAACTGAAATTAGCATTCCACCTTTATTATTTACCACTCCCCCTTGCGAGCAGAGGCGTAGCTGGAAAAGACAGGGATCAGGGATAGAAGGCTTAACCTGGGCTGGAAAGTTTGGGAGTTCCGTGCCAGGACTGCCTCCCTGCTCTGATGGAACATCCCAGTCCCCAGAAGTGCCCATCGCTGGGAGCTTCCCAAAATCCCTGACCCAGGTGCTCCAACACCTCCCGTGCCCCATCAGGGCAGCACTGCTAGTGGGATACCTGTCCCCCCTCAGTTCATCTCCTCGGGGTCCTGCCTGTCCTCCTATGCCCCATCATTCCATTTTCCCCGAAAATCCCGTGGATATCCCTTTGTTCTCATTAAACATTACAATTGTAGCGGCAGTTCCAAGTTCTTGCAGGGAGGGCGGTGATGGACTTGATACACTTCTGAATAATCTCAGGCAGTTTCAGCCTGCAGCCCCCAAACTCACACGAGTGTGTAACCCCTCCTAACAGGGGACAGCCCCAAGTCACCGACAGATGATGTGACACTCCAGGGACCGTGGTTCCCGAGGGATCCCGATGCCGGGCGGCCCCAGGAGCCCCCTCCCTCCCCGGCAGAGCCCCGCAGCAGCGCCGGGAGCCGAGCGGCTTACGGGGATTGACACCTGAGGAGCCGCTGCCGCCGCACGCCAGCCCAGGAGCCACCGCCAGCTCCTCCAGCCCGGGAGGAAATCAGTGCCCAGGAAGGCACCAATCGCAGCACCCCCATCCCCATCCCCATCCCCATCCCAGACCCCCAGACGGGGTGAGAGGCGGCCCGGGCTCGGCAGGGCACACCCGGATGGGACACGGCGGCTCTGTCACCCCCTGCCCGTGCCCAAAGCCCGTCCCAGCCCCACTCCCAGGGTGCCCCCGACCCTGAGTCCCAAGTTCCCGGTAGAGTTTTGGGGGGATGTTGCTTTAGGGAGGATTATTTGAAAGTTGATTTCCTTGCGGGGAAGGGGAGGGAAATGTTTCGTGAGTTATTTGGGGAGGGGGTCGTGCTGGAAGGGTTTAGTTCTGGGGATATCGTTTGGGTTTTTTAAAAAAATTGGCGCGGTGTTCGTTTGGGGCTGATGGATTATTTTTGGTTTGGGGCACTAATTGGGAGATGGTTGTTTTTGTTTTATTTCGGGGTTTTTTTTTTATAATTACGCCAAATTAAAGCTTTTCCTTCTTTTGGAATTTGAAGGGCTCCTTTAATTTAATTTTTTCATTGGCGCGCAGCCTTTCTGATTTCTGATGCTGTTTTGGAGGGGGACTGAGGATTCTTTCTTATTCCATAGGGATTTTTAAATTTGTTTGCAGGATTCGGGCAGGTTCCTCGCTCGGGCGGGCCGCTCCGTGCCGAGCCCGGGGGCAGGGTGGGTGCCGAGCTGCCGCTCTCCGGGGCGGCCGGGAGGAGGTTCCCCATAACCGGGGGGCATTTACGCCGGCAGGGTGAGGAGGGGGGGCACTACGGGACTCTCAGCTGCATTTCCCCCGCCGCGGTTTGCGTTGCCGGGGGGCTGTTTCGGGGCAGCGGGGTGCCGGGGGTGGCGGGTCCCTTACCCTGGCCGAGGTCTCCCCGAAGAGCGGCCGGTTGTCGGCGCCGCCGGTGCCGTACCCGCGGGCGGGGAATCCCTCCATGGCGCGGGGGCGCTGCGCCGGCGGCCGCGGGGGGGCGCCCGCTCATCCTGCGCCTCCGCCCCGCCCGCCTGCTCCGCGCCCCGCGGGCTGAACCGGCCCCGGGAACGGCACCGGGAACGGCACCGGGAACGGCACCGGGAACGGCACCGGGAACCGCACCGGTACCAGCAACCGCAGCGGCACCGGCACCAGCACCGGCACTGCCACCAGCACCGGCACCGGAGGGGCGGAGCAGCCCCGGCCCCGGCCCCGGCACCGGGCGGGGCGGAGCGGCGGGAGCGGCCCCGCGGGTGCGGAGCCGCCGGCCCGGCCTGCGCGGGGAGGGGCGGAGCCAGAGCTGCCGGTGCCGATTTGTTGCTCAACAAAGTTGCGGTATTTGAGGAAATCTCGTTAGGGATGATGATACGGCAGCTTGGAGGAAGGAGGCTGATTTGATTTGGTTTTGATTCTATTTGATTTTTCTTATTATAGCTTTTATTTTCTTTTGATTTTTTTTACTCGATTTGATTTTTCTTATTATAGGTTTTATTTTCTTATTATAGGTTTTATTTTCTTATTCTTGTATTTTTAAATTTTATTTTGTTTTCCTCTGTTGTGTTTTACTCTCATAGAATCGTAGAAGCAGAATATGCTGAGTTGGAAGGGACCCAAAAGTAACATCAGTCCAGCTCCTGGCCGTGCACAGGACACCCCACAAAGCTCACCCTGTGCCCGAGAGCATTTCCAAACCCTTCTTGAGCTCTGCCAGGCTCAGTGCTGTGAGCGCTGCTCTCCAGAGCCTGTTCCAGTGCCCAACCACCCCCTGGGTGTAAAACCTTTTCCTAATATCCAACCTAACCTTTATTTTACAGCTGTTGTGTTTTTCTTCTTTTGTAATTTATTTTAATTTATTTTACTTTATTTTACTTTATTTTTATGGGCTTGTTTATTTATTTATTTATTTATTTATAAACACCTGATCCTGCTAGAGCTGAAAATTGAACTCACATCTGCTTTTCCTGGTCCCCTACATGAGTTACCCATCTAAACTAGATAAAAGAGAGGGATTATTCCTGGGGCTAGGATTGATAGCAGTAAAACACTTTTGTTGTATATATTCCTTAGCCAAAGTTATCCCATGTCCCAGCTGCTGCTGCTGCTCTGGAGCTGATGATGGGTTTGCATGTGAGAAAGCCTGGGGGCATTAATTTTATTGTTATTTTAAAATTTATTTTTATTTCTTTTAATTTTATAATTATATTTATTTACATTTTTATTTAATTTTTATTTACATTAATTTCTATTGATTTGGGGTCTTTTTTTACTTTATTATTAATTTCATTTTTCCTATTTACATTACTTGGTCTCAGAAAATAGCTTTCCTCTTGGATGTCTCCCAGGCCATCATGGACACATTCTTTCTCCAAGTGCATTTTAAGATGAAATAAACCAATTAAGATGCATTAAATATTGTGGCTTCCAGGACAGATTGTAAGTTTTTTGTTCAAATGAGCTCTCTGGTTTCCCCTGACCCTGCTCCCTCCAGGAATTCCAGGGGGCTTTTTGCCCTGAGAGACAAACTCCCCTAAATATCACTGGAATTTAGGAGAAATAGCGTGGCCATTTCCTTCTTGTGGGATAGAAAAGATTTCCAGGCCAGGTCTGTAGGTGAGAAGATCAGAAAGAAGAACACCAGCTGCACATAGGAGCTGTCAGAGCAGTTGCTCTGCTGGTGGCTCCAATTTCTGTCACCAAGGTCCTCCTGCAGGCCAGGCTGGTGGGAGCTCCCCAGCTGTTGAGCAAGAGCCCGGTGAAATCAGCTTCTCTTGCGAAACATTTCTGTCATTTTAGTCTCAAGTGTTTGCCCTGGGGCCGTGCTGGGCACACAGGGCTGGAGCACTCCAGCTGCTCTCGGCCTGTGAGCTCAACAGCTCCGAGACCAAAGTGCCACTGCCTCAAAGGGGAAAGGTATTGAATTCAAGTGAGCCTGGGAAATCATCACAGCTCAAAGGGGGAAAGTATTGAATTCAAGTGAGCCTGGGAAATCATCACAGCTCAAAGGGGGAAAGTATTGAATTCAAGTGAGCCTGGGAAATCATCACAGCCTCAAAGGGGAGAAATATTGAATTCAAGTGAGCCTGGGAAATCATCACAGCTCAAAGGGGGAAAGTATTGAATTCAAGTGAGCCTGGGAAATCATCACAGCCTCAAAGGGGAAAGGTATTGAATTCAAGTGAGCCTGGGAAATGATCACAGCTCAAAGGGGGAAAGTATTGAATTCAAGTGAGCCTGGGAAATGATCACAGCTTTGCCGGGGTAGCTGTTGCCGATTCCCCGACTTCTGGGACTCAGGCTGGGCCCTCCCAGGGGCTCCCCTGTTGGGGGCAGACCCTCCTGGGGCTTTGTGTCAGGAAAGAGAGATGCACTGGATCTTTTCGGTCTTCAGGTTCTTGTTTGTTGTTATCTTATCTAGAGTTTTGCACGCTGTCCACACCAGGCTCAGCGCACTGGAAAAGCACTGCAAAAATGGCCAACAGTCTCTTGTTCCAAGGTCTTTTAAGACTGAACTATCCAATTAAGAGCTGACACCTGGATTATTTCCCCTTTTAACCCAATAACTGATCCCAAAGAGCTGCAATGGGGACTTTTATGCCCAATTACAAAATGCCACCCAAACCCACGAAGAAGGAGGAAGAAGAAGCATGAAGAAGAAACTCAGGATGACACCCTGTGCCCTCCATCTTGCTTCCATCCACAACATACTAAAAATCCTAAAACCTGCATTTCCCACTTAAGTGATACACCTACACTACTCTCTATAATCTACTTCACACCCTAGTGGATTCCAGTCTATTCTGGAATTTAGGAAACTTTCTCCATGAATGAGGGTCAAAGTCAGTGCTCCCCTGGGGGTCAGGGCACCCCAGAGCAGATGGGGAAATATTCCTGGTGCCCTGGGTTTCCACACAGCTTCAAAGGTGAAAAGCATTGAATTCAAGTGAGGCTGGAAAATTATCACAGCTTCAACAAGCTTGACTGTGTCCTGAGCTGGAGTACTGGGTGGGAGGGCACAAAGGTCTCCTGTAGCCCTCCAGGAGCCATTCCCAGGGTAAGCCTTGGGGAAGAAGGGTCTCCAGGACCCAGTGGAGAGACTCTTCATGTCCTCTTGAGCCACTTGGTAAAAAACAACCCCATGGTGTGAAGGATGTGGCTTCCTGACACACAAGTGCTCTTGAACTACAGAACAGCTGGTTCTGTGTTCATTTTTCAGTACTTGTGTGTTAATTATTCTCCTGAGCAGGCTCTGGCTGTGCCCAGATTAAATACTGAGGGGTTTGTAGGGTCTGGGTGGGGCATGGCAGTGCTGGAGGGGGTGACTGTGGGAGTGCTCTGCATCATTTAAACTTGGAGTTATGTCTCAGTGGGACAAAGGGACATAACCTTCTTCCAACATCCACTGAATAACTGAGAACAAATGCAAAACACAGGCAAAACTTGCTGAAAACCACAAATTGTTACTTGTGTATAATAATCAATGAATCAATAATCAGGGAATACTGGAACAGGGGAGTTTCTTGTTTCTCAGCCCATGCTTTGCTATGGCATCTTGTTTTTTAAGTGCTACACATCTTCTACACTTAACCAACCTACATCTCTCCCACTTGGACCACTCACTTGTGCATCAAAGTGCTTCCTGGGTGATGTGATCACTTTGTAGACGGCAGTTCTAATTTGATAAGAGTCTGATTGAGCCACTCATGTAACAGACCAAACAGATTCACTTTTCTACAATTCAAAGTAAGTATATCAATCTTCAGTGAAAAGTACCTATGCTTCTCAGGTCTGAAATAAAAAACAACTTGCTATTTAATAGAGGAAGTAATATCAAAGGAAATCTTGGATGATTTAACATTGGAAGGATTTGTACTGCTCAGGTTGGACACAACTCCCTCGGTCTTATTTAGTGTGTTTTACATTTATTACAGTTGGCTGCATCTGTTACAGCAGTTCCAAGGTTTACATGCTGAGCTTTAGCTCTCCTTCCTCAAAAATATTCCTGGCATTACTTCCTAGAAATAGATTTGGCCCATAAATTGCAGAGAGCTTTGGAGTCTCTTCAGAACATCAGCACCATAGACGATAAAAGACTATGTGCTTTCTCCTATCTAATATTTTATTTATATTAAAAGTCATCATGTGTTTTTCTGTGCACTCTGGGTGAAGGTTTAATTCAGCACATATTTGAAAATTTCAATATATCCCAAGGCTAATTATACACCACTGTCACTGATGCTGCAGCCTCTAACTCACCAGCTGGCTGTTGGAGTGCCAGGGTGGAGGTCAGTAACTCATCTGGGCAGGCAGTGCTGCCTCCAGCCCCTCACTGGCTCCCTGATGCTCTGAGTGTCCTTTCTAGTGATCCAATGTGCTGGGGCTTCTAATGTATCAATTTATTCCATAACTCTTTGGAAGCAGGGGTTTTCTGCTGCCATTTATCTTAGTGTCAGCTCCAGCAGGAGCACACCCTGCTCTCCTGTCTCCTTCCCTGCAGCAATTTCAGCTTCCTGACACAGCCATTACTGATTATAGCTGGTCATTGGCTTTTGCACTTTAAATCAGCCCTCAGCTCCCAGCATGATGGCTGTGGGGCTATTCCACTTGGCACACTTTATTTTGAAAGGACAGCAATTTCCTCAGAGCTTTCTAACAAAGTTTCCACAACAGAAAACTTCTGAGACATTCCAGGAGCTGTTTTCACTGTGTTTTCAAGTCCAAAGAAAACCTGACTAACAAATTTGGTTTGTTAGAATAGACTTTAATCTCATCTCTATCAGCCCCAACCTGAGGAAATACTCTGAAAGAGGAATAAATGGACATTTACAACACTGAGATCGCTCTCCATCATCCCAGAAGAGTTGGGTTTGACTCCCTCTACAGAAAGGGTCACCCAAGATCATCAAGGGACAACCAGCTCGAGGACAGCCATGCTCCCCCCAGACAAGGGGCATGATTCTCTGTTAATCCTGCCAGGATGAGATTGTACATTTCTTACTTTTGCTGGGGGCACATGTTCTGCTGAGAGGACAGGAAGTTTCTGTAGAGAGTGTGTGAAAGGAGAAGAGAATCCAAAACCTCTAAGTTTTGCAGTTTCCACAGTCAGTTTTACCTAGTAGCTGCCTACAAGGACCAAAAGACTTTAAAACTGGTACCAAGAGGTGTTACAGACATATTCAAACTTTAAAAGAAAAAGAAACAAAACCAAACAAAAGCAAACAAAAAACCCCAAACACAAACAAACAATACCTCCCAAAAACCAAAACAAAACCAAACAAGCAAACAAAGAAAAAAAACCATAAAAAGGACAAAATCAAAATTCAGTGAAGTATTTCCAGTATACCCCAGGTGCAATCTAGTGATGTAGCCAAAGGTCTCTGCCTGCATCTCTCAGTTTATGGTAACTTTCCTTGAGTCTCTGCCTTACTTCTTTCAGAGTTTTTCCCCTAAACAAGGATGCTTTAATTTAGAGTTAATGGAGAACCTGAGTGGCACTGGGACCCATGGGGCAGATCCCACAAAGGGAACCCAGGGCTGCTGGGGTGACACCCACTGTCACTGATGTGAGCAGCCCCTACTTTACTGTCATTGCCAGGGACATGGGGAGGAACATCAGCCCAACAGGAGGGGGAAAACAACCACGGCCTTGTCTGATTTGCAGCCAAGGAGAGAGAGGTCTGGGGAAGCAGTCAGCAGAGGGAGGCACGAGCACACAGATCCTGTGCAAACCTCAGCCCCTGGCATCCCTCCAAGCTCCAGAATGCAGGCAGAGGGCTTCAAACAGTTCTGAAAAACTATTTATTTCACTTTTTCCACATTTATGTTTAGCTCTTGGAGATCAGATGGGAGACTGAGCAAATGAGGAAGCTGAAACATTCTCATTCAAGGATGTATTGTCTGAATTATTCATTATAATCTTCATTCTCCTGTGGATTTTTCAGCATTTGAGTGTTATGAGGATTGTGGATTCTCCCCCTTTTATATTATCTTAATGAATTGCAGAAGCTTTCCCATCTACTCCTTCATGCTCCAAAATGTCAGCAGAGTCAGCATTCGATAGATTTAGAGAAAATTTTCCTTAATATTTTTTATTTTTGAGAAAAGATAGCTTCAAAAATATAAACATTTCATTAAATATGCATGTCTATGCATATACAATGCAAATTTCCCTCCTGGGCTTCTGATAGATGCATAAGCTGTTTACCAACTGCTCCTGTGAGCTGGTGGCAGACATTAAGTGGTGCAGCAGCTGTGGGGCTGCTTCAAAACACCCCTTTGAAGAGCAGGGGATAGAGCTCGGTGTGACACCGGTCCTTACACAGCAGCTGAACAGGAAAACAGCCCTTCATCTGCAAGTCAGACACCACCCCTCACCCCACCAAGGGTGGCAGGAACATCACAGGGAAATCTGCTTTGGTACTGATCTTCAAGAAGAAAAAAGCTACTTTGAATAGCAAAAGGACACAGAGCAGCAGTACCACCTCCTGATTTTGCAGGATTTCCATCTTGTCATTTAAGCTTTCCACAGCAGCATGAACAGAAAAGAAAATTATGCACCTATTTGTCCTTCCTTAGTATGTGCATATGCTCCCCTTTGGCACTACCACAGCCTTGAAATGCAAGGTTTGTGATTCTCTGCAGAGAGGTGAGATGAAAAACCTTCTTTGCCCACAGCAAGCACGCTCTGAGAGGTCACCCACCAGCAGCGAGGCTCTGTGTGCCTTGTCCATCTTCCCAAGCCTCCTCAAGGCTACCTGTCAGCCAAGCACATCCAGCAGAAGGAGATTTTCTTCCCAAAACTCAGTGTTTCTGAGGCACATGCTCCATTAAACAATGGCTAGCCAGAGGCTGACTAAAACATCCGCCTGAAATCCAGACTGCTGCCTCTTGTGCTGAAATGTTTCCAGCTGGCACTGCCCCAGCCGCAGGTTTTTTCTTCTCCATGGGCATGTGCAATTCAAAACCTGCAGTGGCTACAGCCTCTGAATTGAAAAGCAAGTCATGCAAATCCTATTGGCACCAGGGAGCTGTTATCTTACTAAAGTTTATGGATTTCACAGAGTCTGAGGGCAGAGGGCTCCATGCCAAGTGAGAGGTGTGAACTCTCTTTTTGGGGTCTCACGCAGCACAAGTCCCTGCTTATAGTCAGGAAAATCTGGGCTGAGACTGAAGGCAGTGTTTGGAAACTGTGTTAGTCCTCAGGCAGTAAAATAATGTTCCAGAAACAAAACCTCTGCCTGCTCTGTATCTGTCTTACATCTCTGTATCCACCTTGTTTGTATCAGACAAGATGTGTCTGATCAGTGAAACAAGTGGAAAATACTTATTAACCTCTATTGACAGAGTCCCAGTGTAACCACTTCATTAATTTATCCCTGATTAGAGTCTGTTTATCCAGTCTAGTATCATTCCCTTTTAAGTACTGGTTCATGTTGACCCTCCATCACTCCTCTGGCACCTCTCCAGTCTTCCAAAGTTTGTTAAGATCTAAAATTAGTGAAATGAGAGTACTGAGCTGCTGATCTTAAGAACAGAAGTGTACATGACCCCAGACTTCTGAACTTAAAGTGTTTGTATTTAGCAGGTGATGTTTCACATCCTCCTCAGCTACAGATTGTAAATTATTTCATCTGGTATGGATGGATCCTACTACCTTGCTCTGATATAGTAAAGCAGTAATTATGAACACTTGGTGCGATGTTTTTCCCATCTGATGGATATAAATGGTAAGATTGTAAATAATAGAGAAGCTATTCCTAAGTTAAGATTGCCAGTGATATTTTAATGTCTTCTTACTGTCTAAACATACTTAAGTTTTTATATTTCTGTTTCTGTTGCCTTGCATTCTCAATAATCTGTTTGCAATATACTTTCTGTGGAAATGAATATCTGTCCTAAACACCTCTGTTGAGCTCCTCCTTCAGATCTGTCTGTCATCTATCTTCTCTGTTGAAATATTGCTCTGATCTGACAAAATATTATTCTGCTGATGTTTAAATAATCTGTCTTTGTAGTTGCAGCTGTAGTAATCTTTCTCATTTGCTGAGGCCAAAGTTGTGAGTGATAGGCTATCAAAGAGATATTTCATGTTTTTAATTAGCATCTCCTCCAAACAGTGATCTTTCAGCTCTGGTCCACAGACCTCTTCCTTTTCAAAGGGTCCAGTGGAGGGAAGAAGGGTCCTTCTGGATTGTGACTCAAATTCCTTCTGAACAGGATGGACATGTATCTCAGAGAGGTTAGGATTGGAGTTGGCAGGTTGTAACCACCACAGAGCAAGAGCTCCACTGTCTGTAGCTTCAGGAAACCAGAGCCACAGAAAGAAGCTGCTCTGCAGGGACACCAGGCTCTTTTCTCCAGTAACACTGCCCACCACATCCCTATGTGGCTGTGCCTGGCTCCAGCCCATCTCTCCAGGCACAGCATCCCAGCACTTATCTCCTCTCACTCACAGCCCACCTGCTGGCTCCTCCTCGCTCACATCCAGCCCTGGCTGGAACATCCTGTACCTGGCACGAGGATGCTCCCCACGATGGCACAGCAGACATCCTCTAGACAGCCCGGGCAAACATGAAGAGCCTGCCATTTATCCAGTCCCCCTGCTTTTTGCTCCATCCCCCAGCAGCTGGCAGCAGTTTATCCACCCGAGCAGGACAGCTCCCACTTGGATGAGGTATTTGGGTGCTCTTGCCAAGGCAGGAGGAACATCTGCAGCGAGGAGCTGGGACCGCATCCTCCTTCCACAACCAGCAAGAGCTGCCAGCAGGGGAGGCGGTTTCTGTGAGCACGGGATTGCTGGCAAAATGCTGATGCATCTGTGTGCTTGACTCTTTAACCTGCTCGTCCTTCCCTGAACCCGTCCCCTTCTTCCCTCCCTTCCCTTTCCCTCTGCTCCTTCTGCTTCTGGGCACTCCCTTCCCTGGATCTCCCGTCCCTGGAGCTGCCGCCTGCCAGGGCACATTGCAGCAGCAGGGCAGCACCGCGGGACGCCGGGGCGTGGGTGCCTCCCCACCATCCCCCGCCTCGGGGAGCCTGCCACAGCACGTGTGAAACTGCAGAGCATCTGCTTCAGTCAATTGTTTGGCTATTCCCAATCACAGAAATAACAGATAACGAGGAAAACAGTGATTTAAACACACAGGCACACAACCATTAATGAGCAGGTGATTAGAGCTACAGTCAGGGAAGGCAGAGCTTGCCAAGCACTGACTGATGGGCCATTAAAGGAGCTACTCTGGCTTTGGAGAGGATCTGCCTCAATATTGTACCTGATAAGATGGAGAAAACATGGTTAGTGTGAAATTAGAGGTGTATTTGAGGGAGCTTGAGGGACTGAACAAAACTTCATGCAGGATGTTTGCAGAAATGACCAAAGACCCAGGAAGGGAGAGATCAGGGTGGAACAAGTCTGGGAAGATGACAAGGAAGGAGGTTGGAGGGGTCAGACATGACAGCAAGTGTTTGGGCAGGACAATCACCTGGCTGGGCCCTGGCCCTGATCCATGCAGTCTGGCCTGCCTCCTTATTAAATCCCATCCTTGATTACCTGGCTGTGCGCCAGGCCCTGGAAAAGACTCAAGGTCTGAGCTAGGGCTGGTTGAGGGAGCCAGGATAGGGGACACTGGACAGGCTTTTCAAGGGATCCTTGAGTGTGGAGTGCCTGTGAAGGCAGAGAATATGGGAGAGTGTTGAGGGGAAAAAAGAGCCACAAAAGCAACCAGCAGCAAAGATTCTCTATCTCAACACAGAGAGATGTAAATACACTGGCAGAGCATAACAATGATTATGTTTGTTCAAAGTTACATTGCAGTAATTTTTTGGGTGCCACCCTGGAACTCTGCTGTCAGTGGACATTCCCCAGTCACCATCCCAAATGCTGTTTGTGAGGGTGCTGTGCTTCAGACTTGAATTAAATGCCACAAGAAAGAAATTGTGTAGGGGGGCACAGTATGTAATCTTATCCCCCAACGAGTTGCAGCTGATTACTAAAGATTAGGAACAGCCCACACCTGTAAGTAATAAGAATAAGTGGCATAAAAGAGTGGTGTAGTAGGAGGAGTTAGATGGCTGCTGTAAGGACCAGAAGAGTCAGTGCTCAGAGGAGCTGCACATATTGAGGAAGTACGAAACTCTGAAGCTATGGAATCCTTGCACCTTAATGATACTAGAACTGTTGTAATGTATAAGACAACAAATTGTAGGGTTTTTTTTAAGCAATTACAGTTGCTAAGAGGTGTTCAGCACAGGTAGGCTACTGAGAAAGCAGGTCCAGTGAATAAGATAAATTCAGTGGAACTGAAGTACCAGGAGAGAACCTGCAAGGTTCTATTCCAGGTGCTTTCAGGCAGCCCTCATTGTATTGGCAATGTGAGGAAAAGCAGCTCCAACAGCTACTGAGTTAGAAAGTTGTTTTTAATGATTTGGAGGCCCACCATTTTCAACACTTTTAAACAAGGGAACTATGTTTGAAAACCAAAAGGCTGAGGTTCTGTCTTCAGAGATGGAAAAACAACTGTCCACTTGGGTGCCTAAGTGAAAAATCAAAATGATTCTACCATCCTTCTTTGTGGAGCTTTGAGCTGCTGTGACTGCAAAGCAATCAAACAACCATGGTATCACTGTCAGAAAGCACTGCTCCAAAATGGATTCCAGTAAAACCTGAAAAACAGAGCATAGCCTGGAACACCCCGAGTTGCACTCTTGTAATTTCATGTGTAGTCAAACGTAAAACCTGAAAAGTAGCTCTTGGAACTTTGTTTTCTCCACTCTTGTGAGCTTCTACAGGCACAGAAAGGATTTATTCTTCTACAAAGCTATGAAGGGAATTAAAATTAGACCAAGTAGATCAGGCTTAGGTAGCTGCAAGCTAACAGCCTTGCCACCAGCCACTCCTTGAGCTGCTGCCATTGAGAGCAGTACAGTATTCCCTGACAAGAGAAATACCAACAGATAAGTATCTGGGAAAGTATTTTTTACATAATTACTTTTTACTAAGACTCAAATCAGAAAAATAGCACCTATTTTCATCCCTAGGCAATAAAACTTGAAATATGTGCTTTATGTCTTTAAAATTCAGTAAAAGAGTTTGTATAATGTTCAGAAATTATTTATGTTGACAAGTCCTGTTGTGTCACCCTTAAATGAAGCACAGCTTCCTCAGATTGTTTACTTCTGATACTTCTTCATAACTAAGCTTAAGAGATGAGCTCACCTGCTTAAAACTGAGGTAGGGATGTTTCAGTTAAGAAATATTTCAGATACTTCTCTTATCAGATAAGAGAAAACACAGAGTTCTTGTGACAGCTCTTCTGAGTGAAAGATACATCAGCACACAGGTGGCAGGGGAAACCTTGTTGGTACTCAAGTATCAGCTTCATGCTCAGCCAGCACAGCTGAATGCCAAAGCCTGGTCAGGGGGAGCTTTGGCAGGCTGGAGGAGTGGTCACATCATCTTAAATTCAGCACAAACTGGATGTCAAAAGACAATTTTAAGTGAAATCAACAGTGCCAGTAGAAAACCTGCTGTTTCCCTAACGAATTGAGAGAACTCCCAAATTCACCAGTCTTGACAAAGGCCATCTCTGTAAACTGGTCTTGATAATTACAAGGCTTGTTTTTCACTTTCATCCTGTGAATCTTTTAAATGTCACAGTGACATTCAATCTTTTTTTACATTGACAATGCTGAAAAATGTAAGTAATATCTAGGTAATTCACTCTCAAAGTGGGAAGGATCTGTCAACTCATACAAAGTGGAACATAAATTCCCATGCTATTAATTTGAAGTGAGATATCCATGGGCTGCATGAAATGCACACTCATGGTTTTAAAATACAGACAGAAGCATCCAGCAATATTGCAAAAATACTGAAGAGTAGTCAGGTAAAATGAGGGAATGCCAGAATAATCTCTTATATGTGTTTCAACTTTTAAAAACCTTTCTTGAGGAAAAAAAAAGAAATCACAATAAATCCTAAAAAGTTACCTTCAGTTTTAATTCCTGTTCTCAAATCCCCAACTATATCTTTTTTACAGACTGAGAAAATGGCTGTACTAAATGTTCTCACTACTTCTGTGTGCACTGATAGCAATAATTTCTGACAAAAAATTTGAGCTGGCTACACACCACATCTATTTTTCATGAAATTCTTTAAAGGCTGTTTTCATGTCCACTGGAATATTTTGGTTTTAGGAATCTATAAAGTTTACAAAGTGAGATCCACTAAACTAAAGTGACAAAATAGATGGGTTATGTCATAATTGCTCTGTTCCCACTATTTAACCGCATAGTATGTAAAAAGTCCTGGCTTTAAAAACTACATCCAGAGCACTCCAAGCATAAAAGAAACTATAATGAAAGGCTGAAGAAGTGACGTTCATTGCAGCAATGTTTTATTTCTCTACATTTCAGTAACTCTCTATATTCCATTAGCACCTTCTGAGAATATAAGTTTCATAGTTGCTTCAGAATATCTTTCAGTCATTTCTCTAAGAGAGCTCATACAAATTTAAGCTAAAATTTTCCAAGTAGTCTAAATAAGATGAGGAGATCATCAGCAGTCATTGTCAATGAGGTCTTTTAAATATTGCATTCATACTGCTTATTTTGACTAGGAGCTGTAAGTCCTCTATTTCTCATCTTGAGTCTGCTTCCATCTTAGGCTCAAATAAATGAAGAATATCCATGATAGGTGGTCAAATGTACACTGCTAACTCATGCCTAAAACTAAGTTTAGATGCCCTTGGTCAACAGTCTAGAGATAGGAAATATTAATAACAAATTTTTTGTAACTACCTCAAACACACCTACTGATTTACATGACAACAGTCTGTTCTGCTGGTCAATAATCAAGAATTTTGGCATCTCAAAGTATTTTAATTAAATCCCCTCATGAGTGAAGGTAAGTATAGTCCCTCATCTTCATTGAGTGTCTCAGTAGCCCAGGTATAGGCAGCTGCCGCAGAGCTGACATCACAGCAGCACATGCAAAGAAAACATTACATAGCTGCACTTAAAATAAATTAATTGTGCCAACAAGAGCTCCTCTCTATTCAGAACAAAGGCTGTCCAAATGCCAGGATCAGGTGTGGATGTTGATAATGTGACATTTGAAGTTAGATGAGATGAATTCTGCCCAGAAATCCCACATATCATCTGTGTATGTCACTTTCCCCTAAATATTACTGAGCGTGGATTTCATGTTTTTCCTGGAGTTTTATACTCCATGTTCCCAACACCAGCGAATCCACAATCCACCCCCCCAAGAAGGCATATGCTACTAAGTCAATTAATACTTCCTCTTTGAGTAATTAATACTGGCACCTGACAAAAGTACTTTGGGGATAGACAAAAAGACATTTCTGTTGTGACTCTTTCTATCACAGTAACCAGTCTATATCTGCAGCTCAGCACTGGCCATTGTTACTTGATTGTTCAGCATCCTTCACTCAAATTCATTGCTTGTTTTTCTTGCTCTGCTCCAAGGAAATGTCAGTCAGTGCTCTGGCCTCACTTTGGCCATTTGAGTCTCATAACCCTTAGCCACCCCAAGAGACTGTAGCTGACATTAACCAGTGCCAACTAGATTATATTGTCTGAAATAAAGATTGATGCTTGTACTTACAATGGATGTTATACAGTTAACTGAAATATATGATGCCCATTTACCAGCTTTTTAGCTTTATGTCAAAGCATTTGTAACCAGGAAAATGAGGAATAATAAGACTTTTAGTTATAGGAAGGAAAAGTGAAGTTTCTATGTCTATAGTTCAGGCTTCTCTACATTTCCAGCACTTCCCTTTCTATCTAAGCATGGCATGGATACTTAAGGTAAGCCAGATTACACAGTTCATTTACTTACAGGTCTTAAGAAACAATTTATAAAAACAAACCCACCAGAACAGTAACAACTCTAATACACATAAATTTTCACTTTACGGACATCTTTGTCTTCGCATTCTCTTTGTCTGTTGTAATAATAGAATGTATTGTCCCTTCTCTGGAGTTTCTTAACAAATCCAGTTTCTGGCCAGCACTCTACCTACAAGGAGAGCAAAAAGAATATAAAAATCACCTGAACATGCTCACATTAAATGATGTTTGTGCATGACATTGCAAGGAATATAGGGTATACTTTCATAGGAAACCCTCATTTACACCTAAATACTACTTTTCTATTAACTTGCTGAACTTTTAAAAACAGATTGAGAACAAAATGACAGAAACCAGTTTTCAGGTTTAGTATAAAGTTATGTGATCTGAAAAGCCTAGAAATAGGAATCTAATGATATTTAAAAGGCTAATATAAAATTGGACTAGTCAAAGATTTTAAAACACCTTGTTTAGGAATATAACATTGATGCTATTTAGTTACTCAGTAATTTGAGAGGCTGCATCTGCTTCTGTAAGACTGACATATATTTCAAGATTTCTTTCAGATCCTTCTGAGCATGAAAAATGTGCTTTTCATTATTAATTTAGTGAAAATAAAGTAAGCTTCAGACTGTATCAATTAGTAATTTAATGAAAATAAAGTAAGCTTCAGAATGTATCAGTCTCAAAGACAATAGGATCAGTCCCACATAAACTCAGCATCACCCTGGTGCTCTTCACAGTGTTTCACAGTGTAAAGCTTTAAATTAAAGGCTTCAGCATTTGCACGTTCAACAGCTTTATGGCTTTAGTAGCTCTTTCAGCTTGGGCATCTACAACTGCTCCTGATTAAAGTAAACTGTAAAAATCAGGTAATAAGCATCTTATTTCTCTTCCAGGCAGAGCTGACAGTAGGATATCAGACTAGAACATTCTCTAATTGGAAGCCCCAGAAGTGGTTTCATCACTTACTTTATGGCTTCAGGCATACAGCTGTGTTATTTGCATTGTCTGTCTAAACATAACAGCCTTAATATTCATTCCATCTACATTATAATTGCATCTTTAGTAACAACTGCATTATAGACTAATGTGGACTAAACAAGAAATTTTGGAATATGTAAGTTGAAAGGGAATCACTGCCAGGCCCTGGCATGCTGGAACTGAATGCTCACTCACATTACAATTAGTCAGTGGTATTCTTTAACTTTCATCAGGGTTTAACTGCCAGGGGTTGTGCCCTGCCATAAATCTTGAACACACAGTTCCTACCACAATAATGACGTGATTTCCATCTGCACTTACTGAAAATTTTACCACAGCCTTTGCAGTGGTATAAGAGCCCACAATAAAATAATAAACTGCATTTTATTTTGCACATCAATGTGTTTTGCTGTGTTTTGAGTTAACTGGATGGGGAGTGAGTTTCTTGGAACTTTCTGTGGTTTCTTATGTGCATGGCAGGTCAGCATATTTTAAAAGTGTGTTCTTCATACTGTATTTGCTGCTTTAGGAGCTAAATTACAGAGCTGTAATAAAAATGCTATATTGTTTGCTGTATTAACCTGTTGGTTGCTGTTTTGAACCTAGAGTAACCATGGAAATTTGGCCACTACTCAGTAGCTCATTTGATGTGCTGGGAAGCAGCACTAACAGCTGCAGTGAGCAGAGGCACAAGTCCCTGGTGTTGACAAGAGCCTGTGTCACAACTGCCTTTAGTACAGCTCAAATATTTCCATTGTGAACATCATTTTGATAGAGGCCAAGCTCTGAGTGTGCACAAAGCCTGACTGTGCTACCACACAATCCAACTGCAAACTGAAGCAGTAGCAATGACACAGGACTGACTCCACGGACAATCAACAAGTTTCCCATCAAGTCTATTGACAGATTAATGGGGAAGCTTCAGAAAGCTCACTTTGAAATATTTTTTCCTGAACACTGAATGATTCCTTTGGAGATCAGCTACATCTGTTCAAAGAGATCTGTGATGCTTCTAAATGCATCAGAGATGGGGAACAAAACACAGGCTGGGTAGTGTTTCTGCTTCACTTCTGTGAAATGAGTTATTCTACACAGTTAAAAACAGCTCAAGAATTCAAGTTAGACCTGTGAGGAAAGCCACTGTATCAGAACCTAGCCTAAATGAAAGGAAATAAGCAGCACCTCCATTTTTATTTAATCATTTCATATGAGACAGAAGTTTAAAGTAGTAACTCTTAAAAAGTTCTAAATTTTACCTGATCAACTTGTTTTACTTGTTTATATTCCACCTCATCCCTGTATCCAGCTTGCTGAAATCTGTATAAGTTCTCTACAACATCTGACCATATTTTGGCACGATGCATAGATTTTGGTTTGATGTCAGCTTCAGTTGTGACTTCAGAAACTTTAGGCATCTTCCTGAAATTAGACTTAAAAAAATTAAATAGAGAAGACAGAAGCAAGTGATTTTGTTGGGGACATAGAGTAATGGATAGAACAAAATTTTAAAATAAAGGAATTACAGAGTTCAAAGTCTGAGGTTAAAAAAGGGAAAAGTTATAAGCAGTTGGAATCCAATTAAATGCATTACTTGATGTCAAACCCAACTCATCTGTACTTTTGTGTATATCTTGACTCAACCCTCCTAAAATTTAACTGTGCATATTGATGAATTAAAAAAATACTAAATGCAGTACTTTTGAAATTCACATCTTTGCAGTTGCTGTCCTCTTGGGGCAGGCAGGCAGATTTCCAGATTTTTCTTTCTTGCTCCTGAAGTGGCCCCAAACTGGGAACCACAGAATGAAGATCTGGGCTGTTACTGAAGAACAGCAAACACTCAGGATGGGAGAGGAGGGGAAAGGAGAAATGCACAGTCAGTGACATGGCCACAGTGCCAATGACAGAGATGAGGTCTTCAGAGATAAACTGGATAAGGAGACAAGGCACACAACCTGCCAGAATTCACCTCTCTGCCTTTGCCCTAGCAAACAGACTGCCACTGACTTCCTCCTCACACAAAACCCATTTGTTCAGTCTGATGAGAAACAGCAAACAGGTTAATCAACTGCTAAACCTGAAAAGAGCAGAACTGGGACAAGCTGAAACTCAAACTGAAAAGAAAATTAATTAAATAGATAAATGAGAAAAAAACCCCAAACAAACTAAGAACAATGGTAACAAAAAAGCAATAAAAAATTGCAGACAGTGGATACTCACCAGGGATGGATTTGAACTACATTAAAAAATAATTTGGTTTCTGAATTTCATTGCATTTGCTTTCCTAAGCATATCTTATTTTGCTGCTCAAATAGAACTTTTGTTGCTTCTGCCAGCAAAGCACACCCATCACTATCATGCCTCGCAGGTATGATCAGAGATGAGCCCTTTCCCAGTTTTGAAATGTCACCAAGCTTCAGCTTCATAACTAGGAAAGTATCTCCAAGGAATCAAAGCTTCTGGACTTTGCAGTGAGAGCATGAATAGTTTCCTTCCCTGTGGGTACCATGCTGCCTCCAAACCTTGCCCAATTTCTTTATTTGGCAAGTTCCTATATCAACAGAGAGCTTGCAAAGTTGAATGCTGAAATCATATCAAATGCAAAATGTCACTGAGTCTTTTAGAAAAGCAGAAATTGGAAAAAAAAAGTCTTGCACCACATGATAAAAATATTTGGAAAAATTATATCAGGAATTATTGTTATCACAATGTGGACTAGCAGAAAGAAGTCTGCACACCTGTCACCTGTCTGTATGAGAGCCAGCAGCAGACAAAGAAAGGGCCCTTCATCTCTTATTGAATGCATTTATTAGAGACCAATAAAATATATAAAAGGGCATTTTTCTGGCACCACTAAACCATTTCTTGCAGTTCAGTACTCCAAGCATTCTTTTACCAGGCACTGCAGCAGTTTTCAATTGAAAGCAGCCATTCACTAAACTAAAAAAGTAATTTTCCCACCTGGTTGGGAGGTATCAAATACAAATTAACAGGATAAGCACAGATCCTTATTCTAAATTCAGGGTAGTAAGTGGGGTAAGTTTGTTTCTCCTGTGCTGCAAAGGGCTCTTTTGTAGCCATCATAGGATTTTTCAAGCTCTGTATTTTTAATCAGTGTTTGATGAGAACTGTTGTCAGTCAATATTGACTTTAGACAGTCAATATGATGAGCAATAATATTAGATCCTAATAAATGCTAAGCTAGAATGAAATGAAGTGTCTTGTGATAACTCACATGTCCTTAGTGTTAAGTGCTTCTTTACTGGACATGCTGGATTCACCTAATGAAGGTTTTTCTTCGACACATGTGGGTAGGTCTGGCTCTTCTTGAGTCACCATTAATTCAAAGTGCCTGTCCAGAGGTGTTCCTGCCCAAAAAATAAAGATCATATATTGAAAGTTCCAGCTTAGTGACTTCATACAATGAAAGCATCCTATCTTGGGGCTGCTATTTAAAAATTGTACTCTGTGTCTATTGTGTGTCCAAGTTCCAGGCACAAAGCTGTTTTCATTGTACCAGAGCAGGGGAGAGCTGTACTCCAGCCAGAAATTCAGGGAAGAAATGAAAGACAACAGACAGACAAAGGCAAATAAAGAAGACAAGAGAATGGTAAGAAAATATTCAGTTTAATATTAACGCTTTTCTTTAAAGGGAATTTTGAACAGTGAAGTGGACTTTACTGAGATGACAATTTTTGTTTGCCAGCTCCTAATTTAGGGTAAACAGAGAGTGCTTTGGCCTTGGGAACATATTTTTTGATGTTAATCATAACACTGTGGAATCCTAACTAGCCTGGGCTCACTGATGGTGGTCTCCTGAACAGTTACATAAGCTGTGAGAGTTTGTGGGAGGAGAGTGTCTGCTCCCTTAGGGCATCTGCCCAAGGACCACTTTCACTGCAACATGGGGTTACAGGAAAGGGAGGAAGACATAAAACAATATATGGGGACTCAAACCTGAGCAGCAAAGGAGGAAAATGATGATGAAAACCACACCTGTGGCATGTGAAGAGTGTGAGAATGTTTATACCAACACGGTTATCTGATTGGGGACCTTGTCAGTTGGGAAATCTGGGAAAAAGGGGGAAACAAACAAAATATGCAGACACAGCGACCTGACAAAACAAACACTGATAAACAAACCTCAATTCCAGCACTAATAGATGCTAGAGTTCATGAAACTACAGGAATGACATCCAGGGAGACCAACCTGGACTTTGCACTGGTGAGACTTAACCAGGGGGCCCCAGACTTGGAGAGGTGTGGGAATCCACAGAACTGTATAGATCTGTGAGGAATGTGCAGGAGCAGTGAGAAACAATGATGGGAATAGACAGAAAGGAGTATAAAATAAGCCTGTCCTGTGTAAAACAGGACCAGTCAGCGTTACACGCCCAGCTAAGCCCCACACCTGATCATCAGAGACCGTCCTACCCTTTTGTATTTTCTTCAGTCTTAACTGTCTCTCTGCACAAACTCTGTATTCCACATGTGTGTGTGCTGCAAGGACAAAGTGCACCTGTGTACGAGTGAACACTGGTGCCAGCTCTGGCAGTCAGGCTGGGGGTATGAGCACCTATGACATCTGGAGTAGGTGGGGGTACTAAATTTCCATCCACTGGAGTAGGAACAGGATGTGTCCTGAAAAATTAGCTGCTGGGGGAGGGCTGTCATGAGTGAGGGGCTCCGTGTCAGCAGGTGGAGCAGGACTGTGGGTCACAGCCTGCTGCTGGGGAGGAGTGCTGTCTGTATCTTCACCCTTCTTGGTATACTAAGGGTGCACACCCATATTCACCAGCAGAGTTGAAGCTGAAGACGAGGGGCACCTTGGCTCCAGGCCAGGGTATCCAGCGGGATAGGGAGCACCACGTCCCCAGGCAGGAGAGGCCCCGGGGCACAGCAGGGGGAGGAGATGGCGGTACCGCCTACATCACTTAAGTCGGCAAACACAGGATCTGCTTGGGGTCTCAGAAGAGCCAGTAAGGGATTTCAGAGGATGTTAAGGGGTTGGAAAGGCCCTTAAAGATCATCTCGTTCCAACCCCCTGCCATGAGCAGGGACACCTTCCGTGAGATCGTTTTGGTCCAAGCCCCATCCAACCTGGCCTTGAACTGTCCCAGAACTGGGGCAGCACAACCTCCCAGGGAAACCTGTCCCAGCGCCTCACTGCCCGCACTTTAAAAGAATTCTTCCTAATATCTAATCTAAGTTCCCCTCTTTCCAGTGGCTTCTACCTACTCTACCCGACAGTTCCCTGTACATCCCGAGGTGCTCAGGCAGACGTCCCGGCCTGCACCCGTAACTGCGCTGCGACCGTAACTTCACCCCGCTCCCACCGCCCTGGCCACAACCCGCCCACCCAGCCTTTAAGGCGGCCCACCTCTGTTCAAGAGACGCAAAACGGGGACTCTTATCACTCTTATCAGGCGGGGAGGGGTGGCGGCCGAGGCGCGATGGCGGCGCCCTCACGGCCTCCCCCGGCCCCTCACGGCCGGCCCCCCACGACGCCAACGGTCGCCAGGCAACCGCCCGCCATGGCCCCTTTAAAAAGGCCGTGCCCGCCCCTGATAGGCCGGCGCGGGGCGGGGACGCCTCATGATTGGCTGGGGGCCAGGGCGGGCGGAAGCGTGCGGCGCCCGCCATGAGCCGTTTCGGGGGCCGCACGCGCGAGTACCCGGTGCTGTCCATCGACCGCTTCGACCACGACAACCTGCGCGCGCGGGCCTTCTTCCTGTCGCACTGCCACAAGGGTGAGGGCCCGCCGGGAGGGACCCCCGACACCGCCCGTCCTTCCGTCACCCCGCGTGTCCCTCCCTCTGTCCGTTGTCCCCGCCCCGCGTGTCCCCTGGCTGACCCCGTGCCTCTCTCCCCAGATCACATGATGGGGCTGCGGGCTACCGCCCTGAAGAGGCGGCTGGAGGGCAGGTACGGGCTGGAGGCGGGGCGGCCTCTGGGGGAGGTGGCGGCTTCAAGGGGACGCGGCCGGTGCGCGGCAAAGCTCGAGCTAAACAGTGCGAGGAACTGCCATGGATCATCAATCCCAAGATGGGAATGGGACAGAGACACTTCCCACTAGGCCGGGTTGCTCCCACCTGGCCTCGGACTCTTTCAGATATGGGGTATCCACAGCTTCTCTGGGCAGTTTGTTCCAGTGCCGCACCACCCTCACTCGTTGTATAAAACTTCTTCCTTGTATCTCATCTAGGCCTGCCCCCTTGCAATTTGAAGTCAGGTCCCTTATCTACACCGTGTCCTTGTAGAAAGTCTCTCTCTATAATTCTTTAAAGCCCCTTTTAAATAATAAATTGTAGCAGTAATGTGCCCCCAGAATTTTCTCTTCTCTAGGCTGAAGGACCCCAGCTATCTCAGCCTTGCCTTCATAGCAGAGATGCTCCAGCCCCCTGAGCACCTTGGTGACCTCTGGACCTGCTCCAGCAGGTGCCTGTCCTTGCTGTGCTGGGCCCCCAGAGCTGGTGCAGCACTGCAGTGGGGCTCACAGGAGTGGAGCAGAACCCCCTGCCTTGTCCTGCTGCCCAGTGCTGGTGGTGCAGCCCAGGGTAAGATTGGCTTCCTGGGCTGCATGTGCACACTGCTGGCTCATGGCCAGCCTCTCATCCACCAGTACCCCGAAGTCTTCTGCATTGCTGCTGTTAACCCATTTATCCCTCAGACTCAGGTGCACTTGGCCTTGTTGAACTCCACAATGTTCATCAGTTTGGTGAGGATCTCTCTGTTATTCCCTGGAGGCATTGGTACACAGAGACAGTGCTGTGCGTGTGCAGTGAAGGGGCCAGCTGTGCTCTCTGAGGTGTATAAACAAGAAGGTAGCCAGCAGTTTGAAGGAGACAGTTATTCCCCTCTGGCCAGCATCTGTGAGACTTTCTGGGGTACTGTGCCCAGCCCTGAGCTCCCCTGGATGGTAAATTGATAGGTGTTAGCATCACCACGCTGGTCTGGGGCCAGGGCCATATCATGTGTGAGGAGAGGCTGAGAGAGCTGGATGTCTTCAGCCTTGGGGGTAGGAGACAATCATATATCACTGCTTGCAGGTAGGGGTGGAGGAGATGGAGCCAGACTTTTCATGGAAGTGCATAAAGAAAGGGCAAGGGACACCTTTTTCACCATGAGGATGACCAAATGTGGCAGGGAGGTTATGGACCAGTTCCTAGGCTCTCTTTGATTTATTAGAGTAGATACTGCATCTCCTCTGATGCAAGCAGAGAATCTCTTTGCTCATCAGGTCTCTGTGCATCAGCTCAAGCTTCATAAGGAGTATTCTGTGTTCTGCTGTGTGCTGGCTGTCCCACATTCCTGTTCCAGGGGTGTGTGCAGGGGTAGAGAAACAGCAGATAGGTCATGACCATGAACCACATTCTGCATTTGTGACTGCAATCCACACAGGCAGGGGCACACAGGGGTAGGTTTGGGTTTGCTGTGCAAGGGAGAAGTCTGCAGGCCTCCAGCTTTGCAGGTCTCCTCACATGAGAGGTTTCTGAGGGCAGGGTTTGATATTCTGGGTGCCAGGTGCTGATGTGTTGTCAGATTGTTCCTCATGTCTACTTTAAAAAACATTTATCTGTGTTTTTTGTCTCCTCACAGCTTGAAAGTTAAACTCTACTGCTCACCAGTAACTAAGGAATTGTTGTTGACTAACTGGAAATACAAGTTTTGGGAGAATCATATTGTGAGTTTGTGTTTATTTTGAAAATAGCACTTTCCAAGCAGTGATTCTCAGAAAGAAGCAGCTCTCTGCTCCTCAGGAGTGTCTGATGATTGATATTGATAGAGTGTTTCGAGGCCTAAGTGCCATCAATGTGCCTTTCCTGCTGCTTGCTATGTGGCATTGGTTTGTTGTTTAATTATTTTTCCCCCCACAAAATTTTTCCTTTTCTCTCAACTTCAGCTTTACATGGCCTTCATCCTTACACTGATCATGTGTACATTTGAATTTGTATTCATTTTCTTACCTTGCTCATGTCTCTTTGCTTCTGTCCTTGATTTCTCTTTGGCTTCTTTTAAAGCCTCATATTGCTTGGAGCGTGTATAATCTGAAGTTATATGAATTTCATTTTGCTTTTTGGAAAATGGACTACAACATGAAGAAGTTGTAGTATAAAATCACTGAAAAATTTCATACATTTACATGATTTCCAGTGTTTGGAGCCAGACTGCAAGGGATCAGTGTTATGTACAGGTGTGACTTGAAGTTATTTCCTTCCTTTTGCAGATGCAGGCATTATAAAATGGAACATGAGTTTTTTTACAGAAATGAAAATAATTATATAATAATTATTATATCTATTAATATAATATATTATTATATATATATTATGGTAGTTACATAATAATTATTAATTATAAAATAGGCATTGTAAAACAGAACATGAGTTTTTTTACAGAAATAAAAATAATTATCTCTGCACAAATACAGGAATATGTCCTTCCAGTGATTTGTGGGCTCTGCTTCTAGTAATAGGGGGCAGTGGGAAGTCCTGCAGCACAGAGATGTCCTAGCAAGATCCACTGCTGTGGAACTGGGATTTTTGGGCTTTGCAATCATCCAAAAATAATGTGATCAATCCAGAGGAACAAGAGCTGTTGCTGATAGAAGTCCAACATGCTCTAACTTTTAGGCATGCACACCTTGCCTGAGGTATCTCCATTTAATTTTTAGATAACTTTAAGGAAAATTTATTCCACTGGAAATGGAAATTTATGACTTACTACAGGAAAATGAGTTTAATTTTACGGGCTTAGCATTAGCCACAGTGAGTGCTACAGATGTCTACATAATAAATAACTAGACATAAACATGATACAGAATGTTCAGTAAATCCTATAATGCAATTAATAATTTTGATACAGGTTGCATTGGAAGTTGAAACACCAACTCAGATTTCTTTAGAAGATGAAACATCTGGTGAGGTAAGTTACAGGAAAAAAAGATTCATATGTCAGTCATGGGCAGCAATGATGAGTACAGGAAACACAGCTGCAGCATCTGAGGTGCACAAGCTATTTTTAAAATGTATGTGCCCCTCCTCTCCTGTAGTGACAGAAAAGTGGGGTGGTAGTTCTAAACTAAAAAAGGCTCAATTCAGAGTAGATAGAAGGAGGAAGCATTTTACAATGAAACATTCAAGGTCAGGATGAGGCTCTGAGCAGTCTGATCTAGTTGAAGATGTCCCTGCTTATTGCAGGGGAGTTGGACTAGATGAACTTTAAAGGTCCCTTTCAATCCAAACTATTCTGTACTGGCTTACCAGGAACCAAGGATGTAGAACTGTCTTCTGTCCAACTTGCTTTATAGGCACCATACAATTCTTGGTTCTCTCTTCTGCCATGACAGGATGGTGGCTGCAGTGTGAAGAGACTCTCTGGTTTTAAAGCAATGCTAAATGTTGCAGGAGGCTGTGGGGAGTAATGCATTGCTCTCACTGTGCTGACAAAAGTACTGGTAGTACTTACTACAGTCTGAAAATAATGCTAACCCCTTTCTTCCAGAAAGAAGATGTAGTGGTGACACTTCTGCCAGCTGGTCACTGTCCAGGTTCAGTCATGTATGTCCTTTCAGCACTTTAAATGTTTCACCACCTGGCATTTAATGAGGAGTTTGACCCAAATGTTGCTGTCTGCAGGTTTCTGTTTGAAGGTGAGAATGGCACTGTGTTGTACACAGGGGATTTCAGGCTTGCAAAAGGAGAAGCAGCCAGAATGGAGCTTTTGCATTCAGGGACCAGGTGAGCTATTTGTGGGAGATAAAAAAGAACAGAAGATCATATAGCAGGGGCAATTTGGCTAGGAATTAATTATTTTTTCCACATTTTTTATTCTAGATTAAATATAATTGCAATACTGCAGTTACAAGCCCCCTTTGACATATTCTTTGTAATGAAGAGGTAGAGTTACCTCCTTTTGAAGAGAGAGGAAGTGGTGTGTCTTAGCACTGTGGTATAATGTTTACTCTGATATCATGTTTCTATCCTCCAGCGTAAAAGACATCCAGAGTGTGTATTTGGACACCACTTTTTGTGATCCTAAATTTTATCACATACCAAGCCGGGTAAGTGTAACAAATTGTGAGAAGAAAGGCCCTTAAAGCTGTTAATTAATTAACTACCCCTTTGTTAGGAAGGTCTTACAAGGCAATGCCATTTTGCATTACTAAATCACAGTATTTGGAAGTATTTTCCAAGGTGATTGACAGCACTTTCCACACTTTTTAGGAGGAATGTTTAAATGGGATCTTGGAGTTGGTGCGAAGCTGGACCTCACTGTCTCGTAATCATGTTGTGTGGCTGAACTGCAAAGCTGCTTATGGATATGAGTATTTATTCATAAACCTCAGTGAGGAACTTGGAATCAAGGTAATGTTTCCCTAACTGCTGCTTTGACACAGATCCTCAGTAATGATTGTGGTCAGCACTGAACTGGCAATGGCTGTTCAGAGGGCTGCTCTAGGCCACAGTTATGCCTGTTTCATTAACTTCCCTTGAAAAGTGCAGTTGTGCTCAGAATGAGGTAACTAGTTGACTTCAGTCTGGAACATCTGGACTTTCCAAAGAGAAGTTAATTCCCAGTTTTCAAGCTCAGTGTTTACCTCACTCCCTTTTATTTTGTGAATGATAAAAGTCATTTGCATACAGCATTAATAATTAGTATATATATTCTGATTTTCTTAAAAGTATTCATCCTTCTTTAGTATGGGTAGTATGTTCTAATTGTTCTAGATGTCCAGGTTTTGGCTGACACATCTCTGCTTGGACATTATTTGGAGTAATAATTTAAATACCTGCCAGCATTTGGGCAGAGCAGAATCACATCTATACAGCTGCTCCAGCTGCACTCTGCCAAACACTAATAAAGAATAAACTCTGGCTTTCTCTAGGTGCACACAAACAAACTTGATATGTTCAGGAACATGCCAGAAATCCTGTGCCACGTTACCACAGACCAGTGCACGCAGATTCACGCCTGTCGGCATCCTCGGGTGCGTTCCTTCTGCAAAGCCTCCCCTGACCTTGCTCTGAAAATGTGGTTATAGGTGCTGATGTCTGGGGCCTCTTGGGTTAGTGAAGACTGGTGAAATGGTGACTTAATGTGAAGCAGAGTGAAAACCTTAGTTAGTGGGTTGAGGTTGTTTTGGTTTTTTTTAAGAAAAAAAAAAAGGAAAAATATATTAGCTTATGCTAGAAGTAATTTAATTGTATTTGAACCCTGAAAATTGTTATATATATAGGTGAAGTGAACAAGCAGCTGAGTAGATCAATCAGGTGTTGCCCATTTCAGTGTATCAAAAGCAGCTCAGATGGTGCTTGTGTGGTTTTAGCATGTGGCCATCTATTTCCAGGATGTCTCTCAGGCTGGGGGCTCCAGCTTGGAGGAACACAGGTAGAACCTGAGATGGCACATTGGGGTGTTGGTGTCTCTGACCGATTTGCTTTTCCAGCTGCACTAAAGAACCAAGGTGTGACAGGGTCTTTCAAGGTAATTAGAAGTGAGAGAGGAACATGGCTTGGCTAAATACTATGCTGCTTAATTTCTGGGTAAAAAAGGTCACTGTTGAACTTAATTTTATATCCATTGGACAGGATGATGACTGCTTTCGAGGGAACAGACTGCCCTGTGGGATGACTTGTCTCAATGGAACTCCCCTGCACGTAATCAGCATCAAACCCTCCACAATGTGGTTTGGGGAAAGGAAAAAGAAAACCAGTGTAATAGTGAGGTGAGCATTTGGGCCCACAGAAACCTGTTTCTTGCCTGATATGTGTATAATTGAATCCCAGAATGGACTTCAAGAGTAGGTTATGCTGGTCTGTTGACCAGGATGAACAGCAGTTACCTAATTTCTGTGCCTCTTCTGTTTTTTTAGGACTGGGGAGAGAACGTACAGAGCTTGTTTCTCTTTCCACTCTTCGTACAGTGAGGTTTGTATACTTCTAGTACTGAGTATACATTGATTAAGAAAATGTAAAAGAGTTTTGATTATTCTGGAGTGGATTACGTGATTTATCATAATAAGAAAAAATCCTGTCAGTAATAAGACGTAAGGAGATAGGAGGTTCTGAATGCTGATGACAGAGAAATTAATTTTAATATAGCTGCAGAGGAGCTTGTTAAAGTAGGGCAGGATTACAAGCCTATTTCCTGTTCTCTGTTCTCAATGTATAGATCACTTCTACAATTGTTTTGACTGCCTTTCTATTTTAGATTATTGTGTAACTATGAAATGCTTAAAGCATGGAGTTTTAGTTTACAATGTGTTGTTTATCTGCTGTGACTTAGATTTGGGTGGATTTGCCTTCTTTTCTCTGCCCACATATTTAAACAAATTTTCTCTCATCCTGACTGCTGCTCTTGCCCCTTTTCCTGTGTTAAAAGACTAAAAGGAAATTGGTCATGGCAACATCCTCCCCACAATCACACACTTTCATTTAACATGATTCAATACAGATCTAAAAACACTTTCTCCTAAGAAACTGAACTGAAACTGGATCAGTGCTAACAATGAACTGTCACAAAGTCTTGCACTACAAAATGGGGGAAGGCAGTACTGTTTTTAGCATCCTGATTAAGTCTAAATTTGCTCTGCCATGGAGAATTTTAAATGGAGGTCCCAGTGTGGAATTTGCTGGTGGAATATGGGGGTTTGTGTAACTCTGACACTCCTACCTCCACATGCAAAAATAGATGGGTCCTTGTCTTGGTTTGAGACAATTTAAAGGAAAACACAAGTTGTCTCTCTTTACAGGTTCAACTAATCCCTTTCCACCAGTAAGGAATGAACCGGAGTTGATAGAAGTGAAAAAATAACAGTTTCCTAACAAGTGCACCAGCAACAGGCAAAAAAAATAACAGTAAATGACTGCTAGATACAAAATTGCAATAACTTTATGGGTTACTCCAGGACAGCCATGATGTATGTACAGATAGCAGTGTAACCTGCAACCTGCAAGTGTTTCCAGTGCTCAGCAGGAGTGCCCCAAACCAGACAATTCCTGAAGAAATTCACTGGAGATAATTTAGAAGATGACAGAGTAAGGCTTGGAAAAAACAGTGTGTTTTGTCATAATGGGCTTTTACAGGGTGCTTCAGGAGAGACTTTAGGAATAGGAAAGGAATACCTGGTCTGCATAACTGGAGGCTTGAACTCCAGTAAGAAAAATGTGTATTTGAGAATATCAGCAGCAGTAAGGACAAAAGGACAAGGAACCACTGGATCACATTCCAGGTCTGCCCCGCCATTTCTTTCAGGGACAGGCATGGTCTTGTGTAGTAATTGATGATTGCAGTGAGGTGTTAGGTGAGGCTGAGTTCTCAGCATCCTTTCAGGCCTGTTTCCTTGTTCCAGAGATGCCCACTTTGACAGAGTTGTGGGCTACACTGGTCTTTTCATAAAGACTACTAGTAGTACTTTTGGATGTGCTTGCATCAGTTCTGCCTTTAAGAGACATTCTTAACTGTTGTTGTAATTTGTTAAATTGCTTCTTCTTTTCTGGAATTCAGATCAAGGATTTCCTGAGCTATATCTGTCCTGTGAATGTGTATCCCAATGTACTGCCAGTGGGTGGGACAGAGGACAAAGTTATGGAAATGTAAGTGACAAGGGGCTGCTGGAGGGAGGTGATACAAACTCTGTAAGGACAATTCCCCTCCTGAATCCCAGCCTCTCAGGCTTGGCTTTACTTGTCTGATAATTCAGATTTTTTTCTATATTCAGTCCCACAGACTTGGGCTTTCTGAAGCACACATGTATGTTGAGCTGAGCCCCAGAGTTTGTATTCTACTTCTGTCTGTGTGTCGAGGCTTTTCTGCTGCTAAACTCTGTTTGGGAGGAAGCTGAATACAGATTCATCTCTCTGTTCTGTGACCCATTTCCATTTGTCATTGCTGCTTCTCAGAAGTTTCTTTTAAAGGTGGTTTCTCTGAGGGCTTGAACTCCTCCCCTGCACAGCATCAGAGAGGCCAGTTCTGCTGTGCTGCTGTAGATGTTGGCAGCTTAAAAAGCACCCTCAGGGAGCAGGAGAGCTGTGGTGTGTCAGTCTGGACAGAACAAAGATCCCCGTTCCTTTTTCCTTTCCTCCTTAGAAAGGAGACTTCCATTTAATAATCACTGAATAAAAAAACTGTAGTCAGCTTCTTCTGTAAGGAAGGAACTACAAGATAGTTTCCAAAAAATGTACATGTTTTAAAGTCGATATATTGAAAGGACAGATCTCTACCTTTCAGCTGCTGAAGCTCATCAATGAATCAAAGACTTTGCACTAGGTATTGCTGCCTTTGCTTTAACATTTTTGCTGCAGTGCCTATGAAAGGTGTTGAGCAGTGTACTTAAAACAAGTTAAAGGATTTACTTTTGCTCCTGAAAGCATCTGCTGAGTTCTAAATATTAACTGCTTTTTTCATTCCCTTCAGATTAAAGCCATTGTGCAGGTCATACAGGAGAATCATGGAACCCAGGTACAAGCCCTTAGGAACACTGAAGAGACCCCACAAGAGAGAATTATCTGACACAGGTAAAGGTTCTGCTGCTGCTACTGCACCTTAAATGGAAGTCTGAGACTAAGCAGAGGTGCCAAAAGCTTTGGTGTTCACCACAGTCTGTCTCTGTGTTCACAGCAACAGCTGGAAAGGAGAAATAGAAATTATGTGAACTTAGGTGGGTGAGAGAGCACTAACTGTGTAAAAACACACTTGTTTGCAGTCTTAAAATGTACTTAATGCTCAACAGCCCTGTAAGTTTTTGGGTGGAGTTCGTTCCCTCAGTCCCAGAACATCCCTAGGAAAGCTTGTTCTGTCTCTGTCAGGCACTGTGCTAGACAAGGCAAACACTGTCAATAGCATCCTGCAAAATCTCCAGCTGGGTTAAAGAATATTTTCCTCAATTTATACTAAACGAATTTTTAATTAAAAAAATTGCTCTCAATAAGATTTTAGCAGAGACGTGAACTTTTCTTAGTGATTTTCTGTTTGTTTCTTGCCAGATGAAGATGATCTCTTTGATTCAGAATTAATTTCTACAAGGCCTAAGATTCCAAAACAGCAGAGAGGAGAGTGCAGGCCCTCCAGCATAGGACAGGCTGAAAACTCTGAAGGAAACATAAATGAGAGCACAGAAAGTTACAGAGGGACCACAACTTACACCTCCCTCAAGGTAGACTTCCTGGACTGTGAAGAATCAAATGATGATGATGATGAAGATGATGAAGAAGAACCTGAAAAAAATACAGTTCAATTTCTTTCCCATGAGCCAAATGCCACTTCCACAGCCAATTTCAATGGAGTAGCTAGTGACCAGCAGGAGTCTAATGCCAGTGTCCCTTGCTGGGATGAATTTTTTACAGGTAATAAACTAGAGGAGAGCTCTGAAAATGAGGACAACCTCCCATCTTCAGCAGATGCTGGCGGGTCCCAGTCTCTCTTCAGCGATTCAGATGGAGTAAGTGACTCAACACACATCTCCTCCCAAAATTCTTCTCAGTCAACACACATATCAGAGCAGGGGAGCCAGGGCTGGGACAGCCAAATGGACACAGTGCTCATCACCTCCCAGGAGCGAAGTGCCCTGGAGCTCAGCACAGGTGGGAGCAGAGCAGTGGTGCCTGTGCTGCAGGAGAGTCCCAGGGACACTCAGCTGGACAGCAGCAGGGAGAAGCCACCAGGTCAGGACAGACCTTGTGCCCACGATGGTGCCTGTGGTCTGAAAAGCAAAGGCTGTGAGAAAGCTGCAGAAGATGGCACTGCCCACGTTCAGGATGTGCTGGCAGAAATAAGTGACAGCTCCAGGACTCCTGATCTGGAGCTGAGGTGGGACTCCCAGAGCTCCTCTGACTTTGAAATTCCCTTGACTCCTGGTGCTGAAGCACCTCAGCCAGATAAACTGCACCATTTATACAAGAAGCTTGCAGCAGGTGAAAATATAATCAGTGAGAAAAAAGTCTCCTGAGAACAGGTATAACTGATTACCTTGTGGTAATACCCAGCATGTCTATTAATACCTGAATTATTTTTCCCTTTCCTGCTGGTTACTGTCTGCAGCTATGCTGAGTCATGCTTAATTCAGAAGTATCTTACTGTCAGAACCAGGAATTTGCAGCCTGTGTACCTTTACTGTTCCTTCCATGAAATACTGAAAAGGAAGTATTCCCAGGAGGGACAGTAAAAGCCTTCTACCTCCCAAGGTTCAATTCTCCAAGACTGTAAGTAGACAAAAAATGGCCAGACAAAACTAAGGGTAAGACACTAAATGAAATTTAGTGTTTATCATAAGCTCTAAGGGTTTGCCTTTGTAATGTGATCTCAGGTTTTAAGAAAATAGCACACTATTAACTGTGGGGAGGAAGACCTAAGAATGACCATGCAAACAAGGCAGTTGTAATTTGGCTTTAATCCCCATTATCGTTGTTTGTCATTGTTATAACAATTTAATCAGTACCCACTGCAGTTATTTTTAAAAATAACTGCAGAACAGATTAGAGAATTACTGAGGTTGTGAGGGGGGTTTTAATTTGTTTTAAATCAAATTGTTCATTTCAAAAAGTCTCTCTTGACACTGAGCTTTAACTCCTGAGTTAGGTACTGCAGACTGCTGTCTATGCTTCACCTCCAATTGCAAACAACTTGTCATCACTTCCTCTGTGTTCTGGTTTGTTCTGAATTTCTTCAGAAAAATTTAAAATCCTGTGGTTCCCAAGTTACCAGCCCTGTCCTGCTCTGGCAGGGAACTCAGCCACAGAAGGTAACCTGGTGTCCCAGACAGGCTCTTGTACTACAAAACTTCACCTCCTCTGCAACACTCTGTAGACTTCACTGTTTTAAATCAAGACAATATATTTTCCATGCACATGTGCCATCATAACTGCCAAAATTCTTAGCTTCTAACATAGAAATGTAATTCAAGTTTTTCCTAAACTAGAGTGCCTACAAAATATCTAAACCACAGAAGTCATCTAAAAATCCCTGAGCTTTTCCATCCATGGTTTTAAGTCCCAAAGAATTGAACATAATTTAGCACAACATCCTTCCCCTCTGAGTGTGCCTTCAGTTGTTGTGCCATGTTTAGTGACATGTGAATGTTAAACCAACCAGCATTCTGCCACAGGGAACAGAGGCAGGAGGGACAAAGCACTGCCATAATCTGTGTATGATTCTAAGGATATTAAAGAGCCAGTATTTCTCCACTGTCACCTTTCCTGCTGTTCGTGGGATCTGTTAACCTAAATTCCAAATGTGATCTACCAACTTTGGGGTTTTTTTAACAAGCCTGAGTGAATGGAACTGCTGTTGGAACTACCTCTGTGCATAAAGTCAGACAAAACAGAACTTCTTCTGTCGGCTCATTTCATACCTGCATGTAAGTTCAAGGCTGCCTTGAACAGAATGCTCAAATATACAGGAATCCAGTCTGTTCAGGCAAGTGTAAATTTATACCAGTTCTCACCAGCCCTAAACTGAAACCATCCCTCCCTCATGGTCCCTCTGCTGGAATCCTTACACTCCTAGAAAATTTGGGTACAAGCCAGGATTTAAGAGGTTGTGGTCTTAAAGCAAATGCTACAACTAATTTTGACAGGCTAATTTTTTTAAAAAAATGACAACAACAAGAGAAAAACTAAATTTAATTTATTTTATCAAAAACTATAGGAAGACAGCAATACTAGAGATGACACAGTATGAAAAGAAAATGTTCCTGAGCTTACAAACTGCATATTCTAATACAGTTCCTAAAACATACATTAAAAATAATCAAAAGATTGACTTAACTTGGAGATTAAATAAATAGACAATAGCTTTTCTTACAGGTGATCTTGCAGCTTTAGTTTTGCTACAAAAAAATAGAACCAACAAAAAAAAGAACAGCTGGAGGGCAGGCCACAGGTTACCAGCCCCCAAGAAGTGCATACACACGACTGAATTGGTGACCATGACGATGCCAATGGACCACAAAGCAAAACAAAGGCAGAAGCTGGGCTGGTTTAGCTTCCCTAAGACACTGAAAACAGCTATTTTTCCATTTCCAGTTTGGCAATTTTCTGCCAAACTCATAAAAACAGTAAAAGGAGTTTTAAAAGTGACACAGTGCCCCATGAAGCTAATTCATTGACTGCAATCCAAATACACTGTGAATATGTAAATATAGAATACTGTTCAAGGCTCTTATGTTGGAAACTGGATCCATGGGTTTCCTTCAAATAAATACAAAATACTGCTACCTCCCAGAACATAAATTAACAGTTCTTTATTTATGGCAGAAGATAACACACATATCCTTGACAAACAGCAGCGTTATTCCAGTGCTGGTGATAACATTCTGTGCCTCTGGAAAAGGCAGACACCGCACTCCAGTCCAACTGCCACAGCTGTTACCTTCTAAAATGCAGCTTCTTGCAATATTTAAATCAGGCTGGGCATGGGGAGAGCCAGAGCCTGGGGCCTGCCCCGTGCCCACGGCACAGGCGGGGCTGGAGGAAGGAATCCATCTCCTGCCGCAGCCTCCATAAAGGAGGGGACAGCGCAGGCTGCAGGCTGCGATGGGTTAGGGGCTGGAGCCTGCACATTCCATCCACATGGAATGCACTGCTCATTTGAGCTACATGCAAGGGAAAGCACTAACGACTCCAAACGATGCAAGATCATCTAGAGTTTGCTGACATTAAAGCTCCACATTCCACTTAAAACTTTAAATAAAAAAAAAATCATTAGAGATATGGCATGATAAAAACTGACGAGATTCAGCATTTATCAACTGTGGATACAGGTTAGTCTAATTACATCAAATACTTTTAAATCTAAGCAAACTTCTTCCTAATCATTAAGCAATATAAAGTCTCTATTTCAACGTGTATCTCTGTATTGTAGATTACAAAACTCACAGCATTTCCAGCAGCCCATGCTCTTCACCAAGAGTGTAAAACTGATTTTGGCTAGTAGCATATAAAATGTCATTTGCTACCAAAGAGCCAGATCTTCAGTACAAATGCAACTGTGCTTCTTAAGAAACAACCTTGAAATGCTCTTTTTGAAGTGCTAATAATTAACATGGAATTTAAGGCATTTTCTAACAAATTAAGTAAACAGTTACATGCTAGGTACTTGACTTCATTCACCTGAGCCAACAGCTGTGCACCTTATAAAGGTAACTAGCTGACCTATGATACATAGCCAGCATCCAGCTATGGAGCATCCATTTATGGAGCAACATTATTCTGCCTGACCCTGTCAACATTTACATGACTGGTAAGCAATATGCAAGTTTTACAAGCTCTGAATCCATGAGAAAAAAGCTTGTGGATCATCCCTAGAGCATGGACCTTGGCTGTAACTCCACTCATCACCCACCTCAACTGCCCTTCAGTGGTTCTGAAGACAAGCAAAACTTAGCGTATGTTATGAATAGATGAGACAACTTTAAGATGATCAGGAAAAAAAAAAAAGATGACTCAAGCAGCTGAAGAACAGCACATTTCTCAGCCTTTACATTCAAGAACATCTTACAAATGTCTACAGCAAATGGGTATACTCACCCCTAGTCTAACTTCACTGAAGTTAACATTTTTGCAACCAGAAAATACAGGCCTAGTATCTTAGAAGTCTGTCACTAGGTAAAAAGGACACAGTATGTAAAAGTTTAACCAAAACCAGTTGTGAATATAAATCAATCCCAGGGCTCTTTTACACCTAACAGATAACAGACCATATCTCCATACTGCACTGGCTTTGTTAGACAATGGGCTGCTCTCCTTAACCTTTTGCTATCTATTTCCAAACTGTAGCCAGCAACTTGTTTCAGCCACGACTGCCAAATTTCTGTAATGAAAACAAACATCAGATGTTACTTCTGACAATTCCATATTTACAAATGCTCTGTGGAACTGCCGTCTTCCTATAGAATCCTAACTAAAAATCAGAGCATAACAACTGAGAACATTCTACATAACATCAGCTAAGAAGTTCAAGTTTTACACTTGGGATCTGTTAATACCAATTACAGAATCACAGAATCAGTTAGGCTGGAAAAGGCTTCTGAGATCATTGAGTCCAACCTATGACCAAACACCATCTTGTCAACCAGACCATGGCACTGAGTGCCAGATCCACTCTCTTTTTTAGACACCTTCAGGATGCTCCTCTCTGAGCAGCCCATTCCAGTGTCCAGTCACCCCTTCTGTGAAGAAATCTTTCCTAATTTCCAACCTAATCACCCCCCAGCACACCTTGAGACTGTGTCTCCTTGTCCTCTTGCTGGATCCCTGGGAGACTGACCCTCACCTGGCTACACCCTCCTGTCAGGGAGTTGTAGAGAGAGATGAGGTCCTGAGCCTCCTTTTCTCCAGGTACATGATGGAGTGGCTTGGTGAGCTCATCTGCCAGCTCCCTCATCACCCTAGGATGGATCTCATGGACTTATGAGCATCTGAGTGACTCAGCAAGCCTCTAACTGCTTCCTCCTGGATTACAGGGGGACTATTCTACTCCAGCTCAGGAGCCAGTTGTCCTGAGGACAGAACAACTGTCTTAATGTTGAAAACTGAGGCAAAGAAGGTGTAAGTTAAGTACCTCAGCCTTGTCCTCATCTTTGGTAGCCATATTCCCTCACTGTGTCCAACAAAGAATGGAGTTTTTCCTTGCCCCTCCTTTTGCTATTAATGTATTTATAAAAACAGTTTTTACCATCCTTTAAAGAAGTGGCCATGTTAAGTTTTAATTGAGCTTTGGCCCCTCTAATTTTCTTTCTGCAATTACTTCCTTTGCATGGAAGTCCATGGACATTTTACAATTTGCACTCCTGTGAACCTTTATTTACACACTGGCTCTCCTTAATCCCTCACCCTGGTGCCATAAATGCTATTGCTAAGATCTTCAAGCTTTTCTTTATATAACAAAAAAGAAAAAGAACTGTCAACTAAGATTTAGAATTCAAATCAAATGCCTCCTGACTTAAGGTATAGAAAACACGTAGCTTGAAGCTGAGTCACAGGAGGTTTAGATTGGATATTAGGAAAAGGTTCTCTCACCCAGAGGGTGGTTGGGCACTGGAACAGGTTCCCCAGGGAGGTGATCACAGCACCAAGCCTGGCAGAGTTCAAGAAGTGTTTGGACAATGCTCTCAGGCACAGGGTGTGACTCTTGGGGGTGTCCTGTGCAGGACTAAGAGTTGGACACAATGACCCTTGAGGGTCCCTTCCAATCCAGCTTATTCTATGATTCTAGGAATATTCAAATCAAGGTACATTTTAGAGTTTTCTTTGCATACATTTTACAGCTTCTAAAACAACTGCTCTAGAATTTTTAATCCCCATTAGCAGTTCTGTATTGGCTTGAAACACTACAATCTCTTTCTTTGGCCAATGCCATTTCAATTACAAACACAATACCTTGTTTTCACCATCCTTATTTAGATTAGATGTAAGAATACTTGAATATATGTGTGAAAGAAGAGTCTTCTTAAAACACATTAAAAAAGGAACAAAATATTTGTGACTTTGGATACCCGAACTCAGTTGAGATAACCTCTGCAACACATGGCTCCACATTTACACACAGTTCTGATGCTCTTTTTGGATGGGCTAAGACCTTCAGCAGAGTCTGAAGTCAGATCTATTGAACCTGCAACACAGATGAACACAAGTAAGAAAGTTCTAAAAGGCAGACAAGATCATGCCCAGTATTCAAACAGCTTCCAAAGGCTTTCTAACAGCCCAGTTCAAAGAGCTGTGTGTGAAGCTCACTCAGATTCTACTGACACCCTTGTTACAGCTACTTGTACAACACCTGGCATCCACATTGGAATCCAAAACTCAGACTTGATCTTTGTACCCCCCAGGTATCCACATGGATCAGTTGAAAGTGCGGCTGGCATTTAATGTCAGTGTCACAAACAGAGAGAAAGAGGAGTTTTAAGATTCAAGATCAATTTGGCAGTGTGGTGTTTTAAGCCCAGATGGCAATGAAACACCATGCAGACACTTGCTCACTTCCACCCCAGCAGAGCAGGGAGGAGAACCAAATGTAAAACTTGTAGGTTGAGATAAGAACAGTTGAATAATTGAAACAGTAAAATATTGTAACAATTATGATATTCTGATCATGCTGATACTGATTATTATTAGTAGGAGTAGCAGTAATTGTAAAAGAAAAAAACAAACATGAGTGATGCACATACAATTGCTTACCTTTGGCTCATTAATGCCCAGAGGCCATCCCTGAACTCTGATCAGCCCCTTCTAGATATCTCCCCAGTTTCTACACTGGGCAAGACATTCTCTGGCATGGAATATCTCTTTGACCAGTTCATCTGTCTATGCTTCCTACCAGAATTTTTTTTTACCTTTTTTGAGTACCTCCTCACTGGTAAAGCCTGAGACACAAAAAAGTTCTTGATTTAAGAAAACATCAGTGAATTATCAATACTATTCTCATACTCAGTCTAAAACAAAGCACTGTACCAGCTACTGAGAAGAAATTAACTCTATCCCATCTGAAACAGCTGTTCCATAGGACCTACATCCACAACTGAGGCCTACAGGACACTAGAATTCAAAGACTATGGTGCCTCATGCTGCTGAGCTGTTACAACTGCCTTAGTATCTCTTAGTAACTATCACTAACAGACTACCTAGAAAGTAGTTTACCTGAAATGCTGATTTGAATAAAGGAAAGCTTTATTTAAGGGCAGCCTGACCATTCCTTTGAGCATTCCTGGGACAAAGCTTCAAAATCATTTGCTTCATCAGACAGTCCAGCCACAATCCCTGATGTGCTAGGAGCACTGAGGGAGGCAGTGCACTAGAGATGCAGGTGAAAGCTTCTGGGTGTGCTCCTCTCTGCACTACACGTCATGAGCAATGACTGTTCTGAAAGCCAGAGCTATGTTATAAAAAACTGTCCCTGAGCTGAAATGCTACCATCATTCAGGCTGCAGTAAAACCCACCAGCACCCCAAAACTTCCACAAGAACCAATGTTAAAATGTGCAGACCTTTCATCTGATAGTCAAAGGTTAGCTCTTCTCCAGCCTTGATGGTCCGGGTAGAGAACAGCGCTATTCGAGGAAGACGCAAGTCGAGGTTATCAATAAACACGTTGAAGACTTGAAGATTTGGATCACACTGTAAACAAAAATTAATGCAATTTCTGTTTAGAAAAATGAACATTTAATATCACTGAAGTGTTTAAATAAACCAAGGTCACAGCAAAGAAAGAATGGGTTCTTGTCTCAGTGACAGAAGTCTGCAGTTATCTTCCGAAATCAACAAATTGAAATAATTAAATAATAATTCATAGCTCAGATTTAAGTCCTTCCAGGAAGGCAACCTTTGCACAATGTGCAGACTACACTAATATGCAACAACCTATAAAAAGTGGCACCTTCACAGGTGACAACAAAAATGGTGACAAAATAATTAGAGCCTACTCTAGGCCAATGTAGGCTAAAACTAGCCTACATTCTGAGACTATGTACCAATAAAACCCATAAAAAGAATTAAAGTTGAAAGAAAACTAAAAACAACTGAGTGTTTCAAGCCCCACAAACTTACTGCTCTGTAGTGATGTTTAAGCATTGCTTCCAGGCCAGAGATAACATCTTCACACTATGCATGGATTTCTACTGTAAACTGCAAACCTGCTTGGCTTCTGAATTCCCTGCCATGGTCTGGGTGCTAGGAGGAGGGTGAAGGTCACTAAGCTGGAACTAGAAACCACTTCCTCATTTTGTCTGGATTAAGTGTCAAAAGTCAGTAGTACCTGAGACTTTTAAATTCTGAATGCTTTTTTGCTCTTTAACAGTAAAATATATCACACATTAAAGAATCAGAAGTGAAGTTACAGACATCTAAATTTACACTGAAGACTGAGAATACTTCACTCCCATTTGTGAAAGTGAAGAGCACCTGTCTGTATATAAAATTCTCCTTCATCCTTCTCCCTGACAAGCCTGCATGAAATATAAATATCATCATCTCACAGACCTGAAGACATGACTTTTCTGTTTTTGTAGAATACTGACTGCATACCTCACAAACATTGGATTAGTAAGAAATAATAATTTTTAGTTTGGGAATCCTTACAAATGCAGATCAGCTTTCTTGCTTTAGTTACTTCAGTTGAACTTCAACAAAACACTACAAAAACTGCTTGTTAAAATTTATTTTTGAGTTCTCTGGCAAGTTTAGATTAGGAGGAAAAATTATATTTCTCTGCTGTAGATACCTAAGAAAGCATAGGAATTTTCTCTTTCTTTCTCTACTAAGTTTGCAGGATGAAATTTAGAGTAACATTCCATCCTGCCCAGCTACAAAATAACACATCAATTCTTGTCATCTCTGACTCCTGGCTAATTTCATTAAGGAACTGTCACATGTTAAGTATTTGAGGTACTCAGAAAAAAACCACACCCAAACCAACCCTATTTTGGTTGTATAGAACCAGCTGATTGAGTGAAAACTCCAGTCCTATAGGATGTCCACTTCAGGCAGCATCTCTGCCCCAGATTTTTGTAGGTATCTCAATCCAAGTAAGGCCCAGTATTCTGTTCTATTTATTACATCATCTGATTAACTGGACTGTGCTGTCATGAAGCAAACTACTCCAGAAAAACTGTGAATACAGTAAGGAAATGTTTACATTAGAAGACATTTCTAGCACAATTAGGATAATTCTCCAAATTCTTAGTATACAAAACAAGGTCTTACACTGTGGTTCACAAAGTGGGACACATTTCCATACCGAGCTGCATCTACTGTAAATTCATCTGAGTCATAGTCCAAATCAAACAAGTATGTATTTCCCTGGTTGTCATAGAACTGGCCTCGCCTCTCTGCTTCCTCACTTGTAATCACCTAAAAAAAAAAAAAAAGGGATAAAGAAACCTGCATCATATTATTAATTATTACTAAATCGAAACAAAAATCACACTCAAGTTAGGAAAAAAGTTAGAAAAATACTTAGCAAAAAAAAATACCACACTAAGTTTTTGATGTTGAAATAGCATTCCATCTGATGAATGAAGAATACATAAGAGTACATAGAGCTGAACTAATTATATTTGATTGAGGCTTCTCTGGGTGCAATTTGTCTACAGGTGATGCACAGCACTACCTTGTCTCTGGAAAAAAAAAAACATATCAGCACACTCTACTAATAATTATGATGATGACAATACAATCAACTGTTTTTACTGAAGTTTCTATATACACACTTTTTCCATTAGACCCAGAAAGCCTCATTTACTTCACACAAAACCAAGATTCAACCTTTTCCCTTTGCAAAGATGATCAACAGGTATCAGTCTTTAAATCCCAGCCACATTTACAGCCTGATATTCATTTCCTCTCTTCCCAGAAGCATCTCTTCCTGCTATTTTTGACTGCAATGAAAGATCCTATTCACTGCAGCTCAGACACATCACTTCACAAAGCTCAATCTATTCAATTAGGCAAGTGTGTCACTGTCAACAGATGAAACAGCTTCAACAACTTCATCTGCAGCCTGTCACATTAAACACGTTCTGTTGTATAGAAATCATAATTTTGCAGCAAAAGAGATACAAAATGTGATGGAATTGGACAATAAATCCCTCTAAAATCTGACAGATGAGATTTGAGAAGTCAGCAGTAGATATTAAGTAGATTCAGGTGAAACAGTAAATACACACTCTTTTCTTTGACCAACAAAATCACAGAATCATCTTTCAGTGAGTAGAGTGTAGGACCTTTTGTATATTTAAAGGAAATGGATGAACATGAGAAGAAGCTTTGGAGCAGGAAGCATGGGGGAAATCTGCTAAATACCACAAACATCGTACAAAGGGACAGAAGGAAATACTTTGAGTCAACATAGTAGCAAGGCAGATTTGTGGTAGAAACGAAACACAGTGTAACAGAGAGGCAGCCAGGAACTGCTGGTGTGAAGAACCCTGGAATGGAGCAGAGGCTGAAACACGTAAACACAGGGCAATACAAAACCTCAAGAGTAGCTCAAGGTCTGTATTTTATAACATAAAAGTTCTCTTTGAAACAGTATGAGATTGAATAAGCAGATAATGTCTGTACTATGAATTTTGCTGTTAATCAAAAGCAATAAATATGCTTGAGAATACTACCTTAGAAGTGCAGACAAAACAGAAAAGGGACTGAAAGTCTGTGCAGGGACTTTCATAACGACTGTGCTTTGGGAATGGCAAAAAAAAATACAAAAAAGATGATCAGGGAAGAATGAAGAATATGATTTTCATGAAAGAAATTAAGTACTTGCCTTTAGAAATATTATTAGGGCATGTATCTAAAATAATTCTTCAGTGCCATATGAGATAAATATTCTCTTTACTTTTGACCTTTTACAACTGCTCTGGAATGAAGGAATGTTCTAGACAACACAATTTTGCTGTCAACTTGAATGTCTCTTTATCTCTACTCAAAAGCAGACTGATCTATTATATAGTAGAATTGCAAAGTATCCTGAGTGGGAAGAGTCCCACAAGGATCACCAAGTCCTGGCCCTGCCCAGGACATCCCCAGGAATCACATCATGTGCCTTATTGTCCAAACACTCCATGAACTCTGTCAGGCTTGTTGCCATGATCACCTCCCTGCAGAGCCTGTTCCAGGGTCTGACCACCCTCTGGGTGAAGAAGTCAAGTATGAAAACTGAGAGAAAGCTCATTAAGATTTTTATCTAACATTTCCTTGATTGTATGTAATTCACCTCTATGAGATAAATACATACCCACCTCTCCAACATACTCCATCACAAAACTGTTGGTTTTAATTTTCTGGAGGGTTTTTACTCCCCAGCCACGGCCATTGTTGGTTCTGAAGATGCAGAGGGAATATGGGGTCCCTTTCTGCACAATCCTATTAGGGCAGTCAGGCCCACACCTACAATATGAATTGCACTCATAGATGGGCAAGCCAGGCTGGATTTTCAATTTCTTACGTTTATTGTAAGCCAAAATAAAGCCAGCCTCCTTTGGACAGCACTTCTCAGCAGGGCAGTCAGCACATTCACAGCCAGTTGTTATTCCATTGAGCACATTTATTCCTGGAGCAGGTTTATACTCATTGATGTAGTAGAAGTCTAAAGGAGGGCCTTCAAGATCCACAGTGTTTTCTACCAGAATCATTGCTTTGTGATTCTTTTTCCTGTTGAGTTCTTCTTTCCACCTCTGCAGAGCTATTCTTTGTTTAGCCTTCTTTACAACATAATCTGCAATTGCAGGTTTCAGAGTTTTAACATGGTTTCTCAGTTTCATTGCTTTGCCTCCTCTCCCTCGAGACAAGTATTCATTCTTGTCTCTAAGAAAGTTCTGAATAAGCAGAGGGCAGTTCAGATGTTTCCGAGGTTCCCAAGTATTTGAAGATTCTGGCCATCCTTTCCATTTCACAAGATAGTATGCTTTGCCCTTGAAATACAGAAACAGATACAGATTTAGCCAGAGCCCCTGTTGCTGAAATCCACCATCACAGAACAACACAGACAAACACAAGAGCTCTGGACTTAAGGACCAGCATTCAGGGCAGAAGGCCTTGATGTCCCCATAAAAATTACAACTGGGGAGAAAGAGAAAAATCAGTTTGTTTGCAAATTAACTTATAGCACAACTTTGCATACTTTACAAATTGTCTCTAGGGGCAAAGAAATCAAAAGCTGGGATGAACTCTGACTGCTAACAGCATACCTGGAGGAGGCTAGTTTGTCAAGGCAGGTGGTAAGTTATGCTAACTCGCTGTATGACTCGTATGCACAAGCAGAATGCAGTCGTATCACATACAGAACAAAAAAAAATGCAAAATGCAGCTAAAAGGAGTCTAAAACCCACTATTGGTCATATCAACCATCCTCCCAGAACACTAATTAATTTGATACGTGTAAGATTGTATTTACAGTGAAGCAGCATACATTTTGCACTTATTTAAAAAGGACAAATAACTGCAACAAGGACAAATCCTGAGACTGAATTTCACAGGAATCCATTTGCAGCACATGGCCCTAATTCTTCATTGAACAGACTAAAAGAATCAAGAGAGAAATACACATGGTTGTCTGCAAATAAAGGAAAGGCATCATAATTCATACTGAGCTACCACCCTAAAGCATCAGCATCAGATACACAAAGGTCAAACATTTAATATTCTAAAAGTCTGTAATTTCACAAAAAGCTCTTCCTTGCACATACTGAAAGTAGCAGTTTACACCACTTTTTGTTTAAAATTTAAAATATATTTAATTTGATGCCATCAAAAGCTTTGCCCTCACTGTCTGATTCTTTATATTATGAGCAAAACTACCTTTGTCTTGCTTCCAAATTTCAGCTGAAAGAGCGATCAAATTGGTCTGTGTTTTTCTTACCTCTTCTACCTTGTAGTCACACAAATATTCCACCTCATAACTCTTTAGACTCCTGTTGGTGATTCCAATGGATTTACATGTGAGATTTTCCTTCCTACATAATTCTTGGAGGGTCTCATGTGAAGCTAGACATGGCACATACCAGGCTACAATAAGAAAATTGGTAAAGAATCCTATTTAATGTCTCAGCTAAATTGAAATCATTATGCCTCATCCCAGAGTCCCCACATTACCATTTGTGACAGCAGTCCACGAGTCTCTTGTACAACAACTGCAGCGTCTCCAACTCAACCCTTCTCTAACGGGTCAAGTGAAACACGTTCATGATTTCCTCCTGCACTTTTATTCTATACAGTACGCGTCCAAATAACAACAAATATTTTGGAGGGCAGAGACTTCCACAGGTGAAAGATACACGAAGCACTAGCAATTTTTCTACAATTACCGCATCGCATAACTGAATTACGGCAAGCAGGAAACCTCCATTCTTTAACAAGACCGCCAAATTTCTGTAGCCAGGCGCAACTGAGTACTCGCGATGCAACCATGGTGACCGGACGAGGAGATAGAGACCCACAGCCCTCCTCCGGCAGGATCGCGAGTGCCCGGTCAGCCAGGAGGATTTAGAGGGACGAGACATTCCCGCAGAGCGCCAGCGCCCGGGAAACACCGGGATCAAGGCTCTGGATGGAGTCCCGAGCGGGAGCCGCCGGCGCAGGGCCGTGCCCGCCGCCCCCCGGGGCTCCGCGGGGCTCTCCCGCCCCGGCCCCCGGCGCAATGCGCGGAGCTCGGGAGGGGGCGGCGGTGCCTTTCCCGCGGCCGCACCGGGATCCAGCGCCTCTCCCCGCGTCCCACCCCCGCTTCCAGGGTTACCCCAGGCACCTCCCGCCCTCCTCCCACAGCTCCCCCGGGGCAGCGGGCAGGATCCCCAGGAAAGCGGGCAGGACCCCCAGCCCTCCCCTCCCCGCCCGCCGGGGGGTCTGTGGGTAGCGGCGGTGGGAACGGTCCTGACAGAGCCGGGCAATAGGGACCGGCAGCGGCTCCCACCGCCGAAAGCGAGCGGGAGCTTCCCCACCCGTCTTTCCCCCCGTCCGTCCCGGTTCCCCAGCGCCCGGACGGCCGCAGAGCCCCGGGCGGCCCCGACCCCAGCCCGCTCCCCCCTCACCTCCTCGCCAGCCCTCCATGTTGGGGGGTGGGGGGGGCGCGCTCGGGCAGCGCCGGCCCCGCCCCCGCCGGAAGGGGGCGGAGCGCAGAGGGCGGCCCGGGCGCGCGCGCGGCTCCGCCCGCCCTCCTCTTTCCCGCCTCTGCCGTGAGGGGCCCCCGCGGGGACCGAGCCGGAGAGCGGCTGAAAGGGAGCGGGACGGAGTTAAAGCCATTTTGCTTTTGTTCTTACAGAGCTCTGCAGTGACTGGGACAGGCGGGGGAAGCGCGAGGCAGCTTCTTTGCCGGGCTCCTCAGCTGCAGAGCTGAAAAGAACCTCGGAGAAAATGGTCCCGGCACTTCTTGGGGGGGGGAAGTTACACCGTCATTACACCTCACTCCTCAGATGAGGTGTTTACTATTAATGTAGCTTCGACAGAATCACAGAATCGATAAGTTTACAAAAGCCCTCTGAGATCAAGTCCAACCTATAACCAAACACTAGCCTGGCAACCAGACCATGGCACTGAGTGGCACGTCCAGGCTTTCCTTAAACACCTCAGGGTATTTAATTAAACACTCACCACCTCCTTTGGGCAGCCCATTCCAATGTCTAATCACCTTTAATGGGAAGAAATTCCTCCCATTGTCCTACCCACACCTCCCCTGTCACAGCTGGGTCAGTAACCTCTCATCCTGGGGCTCTCTCTCCCAGGGAACCACTGATAGGAAGGTTCCTTTCAGGCAGGCAATGGAATACAGCCCTCTGCAAACCCAGACTAGTATCCCTCGCTGGATTCTCTAATTCTTGAGGCTCCTCTGTGACACTTTCAGTGTTTTACAAGGTAACACACTGTTGTAAGCACTGAACTGCTGTCTCTTAACTGCACTTCAGGCTGAGACCCTCATATTCCATAAGCACGCTTGCCTGCTCCATCTCATTATTGAAAAAACCTGCCAGCTTATACCCACACAAATGTATGACAATACAGATTTAAAACAGTACCACACATAATGGAGATTGCCAGAATCTGCATTAAAAAATGTATTTTTAATAACATATAAATAAGCACACTTAACTCTTACATTTCCCAGGTAATACGACAAAACCATTTTACAGAAAAAAACTTTTGAAAAAAAAAAATCATCTGCTCAAGAGGCCAGCACAAATGGGCTCCACCTTCACGGTTTTGGGCAATATCAAGACCACACAGGATTCTGGTATAAAATGAGTGGATTTTCACCAGTCTCATTCTCACTGGTTCAAAGCTATACTAATGAAGCCACAGGTGCACTGGCTGAATGGGTACAAGACCTGATTAGTCAAGGGCAAATCTTCAAACAATGTAGTATGCTTGCTGCTGAACCACAGGCATTTGTGCTTTGCATTCTGTAAACCAAGTGCTGATAATTCAATGATCTGCTGTTCACATGTCTTGACTAATGTTTTGCACCACACTCGAAACAGACTTGGTGGCAAAATAACTTGGTGGCATTTTAGTTTATTACAGTCCTCTAAGAATCATGAGAGACATCACAGAGAGTCACTGTTTTGGCAGAAAAATCAGTAAGAGACAAAAATCAAGTTAGAAAAATGTTGCCTTCCAAAATGGCCTATGATGCCACTTCAACAGTGATGATTTCACACTTTCCAGTATCTTGATCTGTGCAGGTAACATGCAAGGATCCATCCCTAGATAAAAGAGAGAGTTATGCTTAGGATTATCTCAACACAACACTTACTATTATTACTGCATGTGCCAGAGAGGATAGACAACAGTCTTCACACAGAGGGAAGGATGATAGATCAGCATCAAAATATCCAGGGACAAACAAGCTTCAACATAGATGAAATGAGTTTATGAAATTAAGTTTAATTTAGTCATTGTTTTTATATCCACTTATTGCCCTTAAAGCATCTATCTTCTCTACATATGTTGGAATTAATCAAAGATCATATTTAAATACTGCAATTGAATTTACTCTGTACAGGTTTGTAAATAGAATATGTGGTAATATTATTCAATATATTCCTTGTGAGAACTGAATAAGAGCAGTGGATTGATAAACATTTCTTGTCATAGCACGAGACCTTGACTTTTGAAGTGTAAGTAGTCTTTAAATTCCAAGGATCTCCTTCAACAAGGAAAACTTTAACTGCCAAAATCCAAGACTTTAGAAACAATACTGAGCCCTACTTCAGCTAGGCATACAGTCACACAAAATAAATTTAGGTACAAACAGATGTTTTCTACTAAACTTCCTCTCCCTTTTACACCTAAACATTCCTTAAACCTCCTTCCAAACAATGATGTTTTTCTGCATGACAGAGCTGCATCTATAATCCCCAAAATGTTTTCCTTATCAGTGCTCAGTATAAATCTCTTTATGACAAACCAGGCATTTTGGGTGAGGTCTATTAACAGGCATTAATACACCTGGTAGCTAACATAAGAAAATGAAGTATTTTGAAACTTAAATAGAAAGCAGAAATTTCCTTTTTCTCTGTTTAACAGCCCTGCCTCTGAAAGGCAGAGCCACTGTAAATTCTACAATCCTTCATAACTAGAAAAGACAAAACCTCCTTCAGCTTTTCCCAGGAGTGAGGGCATTCAGCAAGCTACCCAACCCACTTCCAGAGGAAGTCTGAGATCCTGACTGTTCTCATGCATGGTCAAACGGTTCAGAAGTTGCTAAAAATAATCTGCACAATTTTATTAAGCTTTGTTTCTTTAAGATCAAACAATGACAGCACCAAAGATACTGCAGAAAACCCACATTTCTACAGAATTTACCCTTGCTAGGACTGCACAGCTCTGGGACCAAAAAATGCTGAAATTTCTCAAAAAAAAAATTAAATACTCTGTAACAGAAGCAAGGACTGTCAGAAGTGTGACATAGCAGGGTAAACAGCAGAACAAGTGTTTTGGGTACCTTTTCATTGTGAGAACTGTTAGTATATCATGTAGGCCATCCTCCTTTTTATCTAAATCCTGGAGTACAATCTATTAAAAAAAAAGAAAGTTTGATTATAGTAGGTTCTTCATGTTCTTGTTCAGCACTTCAAGGGAAGTGACACAACAGCTAAGATGTGAAAATTTATGCATTTTAGCTATTTGCACTATTGTTTTTGTGTTTTGGTTCAGGATGTATCCCTGAGATAGCTGAAGTACCACACCCACAGTGTCCTTTAGAATCAGCACTGTAATTATTAGGTAACATCCCTTCCCTATCCCCTTTAAAGGTACTTGGGCAGAATTAAGGTGGAATCACAATCTTCTTAAATATTCCATCAATTTTAGACACATCTGGCCCTTCCCTGATGCTTTCCAAGGAAAGCACATCATAACTGTTTCAAAAAAGCTGTGTTCTTTCTGTAGGTTTGTTCTGAAATAACAACTTTGAACCCTCACTTGATAAAAACATTTCATCTTATCACTGTGATAAATCAAATTCAATATTTAATAACAACATCCTGTCCAATCTAGGAAGATCAAAAATTAACACATTAGCTATACCATTTCCTTCATCAGTTTTATTTTTAAAATGTTCAAGGATCTGTGTATGACTGGAATAACTGGTAAAGATCTCTCATCCCAGGTATCTCATTACAGTAGTGCCCGGTGTCAAATCCTGTCATTCATTTAGGAATTCAAAAGGGAAACTTCAGAAATTTACAAAGTAGTTCAGTATTTTGCATGTCCAGAAGAATAATTAAAAGACCAATACCAAAGAAATGCATGTCACTGTAATTTTCTAACAATAAATTTTAGTATTGGTGGAATTGGTTTCCATTTTTTTTCCCCAGGAGCCTGCACATACTCACCTGTGCAAATTTCTCTTCTTCGCTCATGGGACTCTTCCCCAGTGACTCGTAGAGCTCAAGGCACACAGAGGAAATGTTTCCAGGAGCATGCAGGGTGTGCTGCCTTCGAGCTGGCAGTGGTGTCCCTGATGGAAACAGCACTGTGAATTTGTCAGCCCCTGACTCGTCTACTCCCTTAAAAAAAGAATAAAAAGAATATAGTTGATGTTTTTCTTTAAGTGCTTCATTGAGCTGGAAGTGTTACAACAATGCTCCACAAGAAAATAAGTCCAAGCTTCATTCCCTCTGCCACATTTACCATCCCAGCAAGTAAAAACCCTGGTATTCCTATAAATGAGAACTCCAGCTATCGAAACATAGGAAAGATACAATCTATCCCTACTTAAAATCAGTTTTTCCTGTCATTTTTTTGGTCAATGAACCTAAGTTACCATGGTAACTTACTAGTGGTAATCTAAGTTACCACTGGTAATCTACAGCAAATCTGTAGAAGTAACAATAAACCAATGGTGTTTCTCTAACATCAATCACACACAATCAGTGCTATATAGTCACTGCAGCAGTAAAATTTTCTAATATTCTAATTTCAGCCTTACCTTAAGAAGAATATCTTTGGCAGAACACTCAATGAGTGCATCATCTTCTAACAAGGTATTCTCTTTCCCTAGCAGAATTCCTGCCTCTATGGCTGCACCAATGGGAATAACTTCATCTGGAGGAATTGAATTCAGTAATTCCACAGTTGGGAAAATATCTTTGATCAGCTGCTGTAGCTTTGGGATTCGAGCAGACCCACCACAAAGAACTACCTGGAAAACACATCATAATAATTTCAAATCTTTAGTCTGTGAAATAAAACTGACAGGTCACATCCTGCTGTGCAAAAATGCAAACTGCTCTGGGATATTTTATCATCTGCAGCTGTTGAAATAAAAATTGATGTAATCTTTGGTTGACTTGATACTTTTGCTTCTGAAATTAAAGGAAATATGATGTCTGAAAAGCTTCTCTTACAGCAAGAATCACCTAAATAAAGTAACACCTTGAAATTTGAAAAATTCATCATAAAGAACATCAGGTTCAAAGGGACTTCCAGAGGTGATCTAGTCCAACCTCCTGGCCAGACCAGGCACAGTTACAACTGGCTGCTCAGGACCTTTCCTGCACAGATACTGTATTCCACAGACTCTGTAGGCCCTTAATTCAGCATCTGACTTCCCTCACACTACACATTCCTTTCCTGGAATCTAACATTGCCCCATGCTGTAACTTGTGCTGCTTGCCACCCACCCTTCCATCATGCACCATTAGAAGGAGCAAGTCAGGTTTTATCCATAAATCCAAGTCTTATTACAGAGACTTTGTTGAAATAAGTCGGATCTGGAAACAAAGCTAACTCCCACTTTTCCTCATGTAAAACATAAACCTAATTTACAACTCTGAAGTGACTTATTTTTACATTTAAAGTGTACAACTGCCCTCCATCCAAAGCACTAAATCCTGAAAGAGCCTGAAAGGCCACCTAAAAACCACTGTCACCAGAAAACAAAAGCCATTCTTTGAACAGTGGCCTGGGATACTTCATTATCAATCAGAGAAACCGAGATGTGACACAACAAACACTAATTAAAAGTCTGAAACAGCATCAAGTGTCACTGAAAGCACCAGGCAGCTTTAGCTGCAGACCTGATGAGCCAATTCTGGCAGCAATGAATGCAGCACCACTTGCCAAGCACAGGTACAAAGGGGGCGAGATGAATTTCCCCTCTTACATCAAGGCAAGAGAGACACAAATTAAACTACTGATGTCTGCTGCCTTGCTCACATCATTGGGATTAAAGCATTCTCTGGTTTGGCACCTCCTGTAGTTTTTAAGCCAGCAAGGAGGAGCACAAGCACCAAGTGGACACTTAGTGATCTGTTCAACTTTAAGTCAAAACTTTGCCTTTCTTCAGAAGTGTCAGCAAACCCTGTCCAAAGCTCAATGAAGGCAGAACAAAGCCCACAGACCGAACTTAAGGAAGGTACTCCTCAGCTTGAATTTGGACAGTTACACAAATACACCCAGCGGAGACAAATCCCCCCCACCACTCAATATGCAGCGGTAAAAACACACAACTGAATGCAACTCTACCTTGTACTTAACTTCAGACACCTGAAATGAAAGCAAATACAGCACTTCTAAAGATCCTGAATCTCTAGACTTTGTTGGATCCCAGTCAAAACTGCTTAAATACATCATGAAATAATCTCAGTCTGCAAGGAAAACAGGCCCCATAAGCATTGTACTTGTGGAAACATCCTACAGACACATGATTTCTATTATTACCTTATTAATGTCATCTGCTGTAAATCCAACTTGCTGCAAGAGCCTTTTAATTGCTTCTACACATTTACTAAAAAGTGAAGAACAGATAAGCTCAAATCTGGCCCTAAAAGAGAAAAATAAAACATTCAAAAAGGATCATGTCATCCACTAGAGACAAGTACCTGAAATGGAAGAACAATAATTTTTAGAATATACTTTAGTTCTCCAGCTGGTACTAAGGGATTTAAAAAAAATAATCTTTTCCCATTATTAATCTTCAAGCAATTTTGTTCTTGTGGAAGTATCTGTGCTATTATCAACAACATCTACGTGAATGTACATTCATTCTTCAGTGTACTCCAGAGCAAAAAACCAGTATTGTTGTCTTGACAACACCAGTATTGCTGTCTTGACTCTTGCCAAAAAAATAAAGAAAAATTCTGGAACTGCTTCATGATCTGTAAAATGAATTCAAGGACTCAATTTTTAGAGGCAAATCAAGCTGTGTCCTGATTTTCACACAGGGAGCAGATTAAGCAAATTAAAAAACAAACTTGTGCTTGCTTTTGTCTCTTTCAAGCCTGCAAAGGAAGCTCTACTCTTAATCACAAATCAAAGTCTGCAACACTGATGCATAGGATTGGCATCCTGATCCAAATGGAGCTGACCCCATTTATACAGTATTGCTTCTCACACTTTCAAACATGCTGTGCCTTATTTGAGCAGCTCCAACTGCTGGAGTTCTGGAATGGAAAAGTCTGTTTCATTTTGCTAAAGCTGCTGCTGCCTAGAAGAGCAATCAAAGTGAGCTAAAAATCTCAGTAAGAGATCATCCCAAGGGAAAAGAGACTGAGTAGGACACAGCAGTAGGAACAAAAAGACAGAAAATGTCTTTCTAGTCCAGCTCTCACTGAGAAGCAACATCAAGACTTCCAGGACTCCTACCATTCTGGGTCTCATTTAGATCAAGAGTTCACAAGCCATCTTTTCTTTAAGGAAAGTACAACAAAAACAATAAGGGGAAGGAAACAGCCACCTTGATTCATTACAGTATCTAGTCCTCTCCAATCAACAACCAGACTCTGAAGATGGAGTCTCATTGTGCCTTTTTGCACTTCATTTTCTAACCATCAGGGCATCACCTTTAGTGTGACTGCCCTGACCACTGCAGATTGCAGCAGGACAGAACCACCAACACAGAACAGCAGGTTTGCCTTCAATCCTACTTCCTTCTCTAAAATAAACACCATCAGAAATCAAAGCTTACTGAATATCCACAATACCACCTAGAAAGATTTCAGTAGCTTCAAGATCTGCTTTACCTGGACACATTGCAATCAAAATCCAATCCATCATACAATGAATCTACAAAACAGTTTGCACTTCCCAGGGTTGACAGAGAGTGTTTTGCAATATCAGCACTGTTCATTAACTTCATCATGGCTCTGGCATTTCCTCTAATATCATGTTTACAAGACCTGTATTAAAAAAAAAAAAAAAGATTATACCAGTTTAAAAAGGCAAGAATTTGACTGGTAACTTTCTGAAAGGAAGAACAGGTTAGAGCTCTTGCACTTTTTTAGGTAAACATTTTAGTATTAACTACAATGCCACTACTGAAAGTTTGCACACATCTGGACACAACAGAGTCCACTGCTGAGCCCTTACAGTTTAACACCAACTTCAGGCAATATCCACCCAAACCCAGGCATTTCCCAGTCTTCCTCCTCCCAGGCATTTCCTGATTTCTCCTGTTTGGGGCAGTCAGACCCAAACAACTGACTGCTCCTTCAGCATCATCTTTACTTGAACCATTTCACTAACAGAGATTCTGCTAGATTTTTTTTTTAAGCAAGCACCACATAATGAAGGTCCTGTCCTAACATGCTTGGAATTTAAATCTTGGAATTTAAATCTTACCTCTGAAATTCAGAAGCTAAGTGTTGTGCTAGAGCTTCTGTGAAGCAAACTCCACCAATGCTGTCATCTGTGTTTGTAGCAAGTACACGATATATTCCACTGTTTACTTCTATGACTGTGATAGAAAGTGATGTTCCACCCAGTTTATAAACCAGCACGTTGCTGCCACATAAAAAAACAGTTGGAAGTAGCATTACTTTTGACACATTGTTACAAGATTACCACCATGTATTGAAGGTTTTAATCAGACAAATATATGAGTATGGTAAAGAAACACCACACCACAAGAAGAACAAAAAAGTTCAAACTGACAGCAATCTTTAGTATTTTGAAAGTGAATTATTTATATACTCATAAAAATGAATATATTCAACCAGATGCACCTACTGAACCCAGCAGCTCTGCTTTAGTTCATCCAGCCCATGTAAAACGATCCCATCTCACACAATTAAAACGAGCTATGCCAAAATATGTTTAAAAGGGAATGCTTTTTTCTTCATGCCAATCAGCTTATTAAACAGAAAGTTGGAAAGTGGGGCCAAATCTTTAAAGACAATTCTCAAAATACAAAGACCAAAGCAAAGGGATTTAATACACTAAAAAGTTACAACTTCTAAACACTTGATTGAGAGAAAAAAGCAAAACAAGTCTTGTGCTAAAGCAACACGGCATTCCCTCAGTTAAGATTTCTCAGGATTTAAGTACAGCAGCTTAAAAAGAAGTAAAATATTAGGATTTTACCTTTTCCCAGTGGGTGAGTCTTGGCCAATTCCATAAGCAAGGAGAGCTGCAGATGGCTCATGAATTAATCTCATAACATTGAACCCAGCAGCTGCAGCTGCTTCCCTGCAATGAGCCACAACAGCATTTCATTTTACTTTAATGTTCTCACTGTAGTCACACACTATTAAAATTTCACCTGAACTACATGTGCCACCTAATCAGACCTTGTTTATAGCATGGTATTAACAAAACTGAGTGACTGAAAAAGTACCAAGGAGGTCAGTTGCTACTGTGTTCTTCAAAGAATTGGATCTGCTGTGTGCTCACTGTCAAAGAAAACACTGCTCTATCAGACTGCATAGCCCATAAAAACTGCAAAATACCCCACAACCACACCCCACCCTAAATCAAACTTGGTAACTATCTTCAGGTGTGGTATTAAAAATCCTTGATACATTATTTCAACAGTAAGCAAAGTAATTTTCCATGCCTCACTTGCAACATTTAACTTACATGTTTTCTTGAAACTTCAGTAACCCTGGGAATACCCCACAAATTGTTTCCTCCACTTTGAAATTATACCAGAGCAATAAAATGTTTCATTATAGACATCGCCACCGTTTTCTGACCAACTTTCAGTGTGCTTCATTTATTTCATGAAAGTTAAATGTAAGGGCTTCCACATATCAGAAAGTAAAAGTAGATGCTACCATTTATGCTCAGCTTTAAGCATGTTATGTTTTCCTACTGAGGAACTGTTAGAGCAAAAGTGTTTCCAAACAGAATTTCCAAGTAGAAAACTGGTATGCATTCCAAATCTGCACTCTGACAAAGCAGAGCTCAAGAGGCCATGTAGCACCCCTCTGGGGAGGATGGAGGGCAGGGAGGGGAAATTATGGAGGAGGGTGAGAAACTATTTGCATTTCAAAGGGGTCAGTGAAGATCCTGATCTCAAATGAGGTTCTATCCTTAATGAAATTGAAATTTCCTCTCACTTCAGTGATTCAGAATTTCCTTTTGGTCACATCAGCAAATTCCATTAAAAGTTTCTCCACTCATGATTTAATCTCTTGCTTTCATATTTTCCCAGTTTAAATAACATCCCAATATCTTGACTGATGGTCACAAGTTGAAGTCCAGCAGCAGAATTCCCACTGCTGATCTTCCAGCCCATCTGTTTTAGGCACATAAAATAACAGAAAAACCTCAATGCTCTTACCCAAGGGCATTCTTCTGATTCTCTCCAAAATCAAATGGGACAGTGACAACAACATCATTCACATCTGAACCCAATGCAGACTGGGCAGTCTCTGTTTAGAAACACAGGCAGAGCATGGTGATCAAAAGCAAAAATTGAAAAAAATATATGACATCTTAAAAAATAAAAGGACATCTTAAAAAGCTAAAATGTGTCAATGAATTTAATTATTATATACCTTTCATTTTACTGAAAATTAGTTTTGCCACATCTTCAGGGTTAATAAGTTTGTTATCTATTTCATACTGAAGTTTCCCATTCTTCTCAATCATCTGTAAACAAAACCAACACACCTTTGTCAGACAGCAATTTGGTTAATAACAAAAAGTAATGTTTAATTTAGGCTCTGTTTAAAGTAAAAAGCACTGGACTATGTAAACACTCCCTGCCATAGCATTCTACTACAAGGGAATAAACACTTTCAACATGCTTATCAAAGACCTGCAGTATATGACAGACACAACAGGGACATTTAAGACTTTAAAGAGTCAAGACTTTCCCTTTCTATTAAATTTTCCTGAGTACAAAAGCAATGTTTAGAACTAAAGTACACTCTTGCTTATATTCCATAGGAAAAACCCAGCTATTTATAAAATCACACCAATATGAACAGCAGAAAACTCACTCTTTTGTAATGAATGCATTTTCCAGGATAATTATGCTCCTGTTTCGCAAAAATTTCCAGCAACAAGGACAGTATTATGCAAATTAAATACTGAGATTAAATCAACTGGTTAAAGATGCTAATCACAAGGGGTTGCAACTTGAGTATCTTCCACCAGCTCTAAGAAAAACCACAATGCTACTACTGAAATGTATTAGGATTCACCTGTTTGGAAGATGGTCAAGAGATAAAAAATTTTCTGTTGGAACTAATTATATATTATGCTGGCAGACCCCAGAACATGGTTATCAACTGGACAAAAACAGAAACATTCCACAGAGCAGCAAAGGGACATCATATGATGGGAGCTGATCACTACAGAACAGACATGGTATGCCCCAAACAATAATAAAATCATACAAATCATCATACTCACAGAGCATTTGCTTTCTGCAATATATTTCTTTGCCTGAGGGTCACCAGAGCTGTCCATAAAAATTGGAAATAACAAAATCAATCATGCATTCAAGGTTAATTGCACAAATGCATCTTGCTGATATTCCTTTTAACATTTTTAACACATCAAGCTATACTTAAACCAAAAATTCCTGTTTTTATTCTGCAGATACATTTGTAGAGTAGAAGAAAACCCAACAGTTCTAACTGGTGGCATTTTTCATTCTCCTTTCCCAAAACTTATGATTGAAAAAATACCTATTACTTACAGAAAAGGAAAACTAAAACCCAACATATTGCTTTAACTAGCTATACCCCAAGAACATTTATAAAATATTTCAGTGAAGTTCTGCATCTGAGAAATACAGAATGGGCAACATCTTGACAGCTCCTGTCAATAAAAGGGCTGTAACACACAGCTGGGTCATCACTAAAAAGTTTTGTCACATCTTTGATGTTTACTCCAACTCAAGAGGTTTAGTTCTACTGTCACTGTAACTGCCAGTGCAAATTATCACAGCTCCTCTAACAGGAATCACAACAGACACTAAGGAATAGTTTCACTATTGCAATAGAGGCAACACAAAAGTTTCATGCAAACAAAACCACAGTGGATTTAACAAAAATGCAATCAGGTGACAAAAAATCACGGTTAAGAAACTGAAGTATGTATGAAAAGCATATATATAACTTGTTGCCATATTTCACAACTCGATTTTCACAGACAAGTTCAGACCTAAAACACAATTTTTCTTCTCTACTTTTCTGTTTTCACAAGCATCTCTTTGCTGCTGGAAGAAAATACAGACTAAGAAGCTCACCGTACCAACCTGCTCTAGGGGAAGGTGTCCCTGCCCTGACAGGGGGGTTGGAAGGGAGGTGATCATTAAAATCCCTTCCAAACAAAACCCTTTAGAGACTCTATGATAACAGAATGATTTTTTAAGAGATGCCTTCAGGATTAGTGCTGAAACCATTAAACCAGCTTTAAATGGGAAAAAATGGGTGCAGTCACCATCCCTGGATGTGTTTAAGAAAAGCCTGGATGTGGCACTCGGTGCCATGGTTTAGTTGAGGTTGTGAAAAATGCATACTTTATGATTGGCTCTTCACAAATATTAAAATTAATATTATATCTGTTATGCTAGAAAGTTATGCTGTATTAATTTTTTAAAGTAGTGTGTTAAATACAGTTTTAGGTTATAACAAAATGTGAAAATAGAAAGTATGCTATATAAGATACTTTTTTTAAATAAAGGACTTGCAGGACACTTAAATCTTTCAGAGGAAAAGAATTTATTGCTCCCTTATCAGGAGAAATGAACTTCTTCCCACCTTGCTCAGCCATGAAGATGCCAGTTAGGATTAAGAGGAAGAAGTTGACACTGACCAGACAGAATCCTGTGTTTGAATGGAATTTATGCATCATGGATGAGGTGTATGAATATGCAACAGGTTATTGTTTTTAAGGGTTAATCCTTTGTTAACTGTGCCCTTTTTCAGGCTTATTTTGCCCAGAAAAAGGTACCCGGACCATCCATAACTCTTTGTTTCTGTCGTCTGCATATTGTCCTAATCCAAATTGTCCAAATGATTATTACTCTAATTATATTGCTATTTATACATATATTGCTATTTTATTATCATTAAACTTTTAAAAATTTTAAAACCAAGTTATTGGCGTTTTTCACAAGGTGTAAGGGCATGGTTGGACTCCATGATCTTTAAATATCTTCCAACCCAGTCACTCTGTGAATTCTCACCGCCCCTTCCACGCCTATTCTCTCACCTTCGCCCAAGAATCTGCTTCACTTTCACGACAGTGTTTGAAATATTTCTTATCCTGCTTTGCTTCGCAGCTAAGCCAACAACCTGAGCGAAAAATAAATGAAAATAAAATGGAAAAGCTGAGTAGCAAACAGCGCCCTCTCCTCTCCTCCTCCTCCCCAGAGCACCCCGCGGAGGGGCGGCCTCACCTCCTCGCTCTCCGAGAACGCCACGACCGCGGGCGTGACCCTGTCCCCGGCGTCGTTGGCGACCACGTCGGCGCGGCCATCCTGAGGGGAGAGAGAGAGAGGGAGGGAGGCAGAGCCGTGAGCCTGTGGGGGCTGCACCGTCGAGGGGACCCCCTGAGCGGGCCCGACCCTGCTCGAGCCCCCTGAGCGGCCCTCGCCCTGCCCCTGCCCTCACCTTGTACACGGCGGCGCACGCACAGGTGGCTCCCAAGTGCACTCCGATGGCCGCCATTGCCCCCGACGTGCCCCGCGCGGGGCCGCTTCCAGCCAATCCCGCGCAGCGCTGTGCCGTCATTGGCGGGACAGCCAATCAGAAAAAAGCAGAGCCAGTGGCGTCATCGCGCATAGCAACGGGGGCAGACTGCGCGCGCGAGGCGCGCGGGTTTTGGCGGGAAGCGGCGCTGAGGCGGCTCCGTGAGGGTTTGTGTAACCCGGGACATGGGCGGAGAGAAAATAGGAGATAAAGCGCGGAAACTAGAAAATAGAGAAATCAAAGAGAAATTAAAATAGAGAATCGAGATCAAAGCGGGGAAAGCAGCCTGTGTGCGTGTGGCTTATATCCCTGGCGCCTCTTGCGGTTGTGAAAAATGCGTATTTTATGATTGGCTTTTTGCAAATATTAAAATTAATATTATATGTGTTGTGTTAGAAAGTAATGCTGTATTCATTCTCTTAAGTAGTGTGTTAAATGTAGTTTTAGGTTATAACATTATGTTAAAATAGAAACTATGCTATGTAGGATACTTTTTTAAAGAAAGGACTTGCAGTGAGATAGCAGCCACAGGACACCTGAATCTTTCAGAGGAAAAGAATTTATTGCCCTTTTATCAGAAGAAACGAACTTCTTCCCGCCTCGAAGGCGCTGTTAGGATTCAGAGGAAGAAGTTGACGATGAGCAGACAGAATCCTGTGTTTGAATGGAATTTATGCATCATGTATGAGATGTATGGATATGCAACAGGTTATTGTTTTTAAGGGTTAATCCTTTGTTAATGTGGGTCCTTTTTCGGGCTCGTGCTGCCCAGAAAAAGGTACCTGGAGGTCCATAACCCTTTGTCTCTATTGTTTCATATTGTCCTGATTCAAATTGTCCAAATTATTATTACTCTAATTGTATTACTATTTTTATAACCATTTTATTACTATTAAACTTTTAAAAATTTTAAAACCAAGTGATTGGTGTTTTCAAACGGTTTAATTACTGGCAGTGAAGTGCATGGAGGGAGAGGTTGGAAACCACAGAATCACAGAACCTTTTCCAAACTTTTCCATTAGGTTGTGTGAAAAAATGAGTTGAAGTGCTGGTTTTCCATCATCTAACAAGGCATGAGCAATGCCTGAAAGCAAAGCTCAGTGTTCCATAATGCTACACTGCTGTTGGAGAAATTAATTCTCAATGCCACAGGACACAGAAGAAAAAAAAATTTATCTCTAATCACTCTTAGGGAAACCAGCATCTCAGAAATTCACAGGAAAACACAGAAATTCATCCTGGCCAGAGCAGTGTGCCAACAGTTCCTCTGGTTTTGTGTGGCCCCATAAAAGGAACTGCAAAGTTATCACAGGACAGGCTGCCTCACATTTGCAACCTCACACTGCCCAGGTGACAGCACTTGTGTAGGTTTGGGTGTTCATTTGCATCTCATTTCCATAGGGAGCCTAAATGCCCTCCTGGTCCATTTCACTGCATTGCTCTGAAACAAAGATTGTCCTTATCATGTTTGTAAATGATATGTTGAAGGTTAAAGGAATGGACCAAGCTCATATAGAGGTGAAAGGTGTTACTTGGAGTCAAAAAGGAATTATCTGTCCCAGAACAGATCCAAGGTCCTTGAGTAATGGGATGTTGTCATCTTATTTCAAAAGTCCCATGCCTTCTCTGTGATTTGTCACGTGCAGCTCCTCCCAGCACTGACTCCTCCTTCTTCGTCTCACAACAGATGACAAACTCCATCTCTCTCCTCAGCCAGCTACCCCACTCTTTTATAGCACTCATCCTTATTGGACACAGCTGTGGCCTGTTAAGGGCAGGTCCGTTCTAATCTTTGGTGATTAGTACAGCTGCAACTCCTCAGGGGTGAGACTACCTTCTGCACTATCTTTATTTTCTTACATTCTATCCCTCCACAAATCTTCTTTTGGGTAACTGAGCTTGCTGGATGTGCCCAAAGGCTGGATCTCGGCTGCCAGCAGTCCATGCTCCAGAGATGATGGCAGTGTGACAAAGGCAAAGCTTTTACAGCTGGAAACAATCCCTCTGGAGTGTGTCCAAACTGTAGCTCCTTTCTGTCTTTTGTAAATGGAGGAATGAAGAGAGAAAATGGTAGAAGTGGGCAGAGAGAGCAGTGTGGACTGGAAAAAGGTATTGTAGAAGAGGAGGAAGTGTGGGGAGGCTGGGCTCCCCATGATGCTTTTGGGAAAAGAGAAGGAAGTCTGGGAAGAGACACACAAAATGTGAGGATAAAAGAGAACATAAGCTCCAATATAGAAAACAAAATATTTTTGCTGTGCTTTCCTCCAAATCCTCCTACTGGTTGCACCATTTCTGTCAGCATACAGATATTTAGAATGCAAGCCATAATGTGTAATCTGGGCATTGCAAAGTGCTTGTGGCCACCCTGGTAACAACTCCTACACAGCTAAGCACACCCACAGTTATTTGCCAGTTGTTATGCCACAGACATGGCCATGTGGACACACAGAGGTTCTGCTTATCTCAACCAAAGCAATTAATGTTCCTGCCAGGTGTAAGCAAACCTGAGTGGTAGCAGGCAACAAATTCCTTTGCAGAGGTTTGTGGTGGCAAGTGGTGGTTGCTGTGAGTGAAAAGCCCTTGTCTGTCTGTGCCCTTGCTAGGTTTTTGGGAATTGTTCTTGTCTAATGGGAAGTTCAGAAGCTTCACTGAGCTTGAGTGAGCTGATAGATGGGACAACAACTCACCTCTAAATAAAGAGTGGGAGCAGCAGCCTGGGTTTGGAATTTGATCTTGCGCTCCAGACAGGAAAAGGAGAAACATTCAGCCACAGTCTGACTGGAGTCCTGCACATCTCCAGGCACCTCCATCCAACAAACACCCAACATGCATCAAACTCAGCTCAGAATTAGATGGGTGCTCTGATGAAACCTCTCAGCATTATCTCCCAGCTGAAAAAGCAGTAGCACAAACCTTTCATAGTGTAACAGCCGTCCCTTCTCCTCCTCTGGGCTGTGGCGCATCTCTCAGCCATCCAAAAACCAGAGCAGCCTTATATCCTCATATCTAATAAAAATCAGCCCTCTTTCCATTTAAAACCATTACCCCTTGCAACAGGCCCTGCTAAAAACTCTGTCCCCATCTTTCTCAGAGCCCCCCTTTAATGCCTTTAAGGTGGAAGCAAGTGTCTCTATCAAACAAAGATTGTTTTGCAGCTGGGAAATGGTACATACTCTAAAATATCCCTTGGGGTGAGGAAAGAGGGATGAGAGAACTTCTTTTAATTATTTTGTGTGTGTTCTGACTTAATTCTCAGAAAATAAAGCTTCAGGGAGATAAGATGGCAGCTCCAAGATTGGCCTGTGGTCATCTCTGGCCTGAGGATGTGAACAGAGGCACTCAGTGGTCAGGATTCTCAGGAGGGCTTTGTGAGAGCCTGGTTGTGGGGCACCTGGACAGGAATCCTCTGTGTGGCACTTAAACCCAGCTTTGGAAACAGCTCCTTCCCCAAGACAGAGCTGTAAAACTACACAGCCTTACTGGAGGTACTGTCATCTCTGTTAGAAAACTTCCATTTCCCTCACTTTGTACAAAAAGAGGCTTTTCAAGCTCATTGCCTAAATTCCCCAAAGTGATTACACCATCCATATTCATTGCAGCGCTTATTTTGGGCATACATGGGTTAGGGGTCTGTCTGTATATCACCCCCAAAGCTGCTGGGCTTTGGTGGAGGCTGTCGCTATTCCTGGCTTTGCTCTAACACCTGCCACCCATCATAAAAGTCACTTAATAAAACTGATTTCAGTATCCCTTCTTCATAACCCCAGTATATAAATGATAGGGAAGAAGCAAGCTCAGTTAGTGGGTCAGATTAATTAAATAATGATCTTAATATATAATAAGTGGAACAAAATATTTTTATGGGTCGAAGGTCGGGGCTGACCGCTGTGGACTCTTCCCTCGGCAGACCAAAAATGAAGTACACAGAGAACCTGGCAGGCAAACCCCTTGCAGGGCTGTTCCCAGCGCCTGTAGGTGGCAGAACTGCCGCACGAAATCTCAGTGCTACAACTCAGCTGCAGCGTCTATTCGGCAGCCCGGCAGGTTGGCAGCAAACGTGAAGCCAGATTAATTTTCTTTTATTCACACCAGAGTGCTTGTTAGAGAGTATCCCAAGGTTGGTTTATATTTTAGAGGACACAGAGAATATTAAACATCTCTGATTTGGATTGTAAAACAAGAATGGTAGTTTTCTTTCTTTTCTTGAAAAACCTTAGGGTGCTTTCAAAATAAACCACCCTTTTATTGCACTCCACAAAATCGAGTTGCAAAGTAGGAAAAGTTTTGTTTTCTTACAACCTGAATCAACCAAACTGTACCTGGGGCATTGATGAGTGCTCCTTGAATGAGCTGCTCACCCGCACTGAAGCATCCCAAGGGAATCTGCTGGTGACTCCACTGAAAACAACATTGTCCTGAAAATGGGAAGTTCTTTCAGGTCACTCTGGTACATTTCTTCTCTGCTGCCACTCAGCTAATTGTGATCTATTGTTGACAGGAACAAGGAGCTGCTGAAGGCCAATTAAACACAGCAAACACACTCCAAGGCTAGAACAGAGAGCTGGCACGAGTCACCTTTGACAGGGCTTTGTTGAAATTTGGCTATTAGGGAAATCAAACTTGTATGAATTACTGTAGAGTAAATATAAGCACATGCCATGGATAATTGCAGGTATATTTGGTGTTAAGGAAACAAAAAATATGTAATATTCTCATTGCTGCTTGGGAAATTGCTATTGACTGTGTCAGGCAGTATCATCTTTGGGCACTTCTGTGATGATCAAAGTGGGCTAAACAACTTCATTACTTATGTCAAGCCTAAGAACTTTCAAACATACATACCAGGAGGGTTTTTTCCCAGTAAGAGTACAATTCTGCATATTTTTCTCCATTTTCCTCTCTGTGTTCCAGTTTTTCCATCTCTTAAATGATGTCAAGTTCACTCTGCAGGAATGTTGAAAGGCTTTAATAATAGATAGGAAGTGTGCTGAGATCCTTGGCTGGAGGATGCTCTGTAAATGAAAAAAGTTATGGTTAATAATGCAGATCTAAGTTGTGACATGAATTACAAAGGATGCCATGAGGCAAGCTCAGAGCTTTCCAAGCAAACTACATGGTAGAATATGCCTGAAATTCACTTTTGTGCTCTCAGTGGAAAACCTTGTGTGCATTGAGCACTGCCATGAAGTTCATACTCTGCAGGGTGAGGTGGCTACAAAAGGATGAGAGAAAATGGCCTCAAGTTGTGTCAGGGAATATTTAGATTAGCATTAGATATTAGAAGCAAATTATTTGCTGAAATTGTTTGATTTGCATTGGAATCACCATCCCTGGAAGTTTTCAAAAGGTGTGTGGGTGTGGCACTTGGGGTCATAGTGAACACAGTGGGTAAAGGTTGGACTTGATGTTCTTAGAGGCCTTTTCCAACCTGAACAGTTCCATGACTCTATGAAAACTGAGCAGTGTTTAAACCAGCAGTTTAAGAAAAGATGACTACCACAAAAGGTTATGATCAGCATCTGATTTGATAGTGATTAGTGTGGGCAAAGAATGGATTTAGGCATGAGGGTGCCAGCTAGAAATGAGGGGTTCATTCTGTGCACTGTCAGAGCTTTACCACATGTTCTTGTGGAAGCCATTTAATTTTGCTGTTCCCTGAGTTCTTCATCTGAGAAAAACCCCAAACCAACAAATAAACAGGAGCAGCATTTTCCTTCCTCCCAGGGGTGTTCTGAGGATAACCACATTAATTAGTTGCCTGCTCAGAGGTGAGTGGAATAGGATGGAGTAGCTAGAACACAGCTCTTATCTCTGCTGACCAGTCCTGGTCAGTATCATGTCAACTAAATTGATTTTTACAGAAGGTGATTAAATGCAATTAAATGTCCATGTTAAAACCAACACTAAGATTAGCTTTACTGAACTGAGATCAAAGTGCTGATAGATTTTGAGCTCCTTTTATTAAAAAAAAAAAAAGCGTTAATAGGATTCATGCAGAGCTGACAGAACTACTTCCTTTCCCACAATCCCACTGTTATCTATAGACCTCAAAGATGAAATTGCAGTTCTTCTTTAAACTACAGAGCAGTCACATTTTTTTAAGTGTTAATGATCCCTGTCTTTAGCTAACTTGTTAATATTCCTTTGGCAATCTCTGCTGTTCAGCTTAAGGTTTTTATTATTGTTGTATGTAAAGAATTTTTTGACAGATTTTACAATTCACTTAGAGAAATTTAGTTCTTGCTGTGGACATCATAGCTGGTCAGCAGCTGTGGGGATGAAAAGGAAAAGAATGGCATCTGGAACCATTCTTCTTTGTTTGAAGTTGTGAGAAAGCCCTGGTTAAATGGCAGAATTTGTGCTCAGAAAAATATCTGTCCATCTGCACTCATGGGCATTAATTCAAATCCAGTAATGACAATAATCACGATAATTATGAATAACAGAGGACAGTCCTGTGGCCTGTGAGAAGCAGATTTGTGTGGTTTGTGCTTCATTTTCAGCATATATGGCTGTGTGTTGTTGGACAGCCATTGAAATCAGTGGGACTCTTTCCAGCAGCTTCCCTGGCCATTGGCTGGGGCCCTAAACTGCCTATTACAGCAGGGGAAAATCAACAGAGCTGTTGGCAGCTCATCAGCTGATGACTGAACAGATACACTGAAATTCCCTTCCAACTTTACAGGGGAAGCTGGGAAAGGCCAAGTGTGCAGAGGAGGGAGCTGCTGTGCTGGTGAACCAACAGCTGCACTTTTCCTCAGCGACAGCTTCAGGGAATTCCGAGGAATTCCAGACACCCAAAGATTTTACTGTGTCATGCTCTGGTTTTAATCACCTGGACCCTGAGAGCTGCCTCTGAAATAACAGCTGGCACTTCTGTGGAAAGATACACTCTTTTATGGAGACAAAATCACTTCTCATTCTGGGCAGACCTTGGGCCCAGGCAGTTGGGACACATCCACTGATCCTCCCTCCTGAGTTACAGGAGGGCTGAGCAAAGAGGGAGCTTGTTGTGAAGTCCCTCCATGCTCTGATGTTCATCAGTTGTGCTGCAGGGACTCCTCACTTCTTTGGAAGTGGGAAGGCAATCCCAAAGTTTTCACGGAAGAGCTGCTGCAGGAGACAGGCTGCTTTCTGGCAGCTCACAGGGGACAAATCCCACTCCACCAAGCAAGGGTTTTAGGCCAAATTCAGCAGAGACATCTGAAGCATCAATCAATTGCATGGGTTTAGCCTTTGAAAGAAGGTGTACATTGAATTCTCAGCTCTGGATTTCCCCAGTTTGCCTTTTGGAGATTTTCCTGGCCTGTTCTCATGCCCAGAGGTTATTCCTCTGAGTGCTGTTCAACCACAGAGCAAAAAGACAAAATCGACTTGAAGAAATTACAGTCAAACCAAGAGGAATTTCCTGGGGTGCAGAGAACCAGTGAATCAGCCTGGGCAGAAGATAAGCAGAGGTTTCTGTGGATCAGCCTCCTGCTCCTGTGCTGAAGAGTGCTTCTCCACTATGGGTCCTGGTGGGACAGCCTAGGTGGGTAGAGCTGCAAGAGTCTCATTCTTAATTTAGAACCACAGGTGGTCTCTGCCTTCTCTGTGCTGTAAAAGCCAGTAGAAAACCCCTGCTGCTTTTATGGGATGCATTCTGCCATGAGGAGAAGAGCTTTCTTGCTGTATCACGTTACTCATTAACTCATTTAATTGTACATTCATTATGTTTGCTCATGTGACAGACTGACACAATCCAAGGCACACCTTCAGGATTTATTATAGGTGCAAATTTAAGCAAAACATTGCTAAATAGAAACAACACTATTCAGTACCTCCTTAAAAATCCATTATTTTCACATTTACAACATCCATTATGAGCAGGTCTGGCACTGCTGTGCCCTTTGCTTTGCCATGTGTTTTACCCCATGGAAGAGGGAGTCCCATGGTTTTAGCCAGTGGCTTGTGGCAATCAACATGCCTGGCTTTATTATGCCTTGTCCTTCCATGGGTTTCTAGGAGTGTGCAAGCCTTCCCAGCTCTGCAGCATCCTCTCCCAAAGATCTGTGAAAAGTATAAGGTGGCAGATATTTTGATGAGCTTGGATAAGATAGGTCAAGGTTTTAAAGCAAGTTGCTAGGTTTTGGGGTCTCACTGTCACATTTGGGTACCTTCCTACAGACTGTTTCTGTTTTTCAGCCTTTCTAAACCCAAACAGAAAGGGAAATAAAAAGTTCTGTAGTCCCTTCCTCCCTTTTCTCATGTACTTACAGCTCAGGCTAGGAAAAGTTTGGGGCTTACACTTTCCTGCTAGCCAGAACAGCCTTTGTTGGAGAGCTGTCTGGATGACTCATGGATGTGGATGGGCACTTTCCCAGCTCTGCACTGAAGGAGGAGCAATGCTGACTCCTTCAGAGAGAGCTTTCTTGTTCAAGTTGAACAGCTGTGCACAAAGACTGCTGAGTTTTAAATAACTCTAATAAGTGAAGTCTCTTCTCCCTCTTCTTGCTTTCTTTGTACATCAAAAACTTGCGTTTTTCTTACCCAGACAGTTTTTCGTGGCAGACAAAAACTAAATATAGGACATAAACAGCCAGTCCCATGCACTGAATGAAACATCATTTCCAGTGGCTTATGACTTTTGGAGCTATGTTTTTCCCAGTAAAGTGCAGGGGCTGGCATGAGCTTTTCTCATGGCTGGGCACTTTTCAGACTCATTCTCCTGTGTGATTTTTCTTGTGGCTAATGAGACATTCTAAAGCCTTTCTCTTGAGGAAAGAAATGAGACAGAGGAGCTGCTGCCATCTCCTCTGGAGATGTTATGGATTGGTAAAGCCTGGTGCCCAGCCATGAGAAAAGCTCATGCCAGCACCTGCACTTTTCTAGGAAAAACAGCGGATCCAAAAGTCATTGAGCCACTGGAAATGAGGTTTCATTCAGTCCATGGGACTAGCTGTTTATGTCCTATATTTAGTTTTTGTCTGCCATTAGAAAAGGCTTGGTCCTTGGCTTTAAACGCTTGGAGCTGCAGACAGATCAGTGGAAGATATGGGACTACAAGCCCATTTCATTTGGGATGCAACAATTGGTGTCCCTGACTGTGCTGCCCTCCCTTACAGCAATTGCTCCACAGCATTTACATAAACTGGGTGAATCTTTTGCTCTCCACAGCACAGAGGAGTTAAGGACAATGTGAAAACTGACATGCTGTCTAAAGCATCTCTCACATTCTTTCCTCTCGCAGAAAGGAAACTGGATTTAAAACACACAGAGCTCTCCAGGAGGGTGAGGGAGTCTGGCTGCTGGAAGTACTGACAGGCTGGGGAGAAGGCAGCAGGGTCTGTATGGAGAAAGCAGAGCTTGTTCCACAGTGTCTGTGTGGAAAGCCCAGGTCACACCCTGAGCTGACACTGGCATCAACCCCATGTTGGTCACAAATGCTGCCTTAAAGGGATGGTTGGGGTTTTTATTAGGAGTTGCTTTTGTAGCACCTTAGCAGTGCAAGGCATTTGCCAAACACCTTCAGAAAAGATTTCTAACACACATACAACCATTAATTATTTACCTTGCAATAGGTGAGCAGAGGTCCCAGTATGCCAAGACCTAGACATAACACACACATCAACACACACACACACAGAGGAACTGTTTTTCTACACTATTCTCTGAGGATATGGTGTAAATAAAGCCACAGACAGAATCCATAAATAAATAAAAGGGCTCTGCCCTGTTACCAGTGAAGCCAAGGGTCTCTCACTGATGATACTGAGAGCAGAATTAGCCATAGGGTATTCCTGGAGCACATGGTACTATGGAATAGAGATAGGGGAGGAGGGGAGTGCCAAAATGCAGTGGGGGTGAAACTCATGTGCTCTAGCTCAGCTGCCTGAAGCACAAGGTCCAGGTCAGAGCTAGTTCAGACGTGGCAGAAATGGGCATCTGAAAAGACACCTCCAACTCATCAGTTTTTGGGGCTCCTGGCAGGTTCCCTACGCTCAGAGTTCTCCCCTGCAAGCACAGCCTGGCACACACAGACCCCACCTTGTGCTCTCCATTGTTTTTTCTCTCTTTCAGCACAGGTAGGCAAGTGAGCAGCAGTACAGAAACAAATTGCAGCTGTTAGTCAGAAAATGCTAACCAAAACTAACCAGCCCAAAGCCTGTGTTGCTAGGAAACAATCTGCCTCTTACTATGCATCATTGCCATTTGCATGCATACACTCTTCTGATTTTCTTATTAATATTCCTCACCTCAGACACTCTTAAGAAAATTCCACTACAAGCTGGCACAGAATCCAGTCCTCTCCAGGTCCCCCAATGGTTTCATTTAACCTCAGACTGCTGATGCAAGTGGCTGCAGTTACTTAATTTTAGTCTGGCAGGAAAGTGACAGAATTCACATGCCCACATGCGCATGGCCATATGAAAACAGGGACAGCTGAGCTTTGCAGGACACAGTGGCATGTGCTGCCTTCTGCTTTTCCAGCCTGTCCTGGAGCTTTCTTCCTTTCAGTGTTGCTGTTGCCTTTTACATGCCTTGAGGAACTAACCTGCCTGCTTGTGATTGTTCCAACCATACCCAAAGGGAAACTCAGACAAAAAGAATTAATCCTGCTAAAATTATTTTTCTTAGGACAAGTACCTTTAACCTACAATTTTATGTCAGTTCTAGGTAGCTCTCGATTTACTATATTGGAATTTAAGTCTATGTAGGTAAATCAATACCCAGCTGCAGTGGAGATTAAGTTCACCATTGATTTTAAGTGTGTGTGACACAGGTAGAGTTTGCCATTTACAAGCACAGGATTTATTGGTGTGAGGCACCTTTAAATCTCTCTGGCCATGTCACACCAGCTCTGCTAAGATTTAGGCTGGGAGCTGGAGGGGGATTTCCAGTGGTGCATTCCCAGTCTGCTGATGGTTGCTGATAAACAAAATCTTCTGATAAAAGATGGTGTGTCACTGCTTCCCAGTGCAGTTCCACCAGAAAATTGAAGTTTAGCAAGAATCATGGCTTTTGCTTTTGTTTCAGCGTGTTTTCAGGTGAGTTCATTTCGAGCATGTGCTGATGCTGTCAGGATTAGGAAGGGGCTCTGGCTGCAGTGCCAGCAGCAGCCACGGCAGGGCAAGGACAGCACAGAGCAGCAGAATTCACTGTCAGAGCACTCGTGCTGACACTGGGCAGCAGCAGCAGCAATCACATCCTCTTATCTTCGGTATTTGGCACCGGCTGCAGCTTCCACAGGCAGCTCCTTGGCCACAAATCCATCTTGGCTGTCCTGGAAGGCTTTTGTCTTTTATCTTAGCAGTGAAGGAAGGAGGCAAGGTTCCTGTGGATAACCCTGGCCATTGCATGTTACAGAATAAGGCAGAATCCTGGGGGGAAAAAGCCTTTTTTCCCCCAGAAAATCTGATTGCAGTGCACAAAGGACAAAATGAGTGTTTCACCTAGCATCTGTAATTGTATAATGGATGGGAGAGTCAGTGTGGCATCAATATACATACATGTTCCCTTGTGAAGATTATTCCCTAATCACTAGAGCTTTTCTGCTTGGGAATGATTCTTGAACAAGCCTCTGCTTTCCCTTGCTTGTTGTCTTTGAAGCAGTTTGCCTCAAATACAAAGCCAAATCCACTTAAAGCTACTATAAATGAAAATTCAAGCTTTTAGACCTACTCTAAATACATCTCTTCCCACATTGTATTATACTGTGTCAAAATCTATAGATATCCAGGGGTTTTATCATGATCTTCAGATATCCAAAGGTTTGCTACCTCACTTTACTAAACTGAACTTTCCAGAGGTTTTCAATAGAATTTGAGCTCTCAACTCTTGTATTGTTTTGGTGTTCTTCAAATCTCTTCCAATCAGGGATTGGTACAATGGATGGCAACACAGCCAGAAAATCCCATTATTCCAGGACATTCTGCTTGTTTAAAGAGGTTATTGACATGTATACAGGTAGGGCCTGTGAATTCAAGTACAGAAAATGTAGGTGCAGGAAGATCAGCAGAAGATAATGGTACAAATCATAAAAAGAAAGCAGAAGGCTTGTCTATTATATTTCTACCTCAAAAATTCCCATGAGAATGAGCAGAATCCCTTCAAATTCCACCAGAAGGAAATGCACTATCTCTCATCCTGGGCTGCTCTGACCAGGCACCTTCATAGTGAGAAAGGTGTGGGAGCAGCAGGACAGGTTGTGATGAGAGCTGAAGCCCTGATGGGCAGGATCTGAGCTGGTCCCAAAGTCTGAGACTGGCAGCAGATCCCTTAGCAGCAGGAAGAAACCTTCCTCTGGTAACTTGACCCATCCTGGAAAAAGTGAGACCTACTTTCTAATAGCTGGGGGAGCAGAACAGAACAAGATGCAGCACTTAGGACAGAAACTAGTTCATGCATTGACAGCCCTTTGAACAGTTTTTTATTTCACAATCAAACCCAACAGAAAAAGGACTCTGATTGTATTGGTTAAATGCAATAGTAAAATTAGTAAAAATCAGACTTCTAATGTGTTACATAAATGCCTAAAAATTCACATCTGAACCTTGGCAGCCTTGTCTTGTCTGGAAATCCTGGACTTGCATCTCTTGACTGAGCAGACATCTCTAAGGCCATTGGGGAGGCCCAGCTGGGCTGGAAGGATGTGCATCTCCTGGAGGCCCCATGTAACATCTGCCCACAATTGGTGTCTCAGCCAAGAGGGTTTGAAATGTGTTGAGGTCACTGAATAGAGCCTGTCTTGTGTGGGTTTGCAGTGAATTTTCAGTATCTCCTGTCACAGAAGAAACTCAACACATAGGTGGGTAACTATATATCTATATCTTTATCTGTATCTATATATCTATTTGTAAGTTATTTGGGTACATATGCTTTAAAAAAGGAAGTGGAAGAGGAATTGCTCCTTCTCCATCAGTAATGAACCAAGGACCTGCTTTACTCTTAATGTCACTTGCCTTTTGATTGTGCTCTGTCAGAGAAGTTAAAAGTCCATCCCTTCCACCTGTTTAAAATTTTCTATCACTTCATAAAAGAGCAGAGTATTACTGTGGGGATGTGGCCAAACACACCTTGCCTAAACCTTCCTGTCTGCCTCCATTTTCCTCCAGGTACATTTGAATAAGACAGTCTTCATTTTTTATCCAAAACCACCATAGCTTTTTGCAGTGAGGTGTAAAACAAATGTACAAAAGACACAAATTTGGATTTCATTACCAAAGAATCTCAATAAATGGATTTAATTGTGTTGTCTAAAGTTTGCAAAGTCTTCTGGTCAAGAATATATATTTGCACATATAAAAATAGTGAAAAATATTTAGGTCCTGTTCAAGACCTCTTTCTGCTCAGCTATGACTTATTTGCCTGTGGAATAGGCAGTCAGGTGTGCACCTAAGGATAGACTCAGAGTTGATGATGAGGATGAGTCCAGCAGAGCCCAGACAATTCCCATCAGCCCATGGCCTGGTGTGGGTTCCTATGCAAAATGACTTAGAGGGAAAGGCACTCAAGTTGCACACAGTGTTTAAGCAGCAGTTTTAAAATTTAAAAATTAGGGAGGAAACTATTCACTCTGAATAAAACATGGAAGTGGGAATGTTTTGTGTACCAGGTGGGACTCCCTCATCCGCTGAACTGGTGCAGAAATAGCTGCCATCAGCCCACAGCATTCTGGAGCTGGCTCAGTCTGTGAATTGACATTTGCTGATGTCAGCAAACTCAGCAGCCCCAAAAGCTATTTTTTTCCCTACTGCTGAGACCACCATTCAATACACTCTGGCAGAGGAGGTGCCTTCTGTCTCCCAGCGTGTCATGCCAAGAGAAAGCCTTTTGTCCCCCCCCAACAGAGGCAGTGGCAGGGCAGGAAGTTGTGAAACACCAACTACTGTTGCTGGCAAGGAGCCATAAAGGAGGCTCCTGCCATAAAGAAGGACACAAGCTGGGATCTGACCTCCCTTTCTGTGCTCACAGCCAGTGAGGATAGGCGAGGCCATCTCCTGCAGGGAGCACTGCTGGGGGCTGAGCTGGGCAGGGCCAAGAGCTCCCTGGAAGTTAACTGCATGGTTAATGCTGGGGCAGAGATCCGGGACCCTGTCGGAAGCACAGACAGTGCTTCCCCTCAGTCCTGCCACTGAGAGATTCCTGCCAGCTGGGCACCTGCCATGGATCTCAAAATGCAGCTATGAAATTCAATAATATCCTGGAGGATGGTGCTGAGCAGCATTCAGGCCAAATTTGGCATCTTTTGTATTTGCTAAAATTCACCTTCTTAATAGTCCTTGCCTGTGTCTGCCCTCTCTGTGCAGCGTCAGCTCCAGAGTGTCCAAGCAGCAGGATGAGGTGCCTTTGGGCACAGGAGATGTGTGGATTGGTCCCCCCAGGTACCTCCTCTGCTGCTCTTCTGCCCTGCAGAGGCATCTAAATTGGGTAGGACGCTGATGGGGTGATCCTCTGCATCTGCTCTGTCCCAGTGCTGTGTGGGACACTGTCCCAATGCTGCATTCTGATGAAGGATCTGTTCCCTCCTTGCTAAAGGTCTCCTCCCTGCTGGAAGCTGCACAGGGCCGTAAGGACACCTCAGTGTGTTACTGACAACTCCCAGGGTAAACTTCAGACTCTCTGTTACAAGCCCAAGGGCTCAGAAATATATTTTAAATGTGGAATCCGCAATTCTGGCATTTCACTTGCCTCTGGGAACCAGGAGCTTTATCTGACTCCTTCCCAAGCCTTAAACACTGCTACAACTTCTTGGCTCATCTCCTTCACATCTAAATCAAACACTGGACCCATCTTTTCAGAAGACATTTTGCTGCAATAAGATTTTCAAAGTTGCTCCTTAAATTTTGTGGTTAATTTCACATTTGCAGCATGTGAATGAAATGGCCAGATTTTCCAAGCCTTGAAAAAAGCACCTTGAAAGTCACCATAACTTTTGTTGTTGCCAAATATTTGCTCTTGAAGGCAGAGTCAAACAGACCCGTGCTGTGGTTTATCATGACCTGATTATAATGCAGTGAAGTCAAAGGGTGGGTGTGAGGGGGAAGCAGCTATTTAAAACCATTTTCCTCAAAATCAGAGCAGTCTGTGGGAGCAAGACAGCTGCTAGATGCATTGTGGGCACTGAGATGGGAATTCCTGCCTGTTTAATCAGGCAGCCAGCTGCAGCCAGCAAAAGCGACCCTGACAAGTCCAGCAGTGGAAAGCTGCACCTGTGAGATCCATATGTGCCCGTCGTGGGGTTGGGAAGGAAAAAAAAGAAGTCTAAAGACTGGATCAAACAAATGAAACCTGAAGTGTGGAAGCTGTACAGAGGTTAAAAAGTAATAGCACAGTGATGGATCATCTTGCAGGCTTGGCTGAGAGAGGACTCGGTGCATCATGGTGAGGAGTCGTCTCTGCTTGGGAAATTTTCTGAATGTCTGCAAAAGCAGCAATCCTCTGTTGAAACTTATGCAGCTTGGTTGTGTCCTAGGGTGATGTTATGATGCTTATATTCCCAGTTGTTGTCCCGTTTATGCTGGATATTCTATTCTGTGCCTTCAAGACTGGCTCTGAAGAATGAAAATTTTGTTTTGGTTTTGTTATCAGCTGCTCCCCCACGACTGGTGGGACACACAGACAGGGCAGTACCTGGTGCTGCTTTTGTTTTTTCTTGGCTTTTCACTTTGCTTTCGCTCTTGCTTCTGCTTTGCTCCTGCTTTGCTCTTGCTCTTTGCTTCTGCTCACTAGTTAGTTTAGCTAAGCAGTCCGAATTTTTCCCTGGACTGTTTTTCCTTTCTCTTTTTTGGAACCACTCGAGCCTGCTCTGGACTGGGACCTGGGAACACTGAGAGTTTGCACCTTGTGGCTGCAGCAGCTGCCCCAGCACCAGAGGGACTGATAACAGAGCGACCACCCCCAGAGAGACTTTCTGAATTTGTCATCTTTTTCTGAGCAGTGAAAGAGTGGTGTCATCTGGTATTGTTCATTTTGTGTGCTGGGGGTGCTGTGCCTGTTAAATAAACAGGTTCTTTCCACTTCTCTCCGAGGAATTCTACCCACTTGTGGGGGGGAAACTGTGTGGGTTTGCTTTCTGGAGGGGCCCCCTTTGGAGGCTTTCTCCCAGATTTCCCCCTAAACCAGGACATGTTGCCATTCCCACTGCCTGAAGTTCTGGATAATTAGTCTTAAGGACACCACAGGGATGCCTTGGATGGTTGCCTGTGAGGTCTCAGCGAGGAGCATGGCAGTGAAATGCCCTCAGAGCCCCGTGCAGAGGCAGTGGCAAACCCAGCCATCTGTTTTGCTCAGGCACTGTAAGCAAACATGGCACAAGTGCACTGCATCAACACACACACACATATTTCAGCCTGTTGGTTGGGAATTGCTCCTGTTGCACATGTGGGCAGGGGGCAGCATGATGCTGAAGGGCAGCACCAGCTGGCCGCACGGATCCAGGTCAGGCAGTCAGTCCAGAGCTTTGCCTGTCAGACCTGAGCTGGTTATTTGCTGTGGTTCCTGGACTCAGTGAAGGATGTTTAAGCCACCCACTTCTATCTGAGATGGATTTTATGTGGTCATGAACTGGATGACACCAAACTGGGGGGAGTGTCTGATAGACCAATGGATTACACTTCCATTCAGGTCCCAGTAATCTGGAGAAATGGGCCAGCAGGAACCTCATGAAACTCAACAAGGAGAGGTGAAAAGTCCTGTGCCCGGGAAGAAAATCCCAGGCACCAATACATGGTGGAGGCCACCCAGCTGGAAAGCAGCTTGTCAGAAAAGGACCTTGGTGGACACCAAGTGGAGCATGAGCCAGCACAGTGCCCCTGCAGCAAAGAAGGCAAACGGTATCCTGGGCTGCATTACACTAGCTATTACCAGAAGTTGGAGGGAAGTGATATTTCCCCTCTAGTCTGGTTTCTTGAGACCTCACCTGGAGTATTTTGTTCAGTTCTGAGCTCTGCAATACAAGAGTGACATGGACATACTGGGGAGTCCAGCAAAAGATCATGAAGGCAATGAAGAGTCTGGATCAGCTGTCCCAGGAGGAGAGGCTGGGAGAGCTGGGACTGTTCAGCCTGGGGAAGAGAAACCTCAGAGGGTCTATCAGTGTTTGTAAAAATATTTGTAAAAACCTGAAGGAGGAGGGAGGCAGGTTCTGTTCAGTGGTGCCCAGGGACAGAGCCACAGGCAATGGGCACAAACAGAAACAAACAAACTGAAACAAACTGAGACACTGGAGGTGCCCTCTGAACCCCAGGAAACACTTTTTTTATCTGTGAGAGTGACTGAGCACTGGCACAGGTTGCCCAAGGATGCTAAATCCATCCTTAGAGATATTCAAAAGCTGTCTGGACTCAGTTCTGGACAATTGCTCTAGGTGGTCCTAGCTGAGCAGGGGGCTTGGACAAGATTACCTCCAGAGCTTCCTTTCAGCCTCAACCTTTCTGCAACTCCATGATCTTGTTTCTTGATTAAATACAGAATCTTGGCCACAGGCATGGCTGTTCATTTTCCCAAGCATCAAGCAAGAATGTTGCGAAGTAAACAGAGATAAGTGATGTGCAGATATGGCCAAAATTAAATGGAACTGGGAGAAAGATTGAGGACCTTGTTTGGTTTAATCACCTACCTCTGGTCAAGGCCATGGCAAGTGCAGGCTTTATTTAGAGTTTTCAAGAATAGGCTTCCAAACCAGAAAGATCATTTAACAAAATACCATTTCCTGAAATGATAATTGCTTTGGTAGATTTTTTCCCCTCCATAAAAATGTTCTTATCAAGAAAGATGACTTTGTCATACAAATACGAAAGAGGGATTTCCTCTCCTGTAAATAAAATGGTTTTTTGAAGTGTTTTTATAAATTACCCAGAGGTTTACAGGAAAATACAAACCAATTATACAATTTTAAAATCTCTCACTATGTTTCCCCTTAACATTGATTCTGGTTTTAATACTCACAAATCACTGCTGTGCTGAGTTGAAGAGCAGGTTTTGTTCAGAGGCACTCCGAACACAAATTACAATATATGCATGAAGTGCTCAATGATGATGTATTTTTCAAGCCCCTGTGAGGGAAGATGGAAACATGGTGCTTTTCTTTGCATCAGAAATTTCAGAGTGAGATTTTGTGGCCCGTGTGTGACGCAGGATACCTGGCGTGGTTCCTCATGCCTGTCTTTCTGTTAGCCATGGAGACTTGCTCAGTTAAAGGCTCACAGAGTCAAAGGAATCGGGTGAATTTTTTCTGGCAGGCAGATGTTGCATTGTATTTAGCATAATCGAGAATGAAAAGGTGATTTTAAGGGTGAGAGATAATGAAAGTGCCTTGAAATCAAATATCACTGGCAATATTTTTTAGATGGATGTGGGGAGGGTTCAAAGAAGAAGTCAGTAAGAATGAAAAGAACCTGAAAATCCACCTTTTTTGCTCCCAGATATTGCTCCTTTCTTTTGCATGCCCCATTTCTCTGCGTGCCCATCCATGCCCAAAATCAGATTCCCAGTCCCCGGGGGCAGGACTGTGCCATAGCCTTGGGTGCTGTGCCATGCCCCAGCTGCAGCACGAGCCTGAATTACAGAGCAATCTCATCTGCACAAGAGCCTGAATTACACAGGGATCTCATCTGCACAACGCAGAGCCCATGCCCAGCACAGAAGGCCACAGAGCAGATTTCCTCTCCCCATGATCCTAATTAGCCATCTGTGGTGTGCAACTGCAAAAGGGCTCTGCTCAGCAAGCAGAGCAGGGCAGGGGCAGCCAGAGAATGATTCCCCCAGTCCAGGCTGGGCTCATTTCTCTGTGCACAGCAGTGGAGCTGCCCAGGGCTGCCGGGAGCAGAGACACAGCTGCAGGGAAGGGCTGAGACCCCCTGCTTTCCCATGACAAAACCTGGAAAAATCAGAGCTGTTTGAGCAAATCCCCACTGGGAGAGCGGCCTTCAGTCCATCCCTTTCCAAAAGGGCATCTGGCAGCTGCTCCATCCATATGCCAGCACATGTGGGCAAAGCAACCGTCCTGGATGTGAAGGATGGCTCCAGGACAGTGGATCCATCAAGGCCCACAGATGTGTCTCCTGCATCCAAGACATGTGTCAGTCCAAAGGATTGTTCCCCTCTGCTCTCCAAGGGTACTGTGTGGGGCTGGGGAACCCCAGTACAAGACAGACATGGATCTGTTGGGTTGGGTCCAGAGGAAGGCTGTGAAGATGGGTCAGGGGCCTGTGAGGACAGGTTGAGATAGCTGGAGAAGAGAAGGATCTAGGGAGAGCTTATTGTGGCGTTCCAGTACTTAGAGGGGGCTTATAAGAAAGCCATTTTCATTGCTAAAGTCTTTTCCTGAAGCTTTAGATTGGAAAAGACTTCTAAGGTCACTGAGTTCAACCATCTAAGTGTTTTTTAAATACCTACAGGGATGGAGACGCCACCACTTCCCTGGGCAGGCTGCTCCAAATGGGGGCAGACATTTAGAGCAGGGCCTTGCTCTGGTAGGCCAAGGGGTAATGGTTTTAAACTAAAAGAAGGCAGATCCAGGCTAGGTACAAGGAAGATTTTTTTTTTTTGCAATGAGCATGGTGAAATAACAGTTGCTCAGAAAGGTGGTGGATTGGAAGTGTTCAAGGCCAGACTGGACAGGGCATTGAGCAACCTGGCCTAGTGGAAGGTGTCCCTGCTCCTTGCATCTTGAGCTAGATGACCTTTAAAGGCCCCTTACAACCCAAATTTTCTATGATTCTAAGTTACGAACAAAATAATTCCCCCCACTTTTTTTTAATTCCTTGAAAATTACCTGTCTTTTGGAATGATTGCTAAGAGTCAGCCATCGGGCAAGTCTGTGTTAATTTAAAAGTGCTGCACAGAGACTAGAATGCATATTTGTTAATTCAAAGGAAATCTTTCTATGAAGTAAGGTCATTGAAACTCAAAGAAATATTTTGTCATTGCTCCTTTGTTTTACTTAATGCTCGCAGTCACACCATGTTAATAGCAGTGGGTGAGAGTGAAAACCGGAAAATTGCTATAAATGTAGAAAGTTGTGAAGGTTGGATGTGTAACTGAGAAAAGAGCAGAAAGTAAATGAGGCTGATCATTTACAAAGTGTCAATTATTTGAAACTGTTCTGGCTCAGAGGCTGGAAGTGTCATTTGTGCGTGAAAGGCCATTTAAAACAAAAATATGGGTTTTAATCTTGAATCCTCTAAACTACAAAAGCAAGAAATTCTGCTGCTGCCTCAAGGACAGCCTGTGCTCAGACAGAACTTTTATTTCAGGTTGTGTTAATCCAGCTGTAGGAGCAAGGATCTAAATCTATCTCAGAAACTAGTAGCACTTGTTATGAAAGAACTAATTCATTAAGCAGCCTTCTGATTTTTCCAAGTTTTCACTGATGGAAACAACCTGCCTGGCTGGAAGATAGCAAAGGAAATATCATCTCTGTCGTGTCCATTTCAGCAGCACAATCAAGACTTGGTTTAAAAAATCTTCTGGCTCCAAGGCCCAGGACTTTGGTTTGGTATAAATATTATTTGCATGGCTGAAAATGGAAAACTTGAACAATGATTTTCACGAATATAAAGAGTCCATGTGGGGATTTATCCAGCTTCAGGAATCATACAACTTCTGTTATTAATTCTACAGTAGAATGGCACAATTTGTTGCAAAGGACTTTAGTTTATCCCTTCATTTCCAGTCTTCTGTAATCTCTCCACATGGGTTTACTTTTTAGTTGTGTTTTTTCCCAGCAACTCAGTAGGAATCCCTTAGGGAATAAGCATTTCCACAGTCCCTCAAAATTATAGCCTTTCCTGGGAAGACAGAGGGGTGTACTCAGAGTCTGAGTACAGACTCCAGCTGATCAGTTAGCCCTGTCAGGTTTTTGACAATCCAAAACAGGAGGTTTTTGTAGCCTCTCAGGAGTGAGATTTTGACAGGCATGCTCGAGACCTTCAAAAACCAGATTAGCAATGGAATATGGGGGGGGGGGAGGGGGGGTTGTTTGTTTGTTTGTTTGGTGTTGAAAGTGTCAAAACATTTAGAAATTTCAGAAAATTAGTTGAAAAAAAATTTTAAAATTTCCTGTTCATGTTTTTAAAAACTTCTTTACTATTAAGTAAATTCTTCCATGAATCAGTCCAATTTCTTCCTGTCTAGAAAAACAGGCTGTGCCCTAACTGGATGAGACTAATAGTTCCTCCAAGCCAGTCACCTGCCCTCAGTGATGCCTAATAGGAGGTACAACAGCAGATGAAAGAAACTCTGAAATTGTTAGGGAGTGTTTTGGTTACCATAATCACCTTATTTTTTAACCTCAATCCCTATGTGTCTCAGAAAAGCACAGGCCACCTTATCTCATTGCTTATCTTACTGGTCTCTTGTTGCATCTCCAGCTGAGCTCTTTTAAGCCTTCCCTTATGAGCTGGTCCTATGGCATCTGCAATGCTCTTCTCTGAACCAACTTGTATTAAGCTCCATCCAAGTAGTGCCAAGTTGCTTCCTGATTTCATGATTTCATGGTTTAGCAGCACTCTCTTCACATCCTACTGATCTATTCTGTATGTGTACAGAAAGCATACATCACACAAACCACAGGCAGGGACACCTTCCACTAGACCAGGCTGCTCTAATCCCCATTCAATTTGTCTTTGAACACTTCCAGGGATGGGCAGCCACAACTTCTCTGGGCAACCTGTGCCAGGGCCTCAGCACCCTCACAATAAAAAATTTCTTCCTAATATCTAATCTATACCTGCCCTCTGGCAGTTTCATATGTTTCATATGAAGTAGGAGGAGACAGAAGCTCAGCTGGTTTCCAGCTAAAGTTTGGGCAGTCTGAGAGGAGATAGAAGAGATAGCAGGAGACTGGATTTATATCCTCTGATGCCCCGGATCTGAAGGCAGTGGAACTCAACTGATTATCATCAGCTCTGATTTAATCTAAAACTTTGCTGCAATGACCACATTCCTTCTGCAGGCAGCACAGAGGCAGCAGATGCAGGTTGTGGCTTTTGTCAGGATGAGAAAGGGGAGGTGCTGGGGAATGCTGAGCTATGGCCAAACCCACCAGGCAAGCTTGGGGTTGGGAGATGTTTAGAGAGCCAGTGCTACTGTAGGAGTGATGAGGAAAGAAGGGACAACTCAGAAGAACAAAAGCTGTGAAACAAAATGCTGCAAAACTGGCTCCTGAGAAGTGAGAGACCCAGCTAGGCTTAGTTCCTGCTGCGAGCCTGAAGCATCTGAGCTAAATCTGACCTGATGTCTCCTGCTGAGAACAGAGTATAACAGCCAAGGGAAAGAAAAATTCCTTTTGATGGAATAATACTAAAGACAGGTCAAGGGTTGGCTGCAATTCACCTTCTCCATTTACTCGACATGTCCAGCTCCGTGAGCTGTTAAGCCAGAACATTTCAGTTCATTATTAATTTATGAGCAAATTCAGGAAAAATAAAGCAAGTCTTTATTTTTGTCTCTCATCCTAATAATACCTCATCACACATAAAAAGTGGTTAGTACAGTTGATTGATTGGTGCAAGGAGATCTGCTTGAATGAAATAAACCTTGAATCATGACTGCAGTGTTAGCAAGAGTGATGGGCTTTAACCAAAACCCAATGGCCCCGAGCTGTGAGGAGATGGAGCTCATGTCTCACTGCTGGGGCTCATGGCTGCCACTTCTTAGATGTCACCACCAAGTTCATTTTGGACATTCTCAGCTTGTGAGATTTCTCATGCTGTCTTTGAACTCAGGAAAGACTCACAGGTTAATTACTGTTGTCCTGATCACTTCTCTTACACGTACAATGGAGCATTTAGCTCTTTTTTTTGGCTGAAAAAGTAAGTCTGTGGTTCTCACAGCAAACAGGCACTGAACACCCTCCTTCCTCAGAGGTAATACAATCACACACCTGATTTTTAGGACAACCACTCTTCACTCAGACACGCATCTGTGCCATGTGGTGAATTTAAGTGGTCACAACTCACTCTTGCAGCTAGTCTTTGTGTAGACTGGTGTCACTGTAAACTCACTGAGCTCTCAGAAACAGTTGAAGAAAAGCTGGCATGGCCAGCTGAAGGCCTGGAAATAATTGAATGTAGGTTGTTGACTGACTTGTTGACTTGTTGAAATAATTATTTTAATTCCAAGGACAGCTTACTCTTTAATTAATGTCAGGTCATTGAAGTCTTAGTTGTGCATCACTTTGAAATTATTGTTCTTACCTAAGCAATAAAAGCTGTTCTCATATAAAAACAGTTCTTTGGTCCTGCCTCACCATCTGACCTCTCACAGCCACAGAGCTGTGCAGAGGAACAGGGCACCCAGGTGGGTGTAAAATTATTATTATCATCATCATCATCATCATCATCATCATCATCATCATCATCATTATTATTATTATTATTATTATTATTATTATTATTGGCAGTGAATCCACTTCCAAAGGAATCCATGGCCACCCCAGTGGATGCAAAGTGAGAGGAAGCTGCGCATATCAGCACAGCCAGCCTTTTGTCTGCTGGCACTTGCTGGATGCTGACATTGGTGCTGAAACTTCCACCTGTAGTAAAGCAAGGTGGACCCTGAACCAAACTCAACCTCTTCTATGACAATAGAAATAAAGACAATAAAGCTAATGCTTTTCACTTCCAGAGTTTCCAGTTTTACAGCACATTTTTCACCTCTGAGTTTGCTTTCCCCACTGTTAGATCCTCTCCTAACTTTTTCCAAGCCTTTTTGGGTCAACAGGTACCTGATTCTCATTCCAACAGCCATATGGTGTTCATTTAAATACTGGGCAGTATTTACAAACGGGGGAGTGATACAGGGCCGCAAGAGCCCCTGCAGGCCAAAATGCATTGCTGTGCAAGCTGGAGGCCACTTTGGACCTTTCTAAAACCCAAAACCAGCCACTGAGATGTGCAGATGTGCAAGACTCAGTTAAAAAAGGGTATAAAGAAAATTTTAAGGTTATTGGGGATGAGGGACCGAGATTGTTTTGCTCCCAGTGCTGAAAATTTACATATCAGGAATTTAACCCTCAATATTCTGCACTTTGGTTCCTCATGAGCTACTACTACTACTGGAAACATGAGTTTGTCTCAATATGTTACCCCTTACAGGAATATGAAAGTAACAATTCCAGGGAGGGTCTGACAAACATCTAACTACATCTAACAGCAAACCAGGCTGGAAAAACAAATGGAAAACTATGACCTTGTTGGGAAAACTGAACCCCAAGTTTCTCTTTAGAAGATATTAGCAGGTAAATGCCATGTTTGTATTCAGAGACCTTTTGTACCAGCAGCTTAAGGGCAAATAAGAACAAGCTGCTGCCCTCAAGAGTTTATAACCTTTTACAAAGAGACAGGATATGTATAATGGGTGGAAAAAAAGAAGTGATTACTCTCCTCCTTTTTGCAGATGGAGATAGAGATCAAATAACATCTCTGCTATCACACAGGAAGCCTGTGGCAGCACAAAATAGAAGGAACTAGGATTTTCTGGAAGCAGATGCTCTAACAACAAACTCCCTTCTTCCCTCATTTCCCACATATCTTTGTTTTAACAGCCAGCCTCGAGGCACTGCACATTGAAAGAGGAAATGTCTCCCTTTACAACCACCCAGCAGCAGATGAGTTTTAGTAGGATGCTTCCCTGGTTTTCTCTGGGGAATGGAGAGGGCCGGGAGGGCAGTGAGTGACTTGAGAGGGGCTGGGAGATGTCACCATCATATTTTCTGAAAAATCACTTTGCCCAGGATTCTTCTTCTCGAAGCTGACAAGCCTCAGGAAAGAAAAAGGAAAACAATATTATCTGATTTGCTTCTCCTGTGTTTTGCTGCTTTGGAATATGGTTGGAGATTTTTTTATCCAACATGTGAATTGTTTTGACTTAATGGCCAATCACAGTCAGGCTGTGTTGGGACTCTGGAAGGAGTCACAAGTTTTTCTTTAGTATCTTTTAGCCTTCTGTATTCTTTAGTATAGTTTAGTATAATATTATTTAATATAACGTACATCATAAAATAATAAATTAGCCTCCTGAGAACATGGAGTCAGATTCATCTTTCCTCTCTTTCCCTGAAAATACCACAGGGCTATGTGATGCTTTGTGGCTGGAGGAGGAGCTGTGGGGACAAATCCTGCCTGTGCTGTAGGAGGGTGTGCTGGACATGGGGTGCCCACACAGCACCCCATCTTCCCATTCCTGACCATTTTCCCATCTCAATGATGAGCAGCCCAGCCAGAGCCTGGAAGCACATTTTTGATCCAAGCCAGTGACAGACGAACAATTTGGGGGTTTATTGCTAATAACCACCCGAGCAGCGTAACCAGAGCCAGTTTTGCTATTGTTATGATGACACTGATACAGTGTTGATGCTGTTATGGCTGCAGAGCTCAGGCTACATTATCTTTTTGCCTCCTTCACCAGGTAACTTGAGGCCGTGGCACTATTGATTGAGGACCGGCAGTGCTGGAGCATCCATTCCTGTAACCGTAGCCTGCCGGGGCTATGGGGCTATTGTGAGGGCTTTGTTCAGCTGCTGACAGCTCCCAGCAAGAGCATGCAAGGCTTGCAAACGTTTTTATTGTGCCTGCACATCTTTGCCTTGTAGGCAACAGGAGTGGGCGGCAGGGAGGAGATAGCGGGCTGACTTTGGTAGAGGACGGAGCAGGAGGTGTAGCACCCCACTTCTGAATGCTCCTGACAGCAGAAAAGGGGGTGCTCTCTCCTAGGAAGGCTGGAATGCCGTCATGCCAGGGCTCTCATTTTGGGCACTCCTGTGGATGTGAGTGCAGCCTGTTGATTATGCGGCTGTGGAAAGCAGGCTAAGCGGATCCGATAACCTGTCATCCAAGATGCATCCTTTCCCTTGCTCAGCCCTGCTCGCCTGCTTCGGAAACACACCTGAAAACACTCCATTTGAGCAGCCCAACGCAGCTCCTGTGTCCATGGAGGAGGAGGAGAAGGCAGAGGCAGCCCCAGCAGTGTGCCTGCAGCCACCCACAGCAGCAGCAGCCAGCAGCATCGAGCACGGGGCAGAGAGGGACAGCAAGGAGATGTTCAAAGGCAGCAGGAGCTCTGAGAAGCAGAGCAGTTCCAGCAACCACGCTGCTGCTCAGGCAGTGCCTGCCACCACCCAGCCATCAGTGTTTGCTGCTAAAGAGCTGAGCCAGGAGGTCATTGCACTCTGCACTCACATCCCCAGGCCGTCCATCATCCATGTGCCAAAGGTGAGTGCTCTAGAAGTCCCTGTGCAGTAAGGTAAGAGAGCTGGCTCGCTTTTACTGAGTACAAAAAGGGTAGGGAACAAAAAAATCCATGGGAGCATTTACCTTGTATTGGTTGGCATGTGGTCAGGAAGGGACTAATGGCTGTTCTCACTAAAATAATACAATATCACAGCTATAGCTTTCCTGCTCTATTATCAGAAGCCTTAGGGGATGTTTGTAATAATACCAGGCACTTTTACAGTATGTTTTGATCACTTGCCTTCCTATCTCTTGTTGATCTTCCCTTATTTTGGATCTCATCCAAAATCCCTTGAAATGAACAGGCATCATTTTTTCCCCCCTGACTTGAGTGAATGCTGCATTTTTGCCACCTCAACCAAGTGTCTCAAGGCTGCAGAATCCCTTTCCCATCTTATTTTTAGCCTGTGTGTGCTTGGAGACAACAGTAAGGTTTTGAGAGCAGTTTTGATGAATTCAATTTATTCTTGCTTCAATAAGAGCACAAAGTTGGGTGTTTTGCCATTGTTACTAGTAAAATAACAAATAGTGATGGACAAATAGCACTGTTCTCATTTTCTCTTGGCTAGGTAACTGGAGATCACAGGCTTTCCCCCCCCTGATAAACACTGACAAATAGAAGCCACATGTGGGACTCAAATTCTTTATATCACAGCTTTTGTTTAGGAGTCCATTCTCTCCCAGTTTCCCTGCCAAATCACATTTATTCAGAGTGCTGCTGTTTGCTTCCCCTTCACAGCCAGGTTATACTGTGTTTGGCAAAGATATCTGTCCTTCTTGTAGAACAGATGCTAGAAAAATGTTTAATGTGAGATATATCTGCTGGAACTAAGAAAATTATCAGAATCAGGGTTTCCAAGTGGGTTATGCTGCAATTACCAGAGCTGGGAGCTTTTAGATCACCTCAGTCCTGTTGCCATCAACCACAGCTCCTACGTAGAATATAGGTAAATAATATAAGGAAGAAATGGAGCTACCCAAGAACAATAATTTGTAGAAGGGAGGGCTGACTATGAAGGTGCTCTGGATTCTGAAGAAGAACTAGCTGGCCATTATCTGGGGATGGAGTCAGTCTATTTACTCCTTCTGACATTCAAGGAGCCAAAACAGATGTTATCAAGGTCTCCCTCACCAGCTGTGGTTTCACTTTTTTTGTTGCTTCCCTTCTGTAAAACATTTCTCTGGTTTCACTTTTGTTGTTCATGTTTTGGTTTGGTTTTTTTTGTTTGTTTTGATTTGTTTGGTGGTGGGATTTTTGTTTGTTTTGTATGTTTGTTTTAGTTTCTTTTTTTTGTTGTTGCTGTTTGTGGTTTTTTTGGGGGCTTTGGGTTTTTTGATTTGTTTTTTTTGTCTTTTTTCTTGCTTTGGAGGTTCAGGGTGGATGTTAGGAAAGGCTTTCTCACCTGGAGCTCAGTGCAGCATGGGAGGAGGTCACACAGAAGTGATGAGGGTGCTGTGCTTGGAGGATTACAAGACTTTGCTGGACAAATCAGGGCTGACCTGGCATACACTTGGCAGCCATCTGGTTTTGAGGAGGAGAGTGGAAAAGAGACCTCAGGAGGCTCCTTCCAGCCACCATTTGTGTGACTCTGTGATGTCTGCATTTTGGTGCATGCACACAGCTTATAAGCACAAGGCATCTCTTTGCTGTCCCTGAGACAGCTCTTGTGTGGTATTTTCTGGGGACCCCAAGGCAGGAAGGAATGAATCTGACTCCATGTTCTTAGAAGGCTAATTTATTATGATATGATATTATATTATAGAATGCTATACTAAAACTATACTAAAGAATAGAGAAAGGATGCAGACAGAAGGCTACAAAGAATGATAATGAAAACTTGTGACTCTCTCTTCAGTCTGACACAGCCTGGCACTGATTTGTCATTAAATTAAAACAATTCACATGTTGGATAAACAATCTCCAACCACATTCCAAAGCAGCAAAACACAGGAGAAGCAAATGAGATAATATTGTTTTCCTGTTTCTCTGATGCCTCTCAGCTTCCCAGGAGAGAAATCCTGGGCAAAGAGGATTTTTCAGAAAATATGATGGTGACACTCTTGGCTTTACAATGGCGCTCGTGGTGTGATGCTCTTGGCTTTACAATGGTTTTTGTGACAATTTCTCCCCTCTGTCTCCTCCCTTCCAAGCACTTCACCCTGCCTTTGCTGACCTGCTGCTCTTCTCTGTGCTGTCAGAGCCACTGCCAGCCCCTCTCCCAGGCTGTGAGTGCTCACTGTGGCAGAAGAGGTTCCTTATGTTGGGCACCTCAAACCTCCACAGGCTGTGGTGTTGGAACAGGCAATGCTGAAGGGTCAATCCATGCTTATGCAGTGGTGGAGCAGGGATTCTGCTGGCTAACCTGAGCCAGGGGTGTCTCCAGGAGTACACATGGTCCAGTTTTGGACTAAAATTTATAAGAATCTGCAGTCAGAGGAGAAGTCAGGAATGGGCCAAATCCCTCTGGACAACCTGGGTGATTCAAATTCAATCATACAAGATGCCACTTCAGATTTTTCATCACTGGTTTTAGGGATTTTTTAAGAACAAGCTACAAAAGAAACTTCAGCAGGGAGAGGGGAAGAGAGTAGGGAGGTTATGGTCAAGGCATGTGATGGGCTGGGGACCACACACACTGTTCCTGGTGTGAGAGGGAGGAAGAAGATGGAGAGGAAGGATGGTGGGAGGCACACAGGACATCTGGTGTACGTGTAAGGGAAGGGACTCAGGGAAAATGCGGTCCATGAGGAGAGAAAGAGGAGCACAGGATCTCTGTGAGCAGGGTGTGGGTGGCCTTGGTGGGAGGGTGGACAGGAAAGGAGAGGAGGAAGCACAGGGCTGATGGAGATCCAGGGCTGGAGCATTTCAGTCCCAAAGCAGAGCTCATGCCTGTCCTAAAATAATAATATCCAGACATTGCTAAAGGAGCCAGTGAAGCCCAATGGAGAAGACCGAGATTTCCATCCTCTTTGTCATATCTGAATTTCCCTTTGTATCTCAGTTTCTCCAGCTATAGAACAGATAGAATTTGTCCTATTTCCTATGCAATCACTGTGAAATCTATAAATTAAAATAACATCTAGCAGCTAAGTGGAAAAGGCAAACATTCTATATCCTCACAGGGATCTCACAGTCCTACACAGAAAATCTCTAATTCATGTTCTTGCATCAAATTCTTCAACAATAGCTGAAGTAATGTCAGGATAAATACTCGTAGTATTTTGTCTCCTTCATTTCTGAAATGACATTAAGGAGCTAAGGACAAACACACTGAGAAGTTCCAGCATCAAGACCTGCTGTCTACCTATCAGCATAATCCCTTTCAAGCAGAGACAGCATCAGTCCACTTTTCACTAATAGCAGCCTACAATTCTCATTTGAACACATAATATACTAATTAAAGAGATCTTCCAGCTGACCCTCCCTCCTGGGACATGTAGTCACATATTTTGGATTACAGTGGAGTTGCATGAATGTAACCAAATCCAGAATTTGATCAATTATTCCTTGTATGAGAAGACTGCATCTGCTCCAGATGGAGCCAAGCTTAAATCTGATATAAACATGATCCAAACAGAAATTAGACATGAAAATAATTACCAAAGAGATTGAGTTAGAGTTATTTGGTCACAATTACCATGGCAGCAATATGCTTGTAAATAACCAACCATCATTTTAATATTATGGGGTTGCCTCAGTAATAAAGCATGATTAAATTTCAGTGAAGTGCTTGACATCTTGCATCTTTGTCCCGATTCTGATGTGTAAAGAATTAATTCTCTTGTGTTTTGCGTGCTGGAGAGTCTTTATCAGCCTTTACAAGGCCATAAATCAAAGCTGCCAGAACTAAAGACAGGAACTTGCCTGTCTGGTCTTTCAACCTCAGCTACAGCATAAAAAATTTTCTCATCTTTTATTTCCAAGTAGAGTTTTAGCAACTGATAAACTCCGGGGTGAAAACTTAGAAGAAATCCTTATTGCTCTGAACCAACAACTGTGCTATGACTTCAATAAATGTTTCATGCTGACAAAAGCATATCAGTGACCCTTTCTACTAGAAATATCACTCACCTGACTTGAACTCTGTTGACCTTCACAGCTCAGATTGGTTTATTTTCCAAAACAAAAGAAGCCCAAACATCATCCAATACATGAAGGAATCATTTTTTTCCCATTCAAGCTGTTTGAGCCAGCTGAAAATCAGAAGCTGAGAGCTCATACCAGGGATCATGGGAATATGTCAGATGAGGCTTCCCTTTGCTCCTGGGGAGCCTTAAAGCAAATTGGTCTCACCTGCAACTTCCTAGATAAAGTGCCAGTCACACCTTCAGGGTGCACAGAACCCTTCAGAGGATCTCATAGCTACTTTCAAATCTTGAATGTGTAACTTTGTTTTGCATTTGCACCTTTTTGGTACCTGGAGCAGTTCCTTGGCTAGAGAAGACACTCAGTGGATTTGACAGAGTGAAGTTTATTTTCAGGACTCTGGACAGAAGAGACAGACAACACAATTCACAACAGCTTTACAGGCTATGGCCCAGAACTGACCTGAGTGTCAGGCTAATGATATAAAACAAAGCTGGTAATGACTTGTCACACATTTACAGAAGGGGAAAGTGCTCACTGAGTGGAGACACAGGACTCAAGGATGAGCACAGTTGAGATGGAAGATACCCACCAGCAGTGGCCTGGGAAAAGCCCTACACTGAAGTTATACCCTGTAGGTAGGTAAACTCCATAAATACACTGAATATATCAACAGCCCATTGAAAATAAAGGGACTTCTCACAGTCAAACTCACTGATGGATTTGTAATACCAGCTCCTGGGGACACAATGCTTGTGGGGATTCCTGGCACTGAGGAATAGAAGCCACATGTGGGACTCAAATTCTTTATATCACAGCTTATGTTTAGGAGTCCATTCCTCTCCCAGTTTCCCTGCCAAATCACATTTATTCAGAGTGCTGCTGTTTGCTTCCCCTTCACAGTCAGGTAATACTGTGTTTGGCAAAGATATCTGTCCTTCTTGTAGAACAGGTGCTAGAAAAATGTTTAATGTGAGATATATCTGCTGGAACTAAGAAAATTATCAGAATCAGGGTTTCCAAGTGGGTTATGCTGCAATTACCAGAGCTGGGAGCTCTTAGACCACCTCAGTCCTGTTGCCATCAACCACAGCTCCTATGTAGAATATAGGTAAATAATATAAGGAAGAAATGGAGCTACCCAAGAACAATAATTTGTAGAAGGATGAGGACAGTTGAGATGGAAGATACCCACCAGCAGTGGCCTGAGCAAAGCCCTACACTGAAGTTATACCCTGTAGGTAGGTAAACTCCATAAATACATTGAATATATCAACAGCCCATTGAAAATAATGGGACTTCTGACAGTCAAACTCACGGATGGATTTGTAACACCAGCTCCTGGGGACACAATGCTCCTGAGGATTCCTGGCACTTCTCGAGCTCTCCTGGAAAAACAGCCCAGAGTGGTTGTGCTCAAACTCCCCTCAGGAGCTGGCTGACCTTGTGGGTCTGACTGCTGCAGGAAGCATTTCAAGTATGCTTTGGGAGTTGTTAAGTATTTTGATAAGCAGCTAAAAACTAGCAGGAAAAGAACACAATTACTTGGTGATTGGCAGCTGCTCAGTACTGAGCTGTCCTTTTGCTTACGTTGGCAAAGGCTTCACTGCACCCCTCAGCAGAAGGTGTTTGTGATCATTTCATCAGTGGGACTGTAGGACTTGCACAGGGATAGTCTTTTCTCCAGCAACAAGGAAAAACTACTTTTATTTTCCCCAGTATTACTCTGGTGCAAATTTGCTTTAATTTAATCAAATTAAACCCAAAGGATAAACTCATCTCTTCCAAGTGCTCTAGCTGGATGCTCAATCTCTGGCTGTGGTTGCCAGAGGAGCATTAACACCCTTGGCTCCTCTGACACCTGCAGGAGCTTAGCATCTCAAACAAAACAGTGTCATTTCTACAAATCGCATTTATATTTTAATGCTTTGGCAAATTGATTTGGGAGATTATGGCCCTGGCCATTTGGCCAGAGCCCTCCAAGAGACTCGAGAGAGTCCTTGGACAGGATTGATTTTTTTTTCCCCTCTCCGTTTCCTTGCTGTCTGTGACCAAAATCTCTTACTAGAGCACGCTACTGTAATGTTTCCCTTCAAGTCTCCCTCTTAATCTTGACTCTGTAGCTGGCAGCTGTCTGGGGAGAGTGTGTGTGGGCTGGCAGCTCCTCACTCTCAACATAAACAGCACCTAAGTGAAACCAGACTTTCTCATTACATTTTTCTCTTTGCTCTCCACTCCCACACAAACACAGAGGTAATGGCAGCTCAGAGCCCTTTATCCTGGCTAACACACAACTCATTTTCCTCCATGGCCTGCACATATGCAAAATAAAATCCATCCTAGTGGTAGAAGCAGCAGGCTCTGGTCAAAGAGATGCTGTGTCCCATCCCAGGCTGTGCTGTCCCCAGGTTGGCACATCCCTGCACAGACAATGATCACTGCCAACCCTCTCCCACCTGCAGAATTCCCCACCCCACAACTCCCCTTCCTCCCTCACATGGTATTGCTTTATCTGACCCCAGCCAAAATGGTGCAGTTTCCCACATTTGACAAGAAGCTCTTCTTTTGCTTTTTCTGATTCTCTCTCTCACTTCCTCAGCTTGCATCAGCTGGGTTATTTTCTGCAGAGGGGTTATGCAGTTGCACTTCAGCTGCTGTTCTACAGCATCTCCTGCCTAGCAGAGTGATGAGGGACAGCCTAAGAGCTTCTTTCAGCCCTCTGCCACTCTGAAACCCATTCCAACAGCTCTCAGAAGTAATGAACCTCCTCTGTGCCAATAACAACAATAGTAGAGGTTTTATAGAAACACAGAAACAGTGGAGCTTTCAGGGAGTGCTTGGAAGTCACGAGAGCCTCATTTAAAGGGGATTAAGGAGAATTTGTGAAGTTTCATGAAAGGCACTTCTGAAAACAAGATATTGTAACAGGAGCACTTTGAAACCTCCTCTAGGAAACTGGAGACCTCATGAAACTTGACAGGTTTTGGGTTTCATCACCACCACAGAACAGCCCAGGGTCAGGGAAGAGTTCATACCCCTTCTACTCTTAGGGTGAACACAAGGGTCCTGGGATGCTGCTGTGTGAGTAAATACTGGCATCCCATTAGCATTCAGGCTTTGGCTTTTGCTCACTTTAGCACCTGCAGAACTGCTACTGCTCTGTCACCACATTTCTCTTCACAGAGAAAAGCAAGGCACAATTCTTCCCAAGAACATTTCTGGGTTTCACATTCTCTGAACCTCAGAGAAAGGAAAAACAATTCTTATCTCATTTGCTGTGCCTGTGTTTGTGCCAAAGTAGAATGCAATATGGAGATTGTTTACCCAGAGTGATGGAGTTTTGTTTCCTTGGCCTGTCAGGGCCAGGTGTGTGTGTGCTGGGACTGTTAGGTGACAATCACGAGATTTTGTGCAGTTGAGTGCTTGGCAGATTCTGTTTAGATGTAATGTAATATAGTGTAATATAGTATAATAAAGTAATTAATTAGCCTTCTGATAAGATGGAGTCAGATGCATCATTCTCTCCTCTTCGTTGGGGGCAAAAATATCCACTGCACTGTTCAGCTCCATGGGTGTTCATGCCCTGTTTGCATGCTCTCCACAGCCTTGCTCTGTACTCAGTGGATATTATGGTAACATCCTCCTCCCTCCTGCCTTTCAGTAAATTAAAGGGTGCTTGCAGCTCTTGGGGGGAGATAAGATGCAGTTTGAATCAATGGAGTAATTACAGAAGAATATGATACTAATGGGACTGATTTGAATGCATATCTAAGGATGAATGCTGTGGCTCCCTGCCCAGACAGTGCACACTCTCCCCATGATGAGTTATTTATGACTTGACACATCACAGCTCTGCTGTTTTGTCATTGATAAAGCAAATTCTGTCAATATTGTGCATTCTCGCTGATCCAGGGCTGGCTGCTGAGCAGTTTTCACATCTGGTACAGCCATGGCCACTTCTGGTATTTGCTGGGTTCCCAGGATGGAGGAGGAATTGAGAAACGGACTCCATGTTCTTAGAAGGCTAATTTATTATTTTATGGTATTATATTAAAGGATACTATACTAAAACTATACTAAAGAATAGGGAAAGGATACCAACAAGATACTAATTAAAAACTTGTGACTGACTCCTCAGAGTCCAACACAGCTGGATGGCGATTGGTCATTAAGTAAAAACAATTCACATGAAACCAATCAAACATGCAACTGTTGGATAAACAATCTCCAACCACATTCCAAAGCAGCAAAACACAGGAGAAGCAATGAGGTAACTATTATTTTCATTTTTCTCTGAGTCTTCTCAGCTTCCCAGAAGATTTTTCAGAAAATATGACAGTGACAGCCACTCCCTGTGTGGCAGCAAAAGCAGAAGAGAAAAGCTGATACAGCTTGACCAAGGGCAAGTTGCGCCTGACTGAATGGCCACAGAAGTGTCCTTCCTTGGTGGAGTGATGGCACCAGTGGACATGAGAAGAGCTACTGATCCCATCTACCTGGACTTCTGGAAGACCTATTATATGGTCTCCACAATATTCTTGGTTTGGGCTTATTTTTAGTAACCTGACAAGTTCTATACCTAAGCAGCCTGATCCAGCACCAACCTCCTCATCAGCCAGTAGGGCCTTGGGGACTCTGCCTGTGAATATAGATCAAGCCTTACATGAACCTGACCTTATTTGTCCAGAGACATAGAGCTCAAGAAATCCAAAACTTTATCAATCTTAAATATATATATCTATCTATCTGGATATAATGATAAATTGATAATGATACACATAGTGTGTGTATATATATATATAAAATATTTTTAATGTATATAATATATATACATACTATGTATATATAATATATAAAAATACATAATATATATACATATTATGTGAATTTTTATATATAATTATTATATAAAATAAAACAGCATAAATAGTTTTATATACTTATGTTATATATTATATATAATATAATACTATATATAATATATATTACATATATTATTATATATAATATTTATATATAAAAATTATATCCATACGATGTATATATTATATATAAATATATATAATATATATACATACTATGTGTATTTTGATATATAATTAATATAATATATAGATTTATATATGTATTTTATATATAATATATAATATATATTATATTTTATTATATATAATATTTATATAACTATATACATACTATGTATATATTATATTATATATATTATGTATATTATATATATATATTATATATATTATGTATATATATATATATATATATATACACACATACTGTGGGTATCATTATCAACTTATCTTTATATCCAGATATAATAGATTGCAGCATAGCTATTTTGAGTCCTTCAGAGTGCCAGCTGTGTGGAATCACACACTTCTGGCATTATAGCATTCATCTTTGCTTCTGTTTTTTTCCTTTGTCCCATAGCCATGTATTGAGGACAATTGTACCCAGAGATATTGTTACATCTAATGCACTGGGGCTGGGTGTTAAAACAAAATGTAGATCTGAAGGGCCATGGCTTGGCAGTCCAGCTGTACCCTGAGATCAGCATTCAGCCTCTCCCCAGACAACACACCTGAATACTGAGCTCTAGAAAAGTGCTATTTAAGAAATAAGAATACAAGTCTAACTTCTTGATTATTTTCAATGGAAACATTTAGACCACAAACAGTGCATCAACAGTGCCAAGCCCCCAAATCATCTGGGCCAGTAGTTCCTCTAAAAAAACTACTGAGCACAGCCAGACCCAAAGGTTTGATATGAAGGGTCCCTCCCAATGGGGATTGTCACTGATTTCAGAGCATCAGATGCAAAATGCTGCTGTTTGAGCTTTGGTTCAGAATGTGCACACACACACAGAGCTTTGTGTTGGGTAAGGACTCCAATGGAGACTGAACACCCCTTAGAGCAATGGCAGGCTGCTGTAATTGGGGACTAAACATCTGCTATACATTTGGAATGCAGCCCTGTCCTGTCCCCCTGTTTTCCACACACCAGCCATCAGGACTCTCCAGCTGCTCTGTCCAAATTGGTGCTTTTTTGTAACTAGCACTAGCAGAAGGGAGCCTTAGCTCTCTGGCCTGCCACAAAGCAGACAGATGCTGTGCTGAAAGACAAAGCCTTCCCCAGGGACAGGGCTGGCCTCTCACCTGTACACACACACAGCTGCCTCCAGCCCTGCTGCTCTACTGGCTACATGAAGAGAAGCTAAGCACAGAGCTAACCAATAATTCAGTGGGTAGAAGTTGCTGAATGATATTTAGTCCCAAATGCTACAAACCATGTGTTCCTTGCTCTGCAATTTCAGATCTAAATAGTCGGGGTCAGTAAAAAGGTCTAACTGACCTGTTTGCTGACAGGATTTGTGTCTGTCCTTTGGTTTGGTATCAAAAGCAGTGGCTAGATGCCAAAAGACAATTTTTAGGTACCTAAAGTGAAATTTTAACACATACTTCTTGCTGCTGAGTACCTTGAGTCCTTCACTCGTCATGTACAGGAACCAACTCCTGCTAACCAATACTGGACAACAAAAAGTAGTAATAGGGCAGGACCGTGTTTCAGTGGTAGATCTCAATCTTCCACAGCCCAGCTGTGTCACCATCATATTTTCAGAAAAATCTCTGCCCAGGATTTTTCTCCTGGGAAGCTGAGAAGCCTCAGAGAAAAATTAAAACAAGAATTATCTGATCTGCTTCTCCTGTGTTTTGCTGCTTTGAAATGTGTTTGGACGTTGTTTGCCAACAGGTGGTTATTTCATTTATTTAATGTGAATTGTCTTGACTTAATGGCCAATCACGGTCAGGCTGTGTCAGGACTCTGGAAGGAGTAATCAGTTTTTCATTAGTATCTTTTTAGCCTTCTGTCTGTATCCTTTCTCTATTCTTTAGTATAGTTTAGTTTAGTATTCTTTAATATAATATAGTATCATAAAATAATAAATTAGCCTTCTAAGAGCATGGAGTCAGATTCATCATTCCTCCCTTTGCTGGGGGGCTCACAAATACAACACAGCTGCATGATCTAGAACCTTCCAGAGGAAAAAGTTATTAAGTGCAGTGTGACTTTGCTGTCCAGGTTGCAGCTCAATGAGATTTTAGATGACTGGTGGTACAAATTGTTCATGTCTGAGTGTTGTCTTCACTAGTAACACTGCTCAAGTGACTCAGGCATCAACACCTGCATTGAATGATGCTCATCTCTCACTAGAGTGGGGCATTTTCCAGACTTTAATTTGTGTGAGCAAAAATCTGCCTTATTCCCTATGAGGACCACAGTAACGTGTGCTCAGCTTCTTTCGATGTCTCCATGGGAAGGTCCTTTCCTAATATTAAGCTAGATTGGTCCTCTGGTTCCACAAACCTGTCCAAAATCTATTCTGTCTGCTGCCACCTTCCTCTGCAGACCTGCCAGACCTTGACAAATTTCTCCTTTAATATCCCAAGACTTTGTGGTCTCTCTGTCCCAATGCTGAGTGGGGATGTCACCTCCTAGACATTAAAAGCAAATATATCTCAGGCAAAAAAGTTTTAGTTCTTCCTTCTACTGAGCTCCAAAACCTGAGTGAGCTTCACTCCTTCATGTTGTGTTTTTCTCCTCTCCCTGGAATTTTTTTTCCACTTTCTCTGCTATTATTCAATCATATGTGATCATTTGACAGAAGCGTCTAATATTCATTATGCTGCTGCCATAAAATTCCCATTATACACAAACATCCACACTTTGCAGCTTTTAAAAACTGTGACATTTGTAAATGAGAAATTAAAAAAACCCCACTAGAATAGATTTTTCATGTTTCAGCCAAATATAGTCATATAAATAATTTCAAATGTTGCAACCTCATAATTTCAAGACAAGTTTGTTTTCATTGCACAAGAATTCAGCAGTTCCTCATCTGCTATTATAACTTGGTTTAAAAGAAAAATGTGTTAAATCAAGTCCCAGACCTTGAGATCCTCTGGTCTGAAATCAAGCACAATTTCTGGAAGGGAAGAGTGGCAGAACCAGCTCTCAGGAAACCCAAACAACAAACCCAAGCAGTAAAGGAAAATTATTTATGCTGAGTCACCATCCATTAGCAGAAAAATCTCCCTAGTAGAATCTGTTCATGTACAATTTAGAGTGGTGAAAAAGAAAAGTATGTAAGGTCCAAAAATGGCCCTGAGGTGATAGATACAGGTAAATTATAGGGAGAAGGGGAGAATTTTTGTGCCAACAAGATTGTCTCTGAAAGTCACAGTAAGAGCCCGTGGGTGGCTGCTGCTCCTGCCCCAGCACAGCTCCAGGGACAGCAGGGACTGGAACCAGATATTTGGGCTCTGACTGAAGCCAGTGGCCTTAAGCAACTGCTTGTCCTTATTTTTCTGGCTATAAGTTTTTGTGGAATTCTCCAGTTTTCGGAGGGATTTGTCTCTCTTGCAGGAGGATTTTCCCAGAGGGCTTTGCTCATACATGTAGGGAAGAAAGCAGGCACAAGCAGATTTTAATTAAACTATTCTTTCAGCTCCCCAGGCTTGTGCAAGTTAACGTCTTCTCAGAGATAATATTAACACTTACATCATTTTTCATTATTGTTAGTTTTGCTTGTGGAATTGCACTGGCAAGAAACCCCCTGGAAGCAAATGCTCATTGAATCCTATTGTTTCCATTCCCTTCAGCCATCATTTCTCAGCCAAAGAACAAATGTTACCAGCAACAGGAAGGAGCTTGATTTTCCAACAAAATCAGCAGAATTGCACATGCAGAGAACAGGCATAATGTCTCACTAAGATCTGCCTGGTTAAAGGAGTTATTTGTCAATAAAATGTTTAAAAATTAAAGAGAAACTGGAACTCTCTGTAGAGGACTGAGATGGGAGACTTGGAAATCAGAGGCAGAGGCGTGGAGGAAGGGAGAGCAGGGCTGTGGGAAGTGGAGGTGCTGCCAGTCGGCATCTCTGCCCCTCTCCTGACCCCTGTGTCAGCTCATGAGCAGCCCTGATTGCCATGTGAAGTGATAAAATAAACACCACCCAGTGGAATAACCTGGGATTTGCCTCTCAGGCCTGTCAGGGCATGAGCTCAGCTTTGCCCTGCTCTGAAGAATGGACAGATAAATAGGGAAGTGGATTGAGTGAGCTGGTTGTTACATTGCCCTCCAAAGTGCAAACCCTGAGCCACCTCATGTCAGAGGCTCAGCATTTGTTGCAAGCACAGGGAGAAGGGGCAGCTCTCCTGAAGCTAATTGCAAAGCCCAGTTAGGTTTAAAACCCCAAGAGGGAGGAATGCAAATATAATGCAGATATAAAAAAGCATATGGAGCCCAGTGTGCTCTCTCAGCAGAGTTTGGGTGCCAGACAAAGCTGGGATCATGTCAGCAGCTGACACTGACATGTTGAGGTGATGTCTCATCACCATATGGGCTCCTAAGCAGGGATGTGCTGCCACTCCTCCCTTCCACAGGGTGAGATGCTCAGGGGCTTCCCCTGGGCCCCCCCATCTCTCTGTGCAGGGATGGATGCAGGAGAGTGAGCCCCAGCTGTACCTGCCCTTGGGCCATGGACATCACTCCCCAGCACAGGAGGGGACTATTTGAGCTCAGAGGGTTTTTGCATACCCAGAACTCTGCCCCCAGCCTGCAGGACTGTGTGAAACACACAGGTTATTTAAAGAAACCATGCTGCTCTTCAAGATGCACCAAGGCATTGGAGGAAAGAAGTCTAATTTAATCTGATGGGTTTTTCATGACGACTTTCTTTCCTAAAATTCAGTGTCACTGTGATTTTCCTCTCTGCTCTGAGAGCTGTCACAGTATGTGGGTCTGGCCCTTTGGTCATTTTCCACACTTTTTGCTTTCCTCTCCTCTCAGCCTGCTTTTCACCTTCTATTTCTTAATGTTTCTCCCTAAAGTCCATGTGCTGTTACAAAATTTAACCTGGCTTTTGAAATGCCTGTGTAATGTATAACAAGAAATGCTAGATGTGGGATCTGGAGGGTGCTTCTCCCCCACTTCCTTCCCACCCTCTCCAAAACAAACAAATAATTTAAATTTTTGGGCAGATGAGCTCTGTGAGCTGGTTTTGCTCGAGGCTTTGGGCCCAGTGCAGTTGGTTCAAGCACAACCAGGTGGACTCTTAGGAGGGCTAAGAATAAATGCAGAGGATGTGAGACCTAACCCAGCCTGCCGCCCTAGAAATCCCAGCCTGAGAGCATGGCCAGCAGGAGGCAGAAGTGGGAGGGAAAAAGAAACTACTAATGCTGAAAAACGGGAAGTTTTGGGAGGTGACTGAAACCTGTCTTGGTCCTGTTTCCTCTGCTGTTCCTCCCGAGGTCAGTGTGGTTTGAACAAGAGCAGCACAGAGACCTGACTGTGCTGTGTATTTTGTAATTTCAATCTTTTATTCTTTGTCCCAAAACCATTTCATGCCTGAAATTATATCTCTTTCTGCTAAAGAAATCTTTATTGTTGTTTGGCAAACAAAACAAAAAGCCAAGATGGAAAACTTGGATCAGCTCTAATAGGTTTATTAATATTCACCATGACTGTATGTCAGAAAGCTCTAATTTCATAAAATGGCTTCTAAAAGTATTGATGTTTGCTAACAGTGGGGCTATTTTGGCCCTGCTCTTCTCTCTTTCCTGGCTGTATCATTAAATGCATCACAAGGGTGACACCAGCCAACCTCCAGAAATACCCAACTGCAGTGATGCTGCTGATTGTCTGTAAATGATCACTTCAAAGGCTTTTAATGTGTTCTGGACCTCAGTCCTAATGGATCTCTGAGGATGCCAAAGGGTAATAAGATAATGTTTGTGTGTGTGCTTCCCTGCTCCTGCCAGGCTGCTCTGTGCAGGTGGGGCTGGGGCAGGAACCCAAACCAGCTGCACTGCACATCAGGCCTGCAAGTGAAATAATAAGGAGCAGCTTAGGAGGATTACTGAACTGATGCAGGAGTTTGGCATCCCATCAACTTTCTGCTCACCCCAGGGGAGTGTGGTGAACATGTGTGATTCATGTTCTGGGTCTTGCAGAGGACACGGGCAATCTAATATGGCAAGGCAACTGTTTTTCAACAAGAAATTAGAAGTGAGCTACTCCACTTTAGTTTTTTTAACCTCTATTTTATCTTTTAGTCCATTGAATGGCTTGAAAACAAAGGTGGGGAAGTTTGGGAAGGAATGCCCCAGGTAACGGGGATGCAGGGATCTGATGCAGAGCTTTCCTTACTTCAAATTATAACACATCCTATCCATTATTATCAGGAGATTTGCGGGGCTGACACACTCCCAAGGTCAGATTAGGAGCTCTGGAAGTTTAGCTTTGGTTTCAAAGGGAGATATTCAGCCACTAATCCTTTGCAGGTCTGCACAGGAATGCAGAGGGGAGCTGTCTCTGCTGAGGGACTGACAGATTTATTCCCCTGCTATCTGCACTGAGCTGGGCTTGGCAAGGGCAGCAGTGGAAGGCTGCTTCCTTCTCTGCAGAAGACATTAAGCCCTGCCTTGCTGAGAGAAGCAAATCATGGTGGGTTCCCCCTCCTGACAGCTCATTTCTCTTTCCCTTCCCCATCTTTTATCCCCCCTCCTGCCTATCAAGGCACTTCACAGCAGCTCTGGCAGCTGCACCCCCAGATTGCTAAGCTCTGCCAGTGGTTTCTCTTTAGTACCTTCTGCTCTCTGAGAAAAAAACATGTACAGAGCATGGTGCCTTGTTCTCAACTTAGGGAGCACCTCCTAAACCAGCTCTCCTCCCTGCTTCAGAGGGACTTACACACAAAACTGTCGCTATAGGACACAACAGAACACAAGCGCACACCGCTGCTCTCAAGGTGAAGAAAAAAGGGAAGTTTATTTTCTGACTCCAACATTTATAGTTTTCTAAAAGTGACAGTGGATTGGAGGGTGACAGCGCCACCTCTCCAATGACACTGGACAAACCAACAGTCTATCAACTTTCTCTTCTTCTATAAAGGAATGCAAAACAGTGAGTTATTTACAGAAAGTGTGTGAAAAAGTTGGCTACAAAAATGTCAACATCAAAAAATAGAAAATCTTAAAAAATCAAGGTGACACAAAACCTCCTGCCTAATATTTGTAAAGCCTTCTACAGAGCAGAGTCTGCACCCTCAGTACCTCAAGCCTGCCAGGTGCTGCTGAAGGTGAGGGTGGTTGTTCTTTCTGGACATTACACCTGGATTAAAGGTGGATTACAAGGAGATACTTTCTTACAGTTTTGGAGCATCTCTTCTTGTAACCCAGATTTTGCAGAGCAGCCTATGCAGACAGCACATGCTCCAGGTTTGTGTAGTGGCTCCTCACCTGCCTTCCTCCCCAGCAGAGCCTTCCTCACCTCCAGAGTCCTGGCTGCAGAGGGAGGATCCCTTTTTCCTCCCAGCTTTGGCCTGCAGGTTGACACATGGATTAACCTTGTCCCATCTGCCCTCTTGTCCTCTCTGTTTGTTCCCTCTGCTCCCCAGTTTCTTGCCACAGTGGGACTCAGGAGGTTTGGAGCAGGTTTTGGTGGGGCAGGGAGCAGTCTGACCACAGCAACCCCAGAGATGGAGCTGGTGTCACCACAGGGCTCTGCTGAGTCTCACTGTGAGCAGCAGGGGCTGGTGAGACACAGGCTCCATGCTCTGCTGAGCCCCCCAACCTGGTCTCTCCTAAAGGTATCCCGGGCATAACTGCAGGATCAGAAGCTGTCCTGAAAGGGCTGGGATGAATGGCTTCCCCAGAGAGCAATATTGCTCATGGACAGCTCCCACCCACACAGCAGGACTGCTCCATCCTTTTATTTCCACCTTAATCCAGGATATACCCTGGCAAGCAGCCTGCAGGCTCAAGTGACCTGTTGGCCTCCATCCACTGCTTGCATAAATTCTGCAAGGAAGTCTGTCAATATTAAAACACCCAAGAAATGAGTTTGTATCAAATTCCTCTGTTCTCTAGTGAGATATTTGAAATCAGACTGTAGCTGACAGTTAAAGATTGGACCACTTCACATTCCTGGGATAGAATTTGCTTTCCTTCACATCTTGCAGATTGGGAGCCTCTCATTTATGGTAGTCCCACAACCCTGCAGGATAAAATTGCTCATTTCTGCTGATGTGGTCATGCAAAGTCCTCTAGAGAATTAGAAATCACTGCCTGTCTTCTGAATGTTGATGTAATAAAAAGAAGGCACTCTGAAAGAAATCCATGACCAAATGAATAGCCTGAAAAGGCAGAATCTTTATGCACATCTAATCAAACCTCCCAAAGAGCACAACCATTGACTGTTATATGGCAATATCCCCACAAAGACCAACAAGAAAATTCAGCAGCTTTTCAGCTTGTCTTTGAAAGACATGTCTGTTTTACTCCATCAGTTTTGAAAAGGCATTGCTTAGAGCTAAGGAGCGTGAGGGTTTTATTCAGTTTCTGCAGAAAAATAAAAGGGGATGCAGCCTTCTTCTTACTGCTGATGGCTGAATTTACTTCTTTCTCTAAATTCTTCTAGCTTGAGCCTCCTGTAGGCATTTTTGCCTGGTTAACTAACAATTCTAGGAATTGTTCCTCAGTAATGAAAAATTCCTTGTTAGCAGCCTCCTAAACACCACATTCCTGATGGGCCTTTGAACTCATGGGAAGGCAACACCTTCCTTTTCTGGAAAGCAATTCTGGACCAAGGATTTGAAAGTTATTTGTGCGTGGAATGCAGAATGCATTTGATAGGAATGCAACTGTTTGTTCCCTGCCAAAAATCACACCTGTGAGCCTTTGATTCAGGGAATCCTATTGTGATGAAAAAGGCTTTGTAAAACAGCAGTGCAGTCTCCCCCTGTGAAACAGAAGATTAAATCGTGATTACCCTGCTGTTGACTCAACTGTTAGCAGCTGAAATATTATTTGCTCAACACACTTAACTCAGTTATGATCTGCAGAAAGATGCTGTGGTTAGAGTGATTCTGAAACACAATGGAGCTGCACAACTTCCCCATTAAAAGAGAATTATTCGTATTTACCAAAGGGAAAATTAAAATCAGGTTTTCATGAGAAGTTCAAGCCAATCCAGCTCTGCCTGGCTGCCAAAAGGGACAATCCTGCTTGCCTGTCCCATCCCACCCAACCCTATTCCTGGCTGTGCATTCCTGCCACCCCCACTGTGCCAGGCTGGCAGCTGTGGAACCACATGGTGAGGCAGGTCAGCCTGCTAATCTGGGTGAAAAATGAGCGACCAAACAGTTCCAACTGCCTAGAAGCTGCACCACAAGCTGTGCTGACACAAGGGAGCAAGAAGAAACATGCAGCCAGGGCAGGGAGTAGGCAGGACCACATCTTTGGGTGACAAGATGGTCTCAGATTGGTTTAAACTGTGAGCTGTGGGTGTAGGGACTGACGGCCAGAGCAGTGCTGGGACTGGTCCAGCACAGTCAGGTCCTGCTTCCCTCAGAGGGTTTTACAAGCAGAGACCAGAAAATCTCCTGACCAAGTCAAGAGGAAGGCTGGTGCTGGCTGCAGCCAGAGAATGAGGGTTGAGTGTGGTGGGACCCAAGCCCAGCAGCCTGGCCAGTGCCCACATGTGGCAGCACAGCACCAGCTCTGCCCTGCCAAGGCTTGTTGTGGTCAGGAGCTGGTTTGGAGATCCCAGCCCCTTGTGTTCATGTTGATATAAAGTTGCAAATGCACGTGATGGCCCAAGTGAGAGATGGGACTGGTGTCTGCCATGGACAGGGAGTGATGCATTTGCTGGAAGGGACACAGGGAGTCCCCAAACCTTTTCTTCTCATTCCTGCATGTGGGTGAAAAGATGAATTTCCTGAAGGAGTAACTCTCCACATTGCTACTACCCAGTGTAACACACATTTAACAACTTGTGCAATATTAACAACTCAGTTCCCACTGCAGCTGTGTCCTCCCCCAAAGCTCACATTACATGGGCTGCTCCGGGCTCACAGGCTTTAGCACACCCTCAGTGAGGGGTTGTCTTTCCCCAGACATCTTTTCTGTGGTCTGCATTTCTGCATGTTTCACACTGTGCTGCAGGCTGTAGTCAGCCTCCTGTGGCATTCACATTCCCTGAAAAAATCCCTTCACCCAGGATTTTTCTCCTGGGAAGCTGAGGAGCCTCAGAAGGGAAACAATTCTTATCTCATTTGCTTCTCCTGTGTTGTGCTCATGTGGAATGTGTTTGAAGATTGTTCACCCACAGGTGATTGTTTCATTGGATTCTGCTGTGAGTTGTTTTCACACTTTGGCCAACTGGGGCCAAGCTGTGTCAGGACTCTGGAAAGAGTCAGGAGTTTTCCTTATTATCCTTTTAGCATTCAGCATCTTTTCTGTATTCTTTAGTATAGTATAGTAGGGTATTCTTTAATATAATATAGTATCATAAAGTAATAAATCAGCCTTCTGAGAACATGGAGTCAGAGTCAGATGCATCATTCCTGCCTTCATCAGGGCATTCCCTGCAAATACAAGAGCCTCCTGCTCTGAGCTGATGCACAGCTCACCCCTCCACATGCCACCTGCACAGAGCGGGGCTGGAGCAATGCTGGGCATAAATCACTGAGGAGGAATGTGCCCATTAAAGGGGAATGTGACAAACCCCTGCACTAAGGCACCCCAGGGCTATGCATCTTGTTTTCATCTTGTGAAAGCAGAACATTTTTAGATGGTATTTCTACCAACGCTAGTGATGTTTAGATTAAAGGGTTTTTCCAAGGCTCTCTGGCTCATTTTCCTGTCTAAAGCCAGCAGAGGAGTGCAGCCCCTCTGATCTGGGTGCTGGGTGCTCAGGGAGCTCAAGCTGCTGCTGTTGTAGCTGCCCACCCCCCTTTCACTGCACATGTGCCATCAACTGATTCCCAAACAGTAACAAGGGTTTTCCTCTTAGCAAATCTCAACTAAAAATGTGGGAGACCTCATCTTGAGCCAGCCCGAGCTGTAGGAACAAGGCTATAAGGCCAAGGAACGGGCAGAGTAGTTGAGGCTGAGAAACTGTCCTTCAAGGCTCCCACAACATAAATTCAAGATCAAATTTATTGTTTAAAATCAGCCAAAAAGGGCAGTCCATCCTCTCCCTCTTCCTTCCCCACACTGCAGGCCTGGTGCTGGATTGGAGGTTGGTGCATTTACAGGGTGACCAGGGATGGTCACCAGAGTGACCAAGTGCTGGCACTGAGCAAAGAGCTTCACCCCAAACTGATTTGCTGCTCTGAGGGTCCCTCCTGGCTTTCAGCACTGGTCCCATGGAACTGTTCTGCTAGGCAAAACATTTGCTGGAATTGTTAAAGCTGCTTTGCTGATAAAGATCTCACCACTCCCTCCACCAAAAGCTCTACCAAGCTCCAGCAGAAACAAGAGCACAGAGGCTGCTGTTCTGCTGCCAGCTGGCCCATCCCACACTGTAGGGTCAAACAGGAGTTTGGGGTGATCAGTTCATGGCTCAGGGGGGTTTTTCCAGCCTGACACACCCAGGTGCCCCTGGACATGCAGGGACATAATCTGGCAGGTCTCTCTGCCCCGCTTCTGACTACGCAAGATCACCAGCCTGTTCCTTCCAACCTGTGGGCAATAATCAGGTTTTCTGTGGGAATTGGATCTCACTGCACTTCCCATAATCAAGGCTGAGGGATCTTTTTCAGTCTCTGCAGGTTTGGGTACCCCCGGTTCTGAGTGCATCTTCTGCACCCAGGGCTCACAGTGGGAGTGTGCTCTGTGTGAAATGGGGACACTCACTAAAGGGGCTTAAGTCTGCTCAAACTTTCACAACAAGAACAAGCAGAATGGAGAAGTCTTTATCCATCAGGTTAAAACAGACTTAAAGCAATTCTCTTCTGGAACAAGAATACAGTGACCCCCATCTGAGTAACTGATAGCCAAGAAACACTGTTATTACACTAATTAATTTATTAATAGCCAAGTACCAGTCATGAAAGAAAGGTACTTGCTTTTCTGAGACTTTTATCTGACTGATTTAACGCTGCGTGACTAATTCGTGCTTTTGAGCAGACCAAGCTGCACATTAATCTGAGTTTAGTTTTTCCAAAGGGCAGTTCAATTCCAGGTTTTCAACACTAATAGACTTTTATGATTGCAGAAATGAAGTTGAAAATAAACCAGAGACTGCAGAACGTTCTTTACTCTGAAAGTTTGGTGACTTGTGGAGGCCAAGCAGATTTATGTATTTCTCCTTGTAGAGGTCACATATTTTTAGCTCCCAGATGCAGAATCTGAAGCACCAGGCTCTGAGACAAAAGTAACAGGAGACTTTTAAAAGTTGGTTCTGGTGTCTATGTCTCTTACTCTGGATTGTTTTGGGGTTTTTGTGTTTTGGTCTTTTTTTGTTAGTTTTATTTTTGGGGTTTTTGGGTTATGTTTTTTTATTTCATGTTTGGTTGTTTTGGTTTTTGTTGTTGTTGGTTTTTGTTGTTGTTTGTTTTTATTTAGGTGGGTTTTTAAACTTATTCTAAGACTAGAACATCACTGGATGCACAGGGATAGATGGGTGGCAGAGGCTCTTTGAGAATGAAGGGTGGTGGCACAAGGGAGGAAGTTCTGCCATGATCAAGGGACTCACCTGAAACCAGAGCTTGGGAGTGGAGAAACCCATTGAGGAATGTGTAAAAGACACCCAGCATGTCCTCAGGGCCAAGAAGAGAACCTCAGTGCCAGAGAATATCAGTAGGGGAGGTTTGCATTGGAGAGGAGAGAGATGGACACTCTGAGGAGTATCAGGCAAAGTTTCTGCTTTGAGTTTTATAGCCAAGGCTCCAGCTGCTAATCCATGGGGAATGGCTGGATGGGAGGCTGCTGGGCTTGTACATGTGAATATCACTCAGGAAGGTGCTGCAGAACACATATCTAAACAGGAAGATCTGCTTGGTGAATTGTAGTGGTATCTGCACAAGTGTAGTGCAAAGCCAGCAATCTGAAGAAGCTGCATCCTGTGATGTACTGTCCATAGAGCACCTCACTGCAGTGCTGTTTGACACAAGTGACATCTGCTGTGTCACTTGAGGCCTCTAGTGTGTCACTAAAGGCCTGAAAATACTGGTGATTTAGGCTGGAAGCATTCTTCAAGTTGTCTGTGGCATCCACTTCTGCAGTGCTTATTTAATCACAGGACAGGCTTTGCCCTCTCTCCACAGCCTGCCCACATTAATGTGCACCCGCATCCACAGAAAATGTGGGATTAAGGTTGAGTCAGATGAGCCTTTGGGCTGCTCTGATTTCTCCTGGGAGCTGCAGAAGCCCCTTGCAAGTCCCAGGTAGTGCTGCCAGCATCTGTCCCGCCCAGAGGGGCGGAGCACAAGGGTGCTCAGCAGGATGCTCATCCCACATCCTGGCTGTCCCATCCTGGCACGGAGCTCCCAGGCAAGGGGTACATGAGGCTGGATGATGGCATCCTCTGCCATCCCACAGCAACTTTATTTCCTTCCACTGCTGTGGCCCAAGGGAGATCAGCTGAGTGCTACAAAGGGAAAAATTAAGAGAAAATATCTCAGCTGTTCCCCTGCTGTGTGGGAGCACAGAAACAGCTGCAAGTGGCTGTAGCTCCTATCTTCTGGGAGACAACTTTTTGGGAAATTATGAACATTAACCAGAACTTTAAAAGCTGTCCTGGGCCAGTGAGGGGAAGGACAGTGCTGAGAACTTCAAGATTTGTTTTTAAAATTTGATTATCTCCAGTATTTCTCTAGCCAACCCACACTGCCTTGAGATGGCCACTTGTCTGTGGGTCAGAGGATCCTCTAAGACCCTAACTCCTGGCAGTGGGAAAATGCCTACTTTCACATTTCTAATCAAACCCCACATTTTTTGAAAATGCTCCCTGCATTTTCAGGGAGCAATCACCTGGAATTCTCTGAAGCCTCTAAGTTTTCTATCAAACCGAGAATTGAAACATTGCTCCCACCCTGTTTCCTCCCCTTTAACCTCAACATAAAGGGCTGGACAGAGAAGGGAAAATGCATGAGCAAACATTTGTTAGCTATTAAATAAATTCAAACTGAGAAACAAAAGAGAGAATGGCAGCTTTTCCACCTGTCCCTTCCCCTGCCCCACCAGCTCTGCTGGAAGGGACCCCTGTGGCATTCACATTCCCTGAACGTGATTCCTTCACCCAGAGTTTTTCTCCTGGGAAGCTGAAAGGCAGAAAGAGAGGCCTCAGATGAAAAGGAAAACAACTCTTATCTCTTTTGCTTCTCCTGTGTTGTGCTCACATGTGGAATGTGTTTGGAGATTGTTTACCCACAGGTGATTGTTTCACTGGATTCTGCTGTGAGTTGCTTTGACTCTTTGGCCAATCAGGGCCAAGCTGTGCTGGGGCTCTGGAAAGAGTCAGGAGTTTTCATTATTATCTTTTTAGCCTTCTGTAAGTATCCTTTCTGTATTCTTTAGTATAGTATAGTATTGTTTAATATAATTTAGTATAATAATCTTTAGTACAATATTAATAATTAGTAAAATATTATAAGTAGTATAATATTAATAATATAAAATTTAGTATAATAATTTAGTATAGTATTGTTTAATATAATTTAGTATAATAATCTTTAGTATGATATAATTAGTTTAATATTATAATATTAATATTAGTATAATATTATAATTATAATATTATATTATAAATATATAATATATTTATATTATACAAATATAATATAATATAAATATAAATCATATATAATATATTTATTATATTTATAATATAATTATATATATTATATTTATAATATATAAATATAATAGAAATATAATATATTATATAATAGAAATATAATATATTTATATAATATTAATAATATAATATATAATGTATATTATAAATATAATATTATATATTACATTATTAATATGAATAATTATAATATTATATTATATTATATTATATTAGTATAATATTATAATTATTTATATTAATAATATGACATTTAGTATAACAATAATTTAGTTTAGTATTCTTTAATATAATATGGTATAATAAAGTAATAAATTAGCCTTCTGAGACCATGGAGTCAGATGCATCATTCCCTCCCCTCGTTGCTGGACCTGCATTTACAATAGACCCCTCTAACCCAAGCTCTGCCCCTGCAGAGACCCCTGTGCAGCTGGGTGCAGGCAGTGCTGCTGCCCTCATTGCTGTGTCAGTGGATTGAGGGGCTGTTCCTCCTTGGAAGCTGTGCTGTGCATCCCCAGTGCCCCCCATACCAATCAGAGGAGAACTGTGGGGTGACACAGAGCCTGTATTCCTCTTTTTTGCCATTTTTCATGTTCCTCCACTCCCCTGGTGCAGTTAATGTGCAGCTGATCCTGGAGCTCTGAGCCCTGCAGCAGCCCAGGGGCAAAGGGGCTTTCAGAGAAGGGAGAGGGATGAGAGGTGTGAGTGGGTCTGAGGTGTCCCAAGCACAGCCCCCTCCCAGGGAAAGGGGGGCTCCTTGCTCTGGGTGTCTCCTGCGAGTTTGGAGAAGCACCTGCAGCACCTGCTGGGATGTCAGCAGCCTCAGAGCAGGCAGGAGCAGCCCTGCTGTGGGATATTTTCCATTCCTGGGTGTTTGGCAGCTGGCTTCAACCACAGAAACCAGCAGCTTCTGCTTTCTCAATTCTTATTGCAGAGCTCTTTGCAGCATTGCACAACTTGGCCTCACATCTGGCACTATTGCTGTATCAAGGACAAATATATAAATGAGGATTTCATGAGGATTTCCTTTCTTCTCCTCTTCCTCTTCCCCCTTTGCTTTCAACTTTGCTTTTTTGCTTTGGGCAAGCTTGCTTGCCTTTGTCTATGGTATGGAATCATAGAATAATTAAGATTGGAAAATACCTCCAAGATCAAGTCCAACCTTTGATTCAGCACCACCCTGCTCACTAAACCATATCACAAAGTGCCACCTCTGCTCCTGTTCCAGTTCCCCAGAGCCAGCAGTGCCTTCCCTTGGCACCAAAACACACAGCAAGAGTGAGGAGGTGAGGGAATATTTTTATTCAAGGAAATTATCTTCTAGACTGTGTTCCTTAAATATCCAGTCTGGCAGGATCACCAGAAGTAGTGTGGGATGCAGAGGAAGTTGAAGGCAACTGTTCCTAGAAACAAAATGTCTCAAGGACAAGACTTTAGGCAAATGTCAATGAAAGTAAGGAAATGAGTAAAGAAACCTACATGACTTGTTCTTTGTGAAAAATGTGTGCAAATGTGGTATTTTCTGGGTCCCTAGGATGAAGGAGGAATTGAGAATCTGACTCCATGTATTATATTTTATTAAAGAATACTATACTAAAACTATACTAAAAATAGAGAAAGGAGACATACAGGAGGTTTAACAAGATGCTAATTAAAAACTCGTGACTGACTCCTCAGAGTCTGACACAGCTGATGGTGATTGGTCATTGAGTAAAAACAATTCACATGAAACCAATCAAACCTCTTGAATAAACAATCTCCAACCACATTCCAAAGCAGCAAAACACAGGAGAGAAAAATGAGATAATATTGTTTTCCTTTTTCTCTGAGGCTTCTCAGCTTCCCAGGAGAAGAAATCCTGGCAAAAGGACTTTTCAGCAAATAAGACAGTGACATGCAAATACTGCTTTTGTCATAACCATGATCTATTTTTGTGTCCTCTAGATAGAAAAGTACCTGGATGTGCTGATGGCAGACAGGAAGACCTGGCTCATCCCTCTGCCTGTGCCCAGCTCAAACCCTAAATTTCCTCTTCCTACTACTAGCCACAAACTACTGAGTTGAGATTTTCCTGCCAGTTTTTGGATGGATCTCCTGTGCTCTGCCTCTGAGCTGTTTCTTTATGCAGAGAAACCTTTCACCAGGTTCCCCAGTGGCAAATATCTGGCCAGAGCTCATGGCCCTGTTTTGCTTGAGCTGTTTGTCACTTGTAATACATTTTTTGTGAGCTCTGTCCTTCCCTTCAGATTTGGGGAAAATTCACGATGGTGCTGTAAAAGCCACAGAAAAGGAATATAATACAAACTATCTTTTGTACAAATACTAAGCAATACTTCCTGTTGTAGCCTCTTGTCTCCTTATCTTTCTAAAGTAATGACAAGTGGCTTGAATTTAACTCCTACTCTCCCTACAGGTTTAGCCACTCTGTCATTATTAAAAATAAGGCTATTTCAGGTGATTGTCAGTAAATTCTGTTTTGGGTGAGTGGGAATCAGCTGGAACTCAGGAGCTCATGTGTGTCTTTTTGCAAGTACAGAGCAAATATTGCAGGAAAGGCAGAAATCAGGATAGGAAAAAACCATGGAAATCAACAAGTTTAAGCCAGGGAATGTGCTGTGTTGTGGCAGTGAGTTGGTTATAGACAAGCTGTCTGTAAGTCACAGTGTGTTTCTGGTGGGTATATCATTCCTGGGAAAACAAAAAGCTGCAAAATTTGATTTCCCTCCAAAGCGGTCCAAAAGGAAAAGCCTTCAAAAATGTCCAAGAAATCTATAAAATTCTGCAAGAAATCGATAAAATTTCTAATTCTAATTTCTGCAAGAAATCTATAAAATTTCATGTCCCCACTATCCCCAGAAAGGTTTTGCTTTTTTTGTGGGTTGTTGTTGTTTTGTTTTTTTTGGTTTTTTATCCTGCATTTATTATAAGGCCAAGGATCTTCCCTCCTCCCCTTCATTCAGTTTGTTGCCACAAACCCTTTCTCAGTTCAGAAATGCACAATGATTGCAGGCCCAGTCTGCTCTCAGAGCCACCTTTGAGACCCAGAGGGTGGAAGATCAGGGCTGACTTTCTGTTTTTGACAAACAGGATGGAGACTGGAATCTGATTCCAAGCAGAGACATTAGAGTTAAGTGTTTGAGAGGCCTTTGTTATCTTGAGGTGGAATTAAAATTTGTTGATGGATCCAGTGCCTTTTAATACAATCAAAAGGCTTAGAGACAAAGTGAGGCTTTTATTTCAACTGGAAAGTGGTTTCTGCCCAAAGAAATTGTGAGAAAATGTTTCTGTAAGAGGACAAAGAGGTTTTCCAGGCAGAAAGTACAAAAGCTGTTTACATGGGCTTCAGCATTTGATCACAAAGCCTAGGGCAGGGCTGGAGAGAGCTTGTGACAAAACATTCTTCCTTGAGGAAAACCAGCAAGAGGGAGGGAACTTCGAGAAGAGATCAGGCAAGACCAGTTTGACTGGCTTCAAACCCCTCCAAAATGCCACCCCTGTTTGTGAAAAGCCATTCTACCATAAAGAGGACCCTTTCCAAAGCCACTTTGCAGTGCTGGCTTTGCCACTAACCTTGTAACTCTAACAGCCTCAAAATAAATGAGGTGAGAAGTGAATCCTCTCAAAATCAAAAAAAAAAAGCTTTCTCAAGTATAATTTTGAGAAATAGTATTTATTTCAATACACCTATTTGTATATTAAAAAAAAAAAAAAAGAGAAAGCAAATGAGTCCAGGAAATTCCCCACTGACTTGCTGTTGATTTTATGCAGAAAGAGCTCAGATCCTGCAGGAATGGGAAGCATACATGCCACTCATGACACATCTGGAAGCTTCTTCTGGATCTGAAAACCCCAAACCAAGAGCAGCCTCTGGCTCCCACATGCTTTTGGGCTGTGTGACTTGCACTGTTTGTGGAGAAATGCGCTTGCCTTAGACCCACACCTTAAATTAAAGGGGAACACTCTGCTGAGAGAGCTCTGATCTGGGTGAGGGATGGATGGCAGTGTAGCTCAGCAGCTGTTTGCTGACCCTGAGCTGAGGCTGCTTCCTTTGCTGATGGGGTAGGATGGGATTTTCTCTTTTAGCTTATATCAAGTTTTATATGCCCAGAATTGAGGACCTGTTGGGATCCCACTAAAGCCAGCTGTAGCCCTGAGCAAGGGAAGTTTTTACACATGGGTTTATCAAGGTGAACCATAAAACAGTGCCAGTCTGGGTGGATTAGAGACACCCCACTCTGCACCATCTGAAAGGCAGAGATTGCATCTGACACCAAGAATGGCTGATTTGTGCCTCACCAACCCTGGGGCCTGCATTAGGGAGCCTGGCTTGGCTTTTGTCCCCTGTCCTGTGGTCCCTGGGGGCAATTCCAAGCCTGCATGAGTAATGCACAGACTATTCCAAATTATTGGGAGCTCAGAGTGGTGATGATCACACTGTAAACATGGGATTCTCAGTGACCTTCACAGTGGCACCTCCCTGCCACTTGGAGGAGTGGGGACACTTGTGTCTGTGTCAGGGCTTTGGTCACAACAAGCCCCAGGTCCTTTCTGCTCAGGAGCAGTCATTCTGACAGCTCTCAGATGAGGATGTGGACAGTTTGAGGGCAGCTCCTGGCCTCCAGGCATTTGTGTGAAAGGGCAGTAAGGTCCCTTGGTGGGATTTAGGAGAGCCTGGGAGCGGAAGCTGGAAGTGTGGGTGTGTGTGATGTCCCCTATGGCTTGTCCAGGCTGAAGAAAACCATCTGTCAGATCAAGTGCTCCCTGCTGGCCTGGTGGGCACTGAAAAGATACAGCAGACAGGACCTGTGTGAACACCCATCCTCCATCCTTCCTGTGCATGCTGCTATCAGTGGCTTTTCCAGCATCCCACAGCTTTCTCCGAGCTTTACTTTTCTCCCTGGAGACTTGGTGAGTTTTGTTCTTTGTCAGGGACTGAAGAGACACTGTCTGTGTTAGAGAAGCACAAAGGCAGATTCTCTGCCAAGAAGAAAATTCTGTGGTTTGTCTACGAGCTGCAGAGGCACATCAGAAACATGTAACAACCAAAGCTGAAAGTCCAAACAGAGCCACAGTCCTGCTATCATCTGTCCCCTTCCCCTGACATGCACCTGGGACATGAATCAGGAGGCTTTATTGATCCTTTGTTCAGGTTTCTTGGCTGGAGACTCATCTAGCACTCACCACAGCCTTGGGCTTCCTTTTCAACTTCTCCCCCAGGCAGAGCCCTTCCAGCCTGTGTGGGGGCAAAGGGCTCTGCTCTCCAGCTCTCCCCTTGTGCCAAACCTCTGCCCAGATTTTCAGTGAGCTGTGGCTCTGCTGCAGGAGAGGGATGGAGGTGATGAGTGCCTGCTGGACAGATTCCCAAATAACTCTCCTATGAGAAGGGTGCTGCAGAATTTAAACCAGTTGTGGTGGTGGGAAGCCAGAGGTGACTTTACTAGAGGAGGTGGGGCACAACAGAAGAGGAGAGTGGTAAAGGGCCAAGGCCTGGGGTGAGGGTTGTGCACCCCACTGCTGAAACCATGGCTGGCTCTCAGCCCTATGACCATTTCTTTGCAGGGTGATACAGCTGCATGCTCTGCTGGGCCAAGGGGAAACAGAAAGCTCAGCTTTAATTATTACAGCCCAAATTACATGATGGAATGAGCTGATCATGTAGCTCCTCTCTATGTCACAGTTGGCATGTGGAGCAAATACATTCATTTCCAAGGATTATAGGCCAGAAATGTAGCTGTTATAAATCCTCTTATCTATTCCACGAGGCACGTAAGAAAACCTTTTCTTTTTATCTTGGAAGTGCTGAAATATGTATGAAATGTTACTTGCCCTGCACACCCATAAATATGGCTCTTGCCTATCACTGTGCTTTCATTCAAGACATTATTTCATCCTCCTGGCATTAACCACACCACCCCTCCCTTACCAGCCCATCCTGACAGGGAGGAGCACTCAGGCACTGCTTGTCCCGTTGTTCCCTGATCCATTTGGGTTGGGCACACCATCCCAGCTTTGGGTTGAGTGTGTAACCCTCCCTGCAAGGAGAGACAGAGGCTTAGTGCTTGCAACCTCCAGAGTCATTGATACTCTGGGAAAGTTTACCTGGATCCAAGCCAAGCTGAACCTGTGCCTGATGGAGAGGTGACCACTTTCCTTTCTCTCATCCTTGGGAGATGGCATGGAGAAGATATTCCCAGCACTTACTGGCAGGGAATCTGTTACTCCACATGGCTTCTCTCCTAGCTTCCCTTTACTGCTTTTCTGGTAGATACAGAGATTTATTTATTCTTAAAAGTAAAAAAGCAGAAAAGTGACACTCTCCCCTTGGATCCACCCGGCAGCTCCTGACTAAGGAATCCTACATTGTCCCATCAAACCTGGCCTTGAACACTTCCAGGGATGGGGCAGCTTCTCTGGGCATCCTGTTCCAGAGCCTCACTACAGTCAAGATACTAAATTCTGATTGAATTTTCCAGAAGAAAGTGCTGGCACCACTTAGCAGGGAGTTGCACTTGTTTGGATGCTTTGATGCTACATCCTGCAGCTACAAGAAATGCCTCCCTCACCAAAAATTTTGGTCTGCTGCAGTAAAGACTCACAAATCTTATCTCAAGTTCCCACTGCATTGTGATCTCTACCTTCCAGGATATCTGGCTTCTGTGTCCACAAAATCTGCCTGCAATTTCCACTTCCTGAAAAAAGGAGATGGTTTTAGAGATGGAGTATCACCTGTAAAATGAGAACAGAGCACTTACAGCATACCCCACTCATCCATAAGCTCAAACCCAAACCAAACACCTGTGAGGCATCTTGGCAACATTTTGAGAGTCACTGCCTTCAATGTCTGATGAATACTGTTGGTTTTGAATTTTCCCCAAACATGAAGAATTTCCTATTTGGACTTTTCCATCCAGAATTTTCCCATGGGGAAGATTCAATTTGCAGCAAGTTAATGGTGCTGCCATCATGGTGGTGAGGCAGACTTCAGACAGCTGCTGCGGGATGAATGATCAGAGGGACTGAAATCGTGCAGGGCTTACAAAACCTTTGCCTGCAGGTGGTGTGGCTCCCTCCTGGCATATACCCTTGGGCTGGGCGCCATCAGCTTTACTCTTACAGGGACTTTCACTGTGGCCAAGAAATGTGCAGCAGGTGGATCCTGGTGTGCTCTAGAGCAGTGGAAAGCCAGGGAGATGGCAGAAGCTGGTGGAGCCTTCACCCAGCATGTCCCATTGCCAGCTCTTCCTCTCTGTCATTGCTGCTGCCATCTCCTCCCCTCCATCCCCATGATTCCTGCTTTGCTTCTCTCCCCTCTCTGTTCTGCCTCACAAAACTGATTTTCCTAGGTCAATGCAGAACTTAATTCTCATTCATGGTCTTCTTTCCCCACTAGAAGATTTTAAAGAAGCTTCCAAGTGGAAGAGAACATTTTCTCCTTGCCCCCCACATGGCTGCTTTGTGTAGTTTCTGTCAAAACAATGCTGAATAGCAGCAAACTGTTCACTGACCCGTCACTCGAGAGGCTGCTGTTGTCAGCAGGTTCTCCATAACCTCCTCATCCATCCTCCCCCTCCACGTGGTGCCTTGGGTGTGTGACAGATTTGCAATCCGCACTGCATTTTTAATAAGCCTGTCCTCCCTCTTTGGACGTCAGAGGCACTGTTCTGAAAGTCAATCTCAGCCTCTGACCTCTCTGAGCTTCCCTCTTATATTTAATCTGGAAATACTACTCTGAAAGACGAATATGATCTGCCTGCTTTATGTCCAGCAGTGCCTCCCTGCCTTGCCAGCAGCTCTGTGGCATTTTGCCACTGCCAGCACAGAGCCCTCCAGGCTGCCTCGCTCACACTCAGGTCCATGGCCCCAGGTGCCACAACAACACATCTTTAAATACCTCCAGGACTCAGCCAACTCCCTGGTGCTCTGGTCTGAAAGCAAAACCAGTGAGAGACTCCAAGTCAGAAATACAATTTATTAGGAAAAGGAAAAAAAACCCCAAAATACATGCAATAATACAAAAGAAAAACCATTGATAGAGTCAGAATACAACCTGACAGAATACACCCTGACCTGTTGGTCAGGGTGTTGGTAGCAGTCGAGTTGGATTGGTGGCTGCAGCCCTCCTGGAGTGGCAGATGTGGTTCTGTTGGAGCAGGGATCCTGTAGAAGGGTGTAGTCTTCCTCTGACAATCCAGTGGAAAAGGCAGCAGCTGTTCCTCTGGGAAAATCCAGTGGAAAGGCTGCTCTGGTGTCCCAAAAACTGAGATTCTATCCAGGTAGGAACTCTTGGCTCCTCCTCCTGTGCGGAGCATCTCCCAGTGGGATGATGGAATTTTGTCAGCCATGCAGGGTCACTCACTGGCCCATGAACAGCAGATGTCTCCCCAGAGGAAGGATTGGATGTGGAAGAGATAAAGAAAACTGCCCAATTAACAGATGGCAAATAGAATACACACTGCCTTGCAATCTAGGACACCTGGGCAATCAGTTCCACTGCCTGGCAGCTCTCAGGGTAAAAAAACTTCTCCTAACATTCAACATGAACCTCCCCTAGTGCAACTCAAGGCCATTTCCTCTTGTCCTATCACTTGATAATTGGGAGAAGAGACTGACCCCCACCTGCTACACCCTCCTGTCAGGGAGTTGCAGAGAGGAAGATGCTCCTTCCTCAGCCTCCTTTCATCCAGCCTAAACACCCCCAGTTCCCCCAGATGCTCTTCACCAGATTTGTGCTCCAGACCCTTCCCTAGCTCCGCTGCCCTTTTCTGGAGTCATTCCAGTCCCTCAATGTCCTTCTTGTCATGAGGGGCTCAAAACTGAACCCAGGATTCGAGGTGAGGCCTCACCAGTGCTGACTACAGGGGGACAGTGCTTGCCCTGGTCCTGCTGGACACACCATTGCTGGCACAGCAGATGGCAGGGCTCATCTCATCTAGCTGAAGACATCTCGGGTGGTGAATCAGAAGTTTGGCTGTGAACAGATTTGTCCTCTGAATGCTGAAGACATTCACTTATCAATGGACAAAATCACAAAAAAAATCAGCCTTTTGCTTTGTTCTGTACTTGGCATCAATGGATTTTTCAAAGGAATGGAGTTAGTATTTTAATAAGGAAAAGTTGAATAATTCCAGTGAAACTTTCTGTTTTGAAATGGACAAATAACGTTAATGACTTCAGCTGGAGGATGGGACAGGCAACGCTGGGTTCAAGTGTCAAGATTAAATCTTAGATTTAGAGGTGGCTCCAGCCAGCTTTTCCAGTGAAATGCTGTGTAATTCTCTGATGATTTCTGAGCTTCACCTCCTCCATAAGTACTACTGGCATTATGGGGAGGTAATGCCTGACACAGGGCTGTTGGGAGCCTTGCTTTCATGCTAGGCATGAGTTATAAGACTATTTGATGAAATATGTTTTTGATGCAACTCATGTTTCTGTATGGTATTAGTACTATTCAAAATTTTGTCTTGTTCTGACAAACAGTTTAATGGTTTGCATTTTTCCTCTTTTTCTTTTTTTCCTGCTTTCTGTTGGAAATGCAACATAAAAGGAAGAAGAAGATGAAGAAGAAGAGCACCACAGAAGCAGCTGGATTTGCCAGTCTTGGAACATGGGCCTTTATCAGGTATGAGTGATGTGCAGAGCTTGCACCCATTCTGTGGAGCAAATTAAAACCAGTCTTTTCCAGATGGGCCTGGGCTGGGATGATAATGTGCTGACATTCAGATCATGGCAAATGGAAGCAGAGATATCTGTGGTAACAGGCCTGGAACCTGTTGCATGTCTATTAGAGCTTCTCTATTGCCCTGGGATCTGTGTCCATTTGTGAGCGCCGTGGTTCTCTGGGTCAGGCACTTGCAGCTAATGCAATTGAAATTGGCTTTCACCTCCTCCCTTGCAAAAGGCAGTGACTGTGGGTATACATGCAGTGTTTGATCTCTCCCTCAATCTGCACACTGCAGAAACAGGCTCATACAGCATGAATAAAGAGGAATTTGTCCATATTCCCCTAGAAAGAACTTAATTCTCTTTTTGGGCCATGAAACCTCTCTGTAAAGTTTTGGATATCAATCACAGCCAGGCTAAAGGTTCTTAACTCCAGTTTGGTAGATCTTGCTGTTAAAATCATTGGCCCTTCCCAAAACATCTGTTAAAACATATGCAGCAGAGTCTTTTCTTCTGCCACTCTGACTCTGTTTTGGTGGGAAATTCCTGCTTCTCCCGCCTTTACTTGCCCAGATTTATTCTGGGAGCCGTGTGCACCTCCTGCATCCAGACATGTGTTGGGGGAAGGGGACAACAGGTATTTCTCACAAAGAGAAGCCCTCAGGCCTGCTGAGAGAACATCCATCATCAGTGTCACTGTCCCTCCTCAGGCCCAGCTGCTGTATCTGCTTTCTAGACTCAAAACCTGCAGGGATTACATCTTGTGGCTTTCTAGACAAGGCAAAGCAAAGGAGAGGCCAGCACAGCTTTCAGCTTTCAGCTCTGTAGTTTTCCCCTACCTTTCCCTCCCTGCCTGGTTTGCTGTGTGCAGAGCAATAAAACAAAACATTCTCAGCAAATCTGTGGTTATAGATTGAAGGAGGGCCTGTGTTTAATATGGACCCACCCAGACAGCAATTGAGACATCAGAGTTGGAAAAGAATCCTGGAAAGTGTTGCCTGGTCATCTATTTATGGTGTTTAAAATTTTCTGGGTGAGTGAATGAATTGCTTGGTAATATCCAGTGCTGGGACCTGAATTCTCTGTTTGTTTATGATAATAACACAAGCCCTGGAGCAAATGGCTGTCACCAGCAGCAGGTGCTGAGATTTAGGATGCTGGGACTGGAGAGGGGAAAACAAACAACAACTGAGCACCTGCTGGTCAGGGCAGCACATCAGGACAAACCTGCTGAGGGATGGCATTCAAACTGATAGAGATGGGGAAAAAATGTAGGGGGAAAAAAGCCTTAAAGCCAAGCTGTGCCATCCTCCCCGCTCATGTCAGCTCTGAACCAGCCTGGCATGGACACTCAGGGCTCATGTGCAGCATCTGTGCCACGTCCTGAGGGCAGCACTGCAGGGATGCAGCAGGGAAATGAAACATTTGTGCCATTGTAGCTTTTACCCTCCATCACTTGCAGTCAGTCACAAGGCAGCTTTTATTTTTCATGGCAGAGGAATAGAAGTGAACCTCCTGGCTGTGGCATTTACAATCCAGCAGGCAAATTGGTGGGCAGAGATGCTCTGAGAGGCACACAGCTCTGGGACTGGTGTTTCAGAGTCAAGGGGAGATCAATATTGAGCTCTCTGAACCACCATTTATCTAAACTCCACCAAAGAGAGAACATGAGCAGGGCTTATGTAATTTTCCAAGCAGATGAATAACAAATATTTTCCATGTAAAGTCTGAAAAGCTCAGACAGGATTTTGTTATTGTTTTTTAATATTACTCAGAGGAATGTGTCTCTTTTAAAAATGAAAACCCACATATTTTCCTGACTTAAAAAACAGAATGGTGCCAACAGAAAGGCAAGCTTGTGAATAAAATACTCTTTTAAAAAACACAAATTACAAAAGGATTGTTTTTAATAAATTGTGAAATAATAGAATAAACTGACAGTATGGTTTGGATTGGAAGGGACCTTAAAGACATCCAGCCCAACTCTCCTGCCATGGACAGGGACACCTCCCACCTAGATCAGGTTGCTTAAAGTCCCATCCAACCTGGCCTTGATGCAACTTCTGTCTGCATCTGTCTGGAGCAGCTTTTCCCAACCCAGACCTCTGTGAGGCTGGGCATGGAAGCTGGCAGGAGCTGTGTTGGGTGGCCGTGAAGCTGCTTTACATGGTGAGCTGAGGGAGTTTTCCCCTTGGCACCTCCTTAGGCCTCCCTCCAGGTAGATCAGCATCTTCTCCTTCTGGGATTTTCCAGGCCTGTTTCTGCAAAAAGGGGCAAACTCTGACCACAGGCAGCACCCATGGGCTGCTGGGGACCTTCCTGGTGAGCTGGCAGGTTCCAACAAGCTGCAAAGTATTGTATTGGCAGGGACCAATGTGGCAGGAAGGAATGATGAATCTGACTCCATGCTCTCAGAAGGCTCATTTATGATTTTATGATGCTATATTTTATTAAAGAATACTATACTTAACTATACTAAAGAATACAGTAAGGATACTTAGAGAATGCTAAAAAGATAATAATGAAAACTCCTGACTCTCTCCAGAGCCCCAGCACAGCTTGGCCCTGATTGGCCAATGAGTGAAAACAACTCACATGAAACCAATGAAACAATCACCTGTGGGTGAACAATCTCCAAACACATTCCAAATAAGCACAACACAGGAGAAGCAAATCAGATAATTATTTTTCCCTTTTTCTTGGAGGCTTCTCAGCTTCCCAGGAGAAAAACCCTGGGGGAAGGGATTTTCCAGAAAATGTGAATGCCACAGCAAAGGGCGGAAGAAGGAGCAGCACCCCTGGCAGAGCCAGCAGGAAGGGGTGAGGGTGTTTGGCGAAGGGGACTCAAAGAATTGGGGAAGCTCTGCCACAAATTCCTCATCTTAGCAGTGCTAACCTTGCTGCAGGAAGCCAGCTCTACCTTCACTCTCTGGGCTGGAGCTGTCACACTGCTGCTCCTCCTGCTCTTTGGTGACAGGTCCCTCCATAGCTCTGGGCCATTGCCTGAACATCTGTGGCACAGGGATCCCTGCCAAGGGCTTCAGTGTGCGCCCTGTGTGATGCACAGAGCAAGTCTGGTCAGCCTTCTCAGCACTGCTCTGCCACTGCAGCCTCACCAGCCCCATCACCCATCACCTCTCCCAGCACAGATCCCTCGTGGTGTCAGCAATGCTGGCACAGGCTGTGAGCTCCACAGGGACACAGCATCCAGGGAAAGGTCAGCTCCACAGCCCAGCCAAAAACCACCCATCTCTCCTCCACAAACCTTGACAGCAAAGCCAGAGTAGGAAACCAAGGGGAACGAAGGAAAAACAACGTTCTGGCTCCTTGCTAAAGAAAACCCTCAGGGTGGCTCCTCTCTCCTTGCTGCTGTGCTGTGGCTGCAGCTGCTCCACAAGCCAAGTGGCCATGGTCCAAGCAAAGCAGAAAGCACATTTCTGAGCAGGAATCAGGGCCTTTGCAGGTAACTGGCAAGTGGATGTAGCTGCAGTAATTTAATATATTAAGGACTCTGCCTGGATGTGCTGCCCATCTGCTCCTGCACCAGGGAAGATGATTAAATCTTCTAGTGATAAAGCATCTGGAAATTCCAGCTCTGGATGGTGAGCTGCCCAGTGAGACAAGGGCCTGTGCTCATTCCTGCAGCCTTTCAGGTCAGCCTGTGCTGTTGGTGACACTAAAGCAAACATCTGCTCTATTGCAAAATGACTTTTTTTAAAAAATGCCTTTCTTAATCTAGGGCAGACTTCCTTCAATTCTGGCAGGATCAAGCCACAGGTATTTTTAACCAGCTCTGAAGCAACTGCATTTTTGCTCAGCTGCAAACCAGAGTGTTCTGGGTTCAGCAGGTCCCTCCTCTGCTCACAGGGCTTCTCCAGAAAGCCACAACTTCCTTCTACAGCTACCAGAGAATGAAATGTTTCATGATCTGGAACTTTATCCTTTTCTAAAATAGCAGCTGCCATAATAAAAGCCTCAACTGCCCAAGATGTTTCTACCTTTGGCAAATAGCTGCTTGAGCAAAAGTGGAGCTGCAGGTTAAAAAATGGCAAATGAAGCAGGTCCTAAGAAAGTATTTTGCTGAAGTAACCCACTGGTGCAAAGGGGAGTTCAACCTCTGATTTGGGTCTTGCAAACCAGCAAAAATACCTCATGGTCCAGATTAGCCTCCCTCAGCACACTGCAGGTTTCTTTGTGTGAGTGACTGCGGGTCAAAGCAGTCATGATCTTGCAGCAGGAGTGTGAGTCTGTGGGTAGAAAGATCTGGATTGTTTCCATCCCTGTTACCCAGCACCTATTATGTCATCTATAAATGGAAAGCTGAAAATCTCAGGCTGTGCTGGAAATAAAAAAGGAAAGGGCCCAAGGTGGGCAGGTGCTTTATTACATGGAGCTCCCTCAGTGTTGCTTCCCATCCATTGACAAAAATTCTTTTCTTGCTCAAAGCATCAGCAGCATCACAGATGCTCTTCCAAATTATAGTCTGTTTGTTTACATTGAGCCAAGAATAAGAACTTCAAAAAAATCCCTTCCTGCAGCCCTGGATGCAAATATAGAGCACACACCTTGAATATAATTTAAAATTACAACCCATGGCACACGTGACTTGATCCAAAATACAAATAGCACATAACATGGCAGGGACCAGAGAGCAGATCCTTTCATGTTTGGTGAACTAGCCCTGTCTTTCCTGAGTGCAGGAGCCTTTGTCACAGCCCATCTGAAGGGGGCAGACAGAGGGAGGGTTCCTTGGCAGCTCCCCCAGATGCCAAGAGCTGGGGGTGTCCCTCTGCAGGGTCCCTGACATGGAGAAGGTGCAGGGCCTGAAGCACCAGCCAGCTCAGGAACAAACAGCTTTGGGTATTGCCTTCCAAAAAGCAGATGGTTTGCAGTTTTCCTGATGGTGTGGTTGATAGGCAAGCACAGGATGGGGGATTTATCTTGAAATGGCCAAGTGGAGTTGGGAATCTGGAGGGATTTCTGGTATTTCCTCCTTTCAATCAGAATAAATGTACTTAAGGATGACCTTTATCTTGATATCTTACCCCTACCTCTTCTAATCCTGATGTGAAAAACAAAGCAAAGAGGTTCCTGGAAATGTGAGGTTGAAGAAAAAAAAGGTGCTGGTCCTCCTCTTTTTCCATCTCTGGAAAGGGAATGTGGTCATTAAGGGGTTTGGCAGTTCAGCCTGGTTATTATTTTATTCCATATAAATCCAGAGTTCTTTCATTGTGCTCAGTGAAACTTTCCTCACCTTCTGCCTTTTTTAATAGAAAATATAAATCACTTATGTTTAAACTACTTTTGGACCACCATAGATCCCTAGCCATTAAAAACTTCTTACTGGAGGAATTAGTGCTCTCAGTTAAAATATCAGTATCCTTGAAACAGAGTCAGCAAAACTTCTGACCAATTAAAGCTTTTGCTTTCAATCATAAAAGTTGTTTCCCAAAGCAAATTCCAGGAGAACAATCTGTTGTCAGCACTGCTTTTAGGGAGCACTGAACCTCTGGCAGCCCTGCTAGATAGAAATCCTCTTCTGGAAGTTTCTGCAAGGAGTTTTCCTCCAGCCTTTTGTATCCCCCAGATTATTTCCCTCCAGAATTAGGTCTTCCTCTGTGCTCAGTGAGAGATCAGCCACTTTGGCACAACAGACTTGGTCCAGGGTTTTATTCCTCACTTGGGATTCTCCAGCAGCTCCAAGCTATCAGTTCTTAGAAAAAGACTTTAGAAAAGAAAAAAAAATAGCAAGTTTTTATATTCAAAAATATTACATCTCATGCTGTATTTCAGGAAAGTCTGTGTGCAAGGATCCAGATGAACTGTCCCTCTCCACATCTGTTTCTCCTTCTCCTGTCCTCCTGGAGAGTAAGACTTTGCCCATATTGTTTCTGTGTCCTGAAAGGCTCCTAGCAGACAGGCCTTTCAGGGAAAAAATGGTTCTTAATATCCAACCTAAACCTCTTATTTCTTCTTCTTGTAGTCTCCTTCCTTTTAACTCAAGGCAGTGAAGTACTATGTATGGAGGAGGTAAATGAAGGCTCATATAATGTTCAAATTCTTTAAATTCTTCAGTCTTGAGACCCTTTTTATGGGAGAGTTTGGGAGACACAGAACTTGCATGGTGCTAGTTAGGGCAGGAGAGATATAAAAATACCAAATTTAAGGGTGTTTAAAGTATTAGCACTTGTGGAAGGGAAATATAATCTTCATAGCTGAAGGGATATGCTTATCTGCTCTTGAAGTCACTGGTTTCAGACTTATTTGCAGGTTACATACTCATCTAGCTGGACTTCAGGTCAGACCCAGTGCAGTGATGCTCTTGTTGTTCCTATTTATTTGCATGTCACATTCCTGCAGCCAAACTCTTCCTGAGGAGTCAGTTTTGTATCTAGGCTGGATCTGTCCCTAATTCTGTCCCCTTAAAATCCCAACCAGCTTCTCAAACTGAGTGCATAGGAAGCAGAAAACACCTTAGGGTGCTGCTGGAAAGCAAATTTGAGTAACAGGGAGCTGTTTGCACACAGTTCAGGGATTTGGCAGCTCCTCTTACCCAAGTCAGTAGAAAAAACCCATTACCATTATCTTCCAGTCTTTGAGTGCTGCTCTGCACACTTAGTGGCACTGTGTTTACCAGTCAGCACTGGTTTTATTTGTGAAAGGGGAGCTGCAAACAAAGGTCCAGCTCTTGTCTCCAGCAGTGGGGGAGGCTGGATTTCCTGTGGGGAGGAAGCTGGGGCAGGTGGTGAAAACTTTGTGGAAAGATTTGTTTTGCCAGCTGTGGTGTGGTGGGACACATCCCAAACACCCCACACCTACGGCTCCTGCTGCTTGTCATGCAGCAAGAACAAAACCTCAGGTCTCTTGGGGTTTGTTCAGACTGGAAAGTGCATCCTTAGAGCCAGAAAGATCAGCAGAGTATTTCCTGCCTGCAGCCTGCAGAAAGTGGCATGTCAGTGAGCAGCAGCACATCTCCAAGGGCCAAGAGGAGGCAGGGAAAGCCACTGAGGAGTTCCACAAAGCCAAGTATTGCTGGAAACTACAAAGAACTGTGCGATATCTGTGATGTAAGGGCTGACTAAAGCAGAGAGAGATTAATTCCTATTCTTTCTGCTACAGACAGAACAAAAGCATCCACACTCCTCAGCACCGAGCTATGCCCTGGGCATAAAACCAGTTGTTTACCCAAGAAGGGATGAAAGCTCCTGGTGCTCTGGGGTCAGAGCAGGCAGGACACCACCAAGCAGGGCTGTTGCTCACAGCACAGATTTAAGTGCTGCAAAAAATTCACATTTCCCCCCTCCCAACCTCCTGTCCTATTTCAGTGTGGAGAGTGGGAGGGTACAGGATTGGTGCCAAGAGATACCTGAAGATCCTCCAACAGCACTGAGGGAGGAGTAAATAAAGAAACAGATGAATTTGGATGCTTGGTTTTCCAGCTCATGCAATGAAAAATTGTGGTTTTCCTTCTGGAGAAAGGGCTCTCCTTCCTAATGGCTGGAACTGCATGAAGCATCCCAGTCCCAGGCCATGCCTGCAGCAGGGTAAATGATGTGCTCTGTAAAATATGGTCAGGTTTCTGTATCAGATTGGCTAAATATGCTTCTGAGGCAGCAGGGTCTTCTCCATGCTAGACTTTGCTGATGTGTTTAAAATAGCTTCAGCAAATGCAGATTCCTGCTCCCTCTGAGGCCCCTCAGATCCGTCTGCTCAGGCTGGCAGAGCCCAACTGCAGGAAGCAACAAGCTGCAGGACCATCTGCCTTCAGAGCAGCCCTGCCAGGGAAAGCACAGCCCAACACAAAGGAGCAAGAGCAGGGGCCATCCACACAGGGTTGGCTGTGCCACCACATCCCAACAGGGCCACCCGTGTCCCCAAAGCACACCCACACCTGCTTCCCATGGGAAAAACCATCTCTGTGCCATGAGCTGGAGGCTGAGGAGGAACAAGTCACCTGCCCAGTGCAAATCCTCCATCAGCACTTCTGCAGGGGCAGGTTTGAGCCCCATTGCCTGTGGGGGATACCAAGAGGAAGGAAATGGGACATTTTTGTTGTCAGGTGAGAAGCACTTGCTGTGGCATGTCAAATCATGGCTCTGATTTCTGTGGGTGTACTCCTATACCTGGTTAAAAGGTGAGCATTCCAGAGGACTGGAAGGGAAGAACCATGGATGTGGGCATAGTCCAAGGATTAGAAGAACATCCTGGGGACCTGGGTTCAGGTTTTGTTTTGCCACAGTCCCTCTGTATGTATTCCCATCCCTGGAATGATTTAAAAGACAGGTGGATGTGGCACCTGGGGACATGATTTAATGGTGGACTTGACAGTGCTGGCTTAATGCTTGGAGCTGATGACCTTAAGGGTCTTTTCCAACCTAAAGAACTGTATGATTTTATGATCATTGTCCAGTTTGTGTCTCACTGACCCAGTCTTAATGGAAAGCAATGCCATTTTCCATGCTAGCAGTGGTCTGGAGGAGGAAAGATGCGCAAGACTGCAAAGAGCTGAGCTGTTGCAGAAGAGCACAGGGAGCAGCCAGTGCAAGGAAGCTGAGGGTGTACAGTACATCCAGCCCTCTGGCAATTTATTCTGTGCTTTCTTACATTTCCACTTGGCTTCCTCTCCTGCCCCAACCCAGCTGCCCACCCTCTCACTGAATATCTGATTTCCCAGCTGGTAATCCTCACCCCATCCACATCCCTGCTGAATGGGGTCTAGACAGGCTAATTGTATATAATCCTAGAGCTACATCAACCCCCCAGCTAAACCCTGCACTTCTGTGCACCAGGGATTCATCTGCACACACATTCATTCTGAGCACGTCTCATTAAGGAGAACTTGGGGATTAAAAGGTGAGGATGAGGTGAAGATGAAGGCACATCCTCCCCAGTGTGGGACAGACAGCACTGCCTCGGACTGAGTTTTGCTTATGATGTGACAAATGTTGAAGAGAGTCACAATGTCACCTCAGAGCACCTCGTGCTGTCCTTGCTCTGCTGATGCTCTTGGCATCTCTCTCTCTCTCTCTCTCTCACTCCTCGCACAGCCTCCCTGTGACCCAGCCATGGTATCTGTGCACATCTGAGAGGGGCGCAACTCTGCACCCTCTGCCTGCCCACAAGAATGCATTGTATTCTTCATGTACAATACAGTGCTGCCTTCTCATTTCTGCTGCAAGACTTAGAAATCTTTTCAAATAACGATGGCTTTTCCCTTTTGTCTCCCTTCCCTTGCTAAAGAGGGACTCAGCCTCAGTAGGGCCCCCCATAAGTGCACTGGGAGACCCAAGGTGAAGAGCTGACCTCTGAAATGACAGCCTGGCCTCTGCTGAGCTAGACAAGGGGCTGTGGGACATTCTGGGAAAGGCTGTTGCACAGCGAAGACCTGGCTGGTGTTTTTGCTTAACACAGGCTATTCTCTATCAGTCTCAAGGGCATGTCAGTGTGCAAGCTTCCAGTTTTGGAAAGTGTGAAAATGAGCTGGATGAAATCAGGAAGGGAACTTATCTGGCTTTGCAGTAGAGCCAGGGGCCAGATGCCGAGAGGTTACTGGGAAAAGAGATGACAAGTTTTTTTTATGACAAGTGTTTATCTTCAGCTGCTCACAAACATTCTTTGTCAGGAGAGGATGGGTGGGGAAGAACAACATCTTTTGCTGTGTTTTGAAGCCTTAGAAATAGAGACACATTCTTGCTATGGCAAACACCTTTGCAAGTTCCAACAGCCACATGCCCCAAGGAAGCAGTGGAGCAAGTGGGAGAGGTCTTTGGCAGCTCACGTTGTGGTGTCACACGGCTGCCAGTGCCCTGAAACACGTAAAGGCTAAAGGGGAACTTCATGGGAGTCAGGGGGAAAGGGCAGAGAGGGCAAAACCTTGCCTTGGGACTGGGGTCTTTGGGGTGTGACAGGGTGTGGTGGTGTTCACAGGGGTCCCAGGACGAGGGAAGAGATGAGAATCTTGACTCCATGTTTCAGATTTTATTTATTATATTATTTTCAGATTTATATTTATTATAAATCAGGCTGATTTATTATTTTATGATATATATTAAAAGAAAATGATATATTAAAACTATACTAAAAGAATAGAAGAAAGGATTTCATCAGAAGGCTAGCAAGGAATAGAAAGGAATGGAATGATAATAAAATCTTGTGATGAGTCCGAGCCAGCTGGACTGTGATTGGCCATTAATGAGCAACAACCAACATGCACCAATGAAAGATGCACCTGTTGCATTCCACAGCAGCAGATAATTATTGTTTTTCTTTTCCTCTCAGGCTTCTCAGCTTCTCAGGAGAAAAAATCCTAACGAAAGGATTTTTCATAAAATATCATGGCGACAACAGGGAAGGTGTTGGAGTCAGGTGATGGACTTTTAGGGACTTGTTCACAGCAGGAAAGACTCAAATTGTCTCGTTTTACACAGAGAACACCCTGGAGTAGATTTATGAAGCTGAGAGAAGTGGGCAATAAGGGGACTGCTGGCAGAACTGATCTGCAGGTCACTGTGAAAGGACAGCCAGGGCATATCTGTGCAGGAGCAGCTCCTCACACTGATGTGCACAGCTACCAAAACACCACTATTGGTCTTCCTTCCCTTCACTGACTTCTATTTTGCCCTTTCCTTTTTTCTTTACTGTACCCAAAGCAAACACACTCTGCTCACACTGCTGCCCTGACACAGCAAGCCAGGCTGGGTTTAACAGCAATCCATGTTTTCAGAGCTCCAGCAGATGAAGTGTGAAGCACTTCCAGCCTCTCGCAGGCTGGCTCCCGGAGGGGGCAGCGGCTGGTGCACGGAGCAATGTGTTTCCTGCCCTGCAGCAGCAAACCAGAGGTGGATGGAGGAAACAGATGTGGAAAATACACCCTCCCCCTCCCCTGCAGCCTGTCCCTCAGAAGCTGCAAAAAGCAGATTTGGGGTTTTTTTGGTGTGCTGGTAAGGTCTGCTTAATTTTGCTAATGGAAAAGGGCTGCTGATTCTGGCAGTGGGGTTATCACGTTGCCATGCAAACACACAAAGCAGGAGGGAAACATTTTGCTTTTGTCTCTTGCTATTTTTCTTACCATTAGTCAGGTAAAAACTTCACAGGGCACCTTGAATAAAAATAATCTTCTCTTTGAATCACTGGATGGTGTGATGCCTCTGGTCATCTCCCAACTCCTTGCAGTCCCAGCTGGAAGGGTACAAAGGTTCAGCCATCCCAAGTGAGCAGAGGCTTGGGATGGCTGAAGTTTTATCTCCAGCAGAGGTGAGTGCTCATTAGAGTCTGCATTTTCAACAGCTCAGCTCTCTAGAAGGGAATAAATACACCACCCTCAGATGCAGCAACTGCCAAAAGCCTGGGAGAAAACCCTGAAACACTCATTGAGTTCCCTCTGAAAAGAGAATTTGAGAGGACTACACTTATTTGCATGGAAAATTCCTTAAAGATGGGGACTGAGATCTGCACTGCTCTGAGCACAGGCTTGCTGTTGCTCACTAAATGTTATCTTGTACATTATACTTGATGCACATGCAAATTCTCCCATTCTAATTGGAATATCTAGCTGAGAAAAGCCATTATGGAAATTCCTGCAATTATTAGCTATACACTTTATTTAGTCTTGGATTGCATTGAATCAGGAAGAGAAGTCTGACAAGGGTTTGGAAGAGGGTTTAAATACATCAAAATACTCCATAGAGAATAAACCCATGAGGGATGTGGTGAATCTCTTAGTTAAACAGATACACATGGTCCCAAAATACCCATGCAGCTCTCACTTTTGATGAATTTCCCAAAGAAATCCCTAAGAAATTGATGCCATCTCCCCCAAACACCTGGGAACCCAGAAGAGCATCACTGGTGCATCAGCCTTCCTCTTTTCTCTGGAAGAGCATGGACATGGCCATGGACAGGAGAAGTTTTATGAGCCAAGCACAGAGCCAACAGAGCTGGGACTGCTGCCTGGGACTCAGCCATCAATCAAATAAATAATCACTAAATGAAGAAAGCACTGCTGTTGCTGTCAAAACCAGAGGAATTTTTATCTTCAGTTTCACAGGAAACTGGATGGGCCCCTCAATCTTCCTTACTTAGGGAGGGGCAGGAGTGGGAAAATGCAACTTTTGCTAAGGAAGAAAAAATTATACAGATAATAAAGTGTAGTGGTTTTGTCAGGCTTTTAATTGCTGTTGCCAAGGAAATGTATACACTTGGGTCAGGGATAGTGTAATGACAAAATGCAAACAGCTTGATTCATGTTTGTGGAGACACAGAGCCAAATTCATCCCTGGTGCAATTGGGCTGAAATGCAGAGATGGATTTGGCTTGTTATCTAGCTAGCAGTTCTGTGTTAACATGTTCTCCCAAGCTATTTTACAAACAACACCTAATTTATTAAAAGGGAAAGTTTAGGAAATGTTTTTTGCATGATTTACTGCTGCTAGCCTGCCAGTTGTTCGAACAAGACTCCACCAGTCTGTTCCTCTTTGCATTTTTATTTGCTAAAAGAAATGCTCCGGCTTTGGGATTTAAAATCTGCCTCAGCAAGCTTTTAAATCAACAGCAGTAATCCCTTCACCCTTGATTATCACTTATTCCTATGTCTTTTTTTTTAACAAGACAACATTTCTAAAATAATCAGCAATTATTAAATTCCCATTTGCAATATCACACTGACTGCACAATACTTCTACTACCAATCTGCTGCATAAATTATCACTGTAGATCACAGTTACAGCTTTAAAACAAGGGATTGGAATTGAAATACTTTTAAAGGTCTCTAGTTCTTTAAGTGTTCCCTCAGTCCCATCTCACTCATATCCTGCACGCTGAAGATCAATGGGAGTTTTGCCTCAGTGTGGGGTCAGGTACATCAATCTGGGCTGTGATCATGGAATAAGCTCCAGGTGTCTGGGTGTGCACAGGATCCTCTGTGACTTCAGCAGAGCCCAGAGCAGGCTCAGTCCTTGTTTGTGGTGTCAGTGCCTCAGGGATGCACCCCTGCAGGGTGTCAGCACTCAGAGCCTCTTCCTTTCTTACACAAAGTGCGAAAATGGGAGCACCTTGCTTGCAAAGAGGAGTTTGGGAATGCTCAGCTTTCAGACCAGGGCAGGTCCATGCCAGCTACATTAAAGAGCTCAGATCTCTCTGTACCTCCCTGGGTATACACACAGCTCCTCCTCCCTACCAGAGTTTGCAATAGATTTTTCCAGCAAAGCAAAGGTGACACCGGTTCCTCCTGAATTTCCAGCAGAATTGGAAAGAAAAGAGGGGCTTCTCCAAAAACAAAATGTGTTTTCAGAGGAAATACATTCTCCAAGACACCTCTGATGTAAATCTCATGAAGAAAATGTTCCAAGGTTTGCAATGCAAAACTGAAAATTTTATAATTCTAGTCCAACGTTTTTTGATTTTAGGGGTTTACAAGAAGCCCCAAAGATGCCTATAGAGGGAACCTCCGGTTAGCAGTTACCAGATTCTTCCAACTCAGCAATACTTGCTGAGTATTGATATGGAAACTGTCAGGGTGGCTAAATCTTGTTCTAAAATACCAAAGAGGAAGCAAGCTGAGGAAGAAGAGAGGGAGAGGCAAGAAGAGATCTTTGATAAGGAGAGCTTTTAGCTGTGGAATGAACTTGCAGTGCAGTCAGGGGAGAGCTTGGATGCTATCTTTAGGAGCCAGGAAGCAGGAAAGATTAATCCTAATCTTCCAAATGACCTTGCTACCCCAGCAGAAAATGACAGATGCTGTGGAAAGTCTACATTCTTCACTCTAATTGCCACCAAAAATGTCCACAATGTTCTTATGAAAGTTGCAACTGGAAGCAAAACTAAAAAAAACCTGTGGAATTAATCAACAAATAAAAAAATTAACTGAAGATGCTCAGAAGTTAATCTTCTCCATATTTCATGTGATAGATGCCTCTGTAGTACAGAACCTGATGGAAAATCCTGAAAGATGGGTGCAATTCCCCACCAGCACACTGCAGAATTGCAGCATAGTTGATGTTTTACATAATTTAAAGAATTGGAATTTCATAGGAACCTAGAATCACAGAACACCAGGTTGGAAAAGACCCCAAGGATCATGTCATCCAACTTCTCTTGGCAAAAGCATGGTCTAGGTGGCCCAGGACCCTGTCCAGGTGAATCTTGTGTCTAATGTTGAGGAATCCACCACTTCCCTGAGGAGATGATTTATTCAGTGGCTGATTGTTTTCATGATGAAAATTTTTCCTCTTGTGTGCAACTGGACTCTCCCCAGGAATAATTTTTCTATGTCTCATCTTTTCTATGTGACTCTTCGTAAAAAGGGAGTATCTTCTTTGTAGCCATCCTTTGAACACTGAAACATGCTGATAGGGTGTCTTCCCTAACCCTTCTTTTCTCAAGGCTGAACAAACCCAGCTCTCTCAGCCTTTCCTCACTCAACAGGCTTCCCAGTGTTGGATCATCTCTGTGGCCTCTCTCTGCACCCTCTCTGGCCTGCCCACACCTCTTTTTGATGTGGGCACCAAAACAGAACACACAGTTCCAGGTGTGGCCTGACAAGTGCTGAGTGGGATGATGATTTTATCCTCTCTCCCTTGATGATGCAGCTCAGCATCCTGTTCTTTCCTTGACCAGCAGCACAGAGCTCACTCATCCTGAGCTTGCTGCTCCCAAAAATCCCCAGGTCCTTTCCTAGAGAGCTGCTCCCCAGCCTTTGCTGCACTCCTGGAGTGTGTTTTCCCAGGTTCAAGACCTCACACTTGTCCTTGCTGAACTTCACAAGGTCCTTGCTTGCACATCCTCTCAGCCTATCCAGGTCGTCCTGCAGGGCAGCTTTCCCTTCCAAAGTGTCCAATTCCCCACTCAGTTCGTTGGCAAATTTTATTAGGGTACACTCAATCCCATCTTCCAGGTCAGGGATTTGTTGCTAATCTGTCCTTCACAAATACATGTTGCTGTTTTTGCCTGTATGACCCTAATGCTGTATATTTTTAACCTACTGTTTACTGCTATCTGTTGCACAGGAATGCTGGAACAGCTCAGGTTTAAATAATTTGGAATACCCTAGAGGGATCTTCTTTTGCTGGCTTTGTTTTCAGTTTCAAGTAGCTGCTACATTTTGTAGTAATGTAAAACCATGTAAGAAAAAAAAAATAAAACCTCCAAGATCAAATTAGGCTGGTCCTGGGCAAACTTAACAAAGTTTGTCTATTTCCTGTCAGACACACAGACTGCTCTGCTCAGGAATTCATGCCTTTCAGTCCACATTTAATTCCATTTGCTGCCTGATTTCTATTTATAATGCACAAAGCAATATTATTTGCCAGTGACACTTTAAACAATGCCAGAAATATACTGCAATGTGAGCAGCATGGGAAAGAGGAGAAGGCTTCCCTAAGTTACTCAACTGAATTTCTGTCTTGTTTGAATGTTCAGAGAACCACAGGAATGAACTATAGGTGTTCAAGGTTCACATTGGAGCCTGACAATTCTGTGTTAATACAAGTTCTGTTAACCATGTGGTGGCCAGAGTGGGAGGTCCTTTAGAAGGAGGCCTTGTTTTTCTCAGGTTTTGTTGTTCTTATGATCTGTGATTTTCTTTATTTTGTGTACACACTCAAACCAAACTGTTGCAAGCTAAGCACAGACCTAAATCACAGGCAGAAACCAAATCACTGAACCTTATCCTTCTCTTTCCTCCCTCCATCCCACTGACATCTCCACCTGTCACCAACATCTCCACCTCTGTGTGTATGTCTTCACCTGATCCTTCCAGAGCCACTCATTTTCTTCTCACCACATTCCTTTCCTTTTGGAGTCTGGCACTCTAGCTGCTTTCATGTTTCCTCTTACTGTTTGAGCATCCAAACCTTTGCTGAGTGTCTCACTGGGTGACAGAGATAAAAGCAAAGTTATCCCTTGAGCTGATGACTGAATGTCTGTGTGTTCAGGCGATCTCACCTCAGGCAGATCCTTCAAACACATTGGTGCTTTCCCCATGGGGAGCTCAGCTTCAGGTGTGCTGGTCAGCAGTCCAGGAAGAACAAAAAAGGGAAGAGCTGCATCTCTGGTGTTGGTCTCAAGTATATAATTCTGTCAATTAAACTACCCTACAGCCCACACAACACCTGAATGTTGTATAGGAGGTGGTGTGTTGCCAAACAGCAAATACAAATCAAAGAAAAGTAGAGAGTTCACCACTTTGTTTTGTTGAGTTATGGGATGTTTGGGCTACCAGCAATTTACATGAGTTCACTAATGCAAAAATTCATAAAAATCACTGAAATGACTGAAGGTTGCTAAAACATAAAGATACCATCTGGGGCTCAGCACATCCCATACCTCATTGAGGACTGGGAAACCATTATCATTTTATTCTGTTCCTACATACCTTCACTGCTGGCCCTTGTGGAAAACATAAAATAGAAAACAACCATAATGAGGCCAGTCTTTTAATGACACTTACATGACAACTAAATGCAGACTTCATTAAACAGAGACAATTCTTGCTCCACACCCTCAGAAATGTGAGGTTAAACCAGCAGGATCTTACACAGGACAAGAGTCCATCTCCAGCCCTGCTGCTTCCTCAGGTTTGCTGCTCAATAAAGTCCCAGTAATTCAGAGCAGAGACACGGTCCTAAGCAATCAGCTCTTAGCCAGGAAATCCCCCCAATGTAAAGCGCATAAATCTCCCAGCCCACGCAGAGCTTTGCATTCCAGCAGCACATGGGGCCCATTCAGGCCCTCACAGCCCTCAGGAAGGGCAGTACTGGAGCAGCTCTGCTCCAGTGCCCTTCAGCTGCCACATCTTCTCTGTCTGCCCCTGGTCCCTTTGGGGCCTCTGAGGATTTCTTTAGTATTCCAGAAAAAGCCTGAGTGGATCTTCTGCCCTGCCCCAGAGCCGGGTGCTGCAGGAGGGGCTGGTGGCTCTCTTACTTGGCTGGCTTTGAGGACATCATGGTGCTGGATCCCCCAGCAGTGCCAGAAAACCCTGTAATTTTGCCTCATTATGTCCTAATGAAGCAGAACAGGACAGAGCTTCAGTTTGGTGGTGTTCTTTCCTGACAAGGCTGACAAATGTGACTGAGCGATGAAGCTCAGAGGACTCAGCTAAGAGTCTTCCTGTTCAGATCAGTTCTTTAGAAGGAAGAGGCTCCCACCACACACACAAAAGAAAAAAAAAAGACCTTCCAAGCTCCTCATGCCTTTCACCAAAGCTTTTCACTGCCATATTTACAAGTAGGTCACAATTAGTTTGAAGCATCAGTGGGGGAAAAGTTGTCAGGATTAGTTTGCAGCATCAGTGGGGGAAGTGCTCTGGTCCTAGTCCTGGATGTGGACTATAACTTCTAAATCTAAGAGAGGCCATTCATGCTGAAGGAGCAGCTCTGTGAGAGACAGGTCTCACTGCCTGCCTTGGCCTCAGCTGTGTAGCAGAGCATGGAAAGGGAAGTGAGAGCCCAGCACAGAGCCACAGAGACAGCTCTTCATATGGCTCCACTACCAGGTTTCCTTCCACTACAGCTGGCCAGGGCTATTTTTTGGGGGATAGACCAGCTGGTTTCCTCTCACAGGATTACAGCCTTGAAGAGGGAAATGGATTGTAAGATATGTACACTGTTTTCTCATATGGAGAAAAATAATTCTTGTGTGCATCCTTTTACTGGAAAAAAGGCCCACAGCATTCTCATGGAGCACCTCAACCCACCTGAGCTAACCCTTCCAAAATTTCAAAGTTATTTATAGTTATTATCAGACTTTGGAAAAAGAAACAACACCAGCAAAGCTTTTTTTTTTTTTTGGCTTTGCCTCAATAAGATGGGATGCACAGGGTGATGCATAATGTGTTTGAAACTTGAAAAGTTTTACACCACTTTCAGTCTAAAGGGAGGCCTGGCTTTGCCCTGTCTGAATGAAAGCCCAGCTGTGAAGCTCAGTCTTACCAAGTCCTGTGAGTGCTGAGGGAGACAATTTCAAATGAAGACATTGAGAAGGTGGCATTGGTATCCCCACAGGCTGGACATGCACTGGACATGTGAGAACTCAATTAGGCACAGCAGGATTTGACCGTGGCTCCCTCATCTTAAGAAAATACCCTTAATTCTGAATTCTTACTATTCTGAGGAAGGACAAGCTGATTATCATGTTCTGTAGATTTTCCCAGGAATGCCATTGTTGCTGAAACTGATGTGAAAATTCCCCCAGGTGCATGAGTTTTCTTTGTTTTCCAGTAAAAATCCATCTCACTGGGAAATTCCCAGTTTTGTCTTACCATTATCCTTATAATTTGCACCCACGGACACACAGCTGCAGGTGCATTTTGTTTTCCAGAGCTAGGCACAAAGAAACCAGTGCCCATAAGAGGCATAAATTATCCTCCCCTATAACTGAGGACAGAAACCCACACTTACAGTAATTTGTAGGTACAAAAGAAGAAAATGTTTTTAAAAAGGAAGAAAAAAGCCAAGGCCCTGTTGCACAGCAGGGATCTGTCAGGTTCAAATGCATACTCAGAGTGTGAAAGGGCACAGAGGAGTGAAAGGAGAAGGCATGGGTGAGAAAGAGAAGCATTTTCAAGCAATTTAAAGCTGTGTCAGGAGAGCAGGAAAGCAAGTTGAGGAGGTGAAAGATATTTAATGAACTCCTTGCCCTTGACATGCTACTGACCAAAGAGATGGGCACAAGAATGTCCTATGGCTGAGCCTACAAAAATTAAATCAGATTTACTGCCTTTGTGAGGTTCTTTCATTATAATAATAAAAGTAGCAAAATTCTACTCATCCTCCCACTTTTAATTCATGGCACTTTGGATGTTGGAAAGCCCAGCTCCTGTGTGAGTGCCAAAGAATCCATGTAGTAGTCCAAGCCCATGAGCAGGGATGTGGGATCTGACATGGATTGTTCAAACCAAAACCAAGGTGAGCCAATCTCTGATGGTGTCACAGAATCCTGGAATGGCCTGGGGGGCCTGGCTGCCTCCCTGGTGCTGCCATGTCCCCCGGCACAGCACCCTTGGCAGCAGAGCTTCAGCTCATGGATCCCCCCAAGAAGCAGCTCTTGTGCTGCTGTACTTGTTATAGCATTGAGGGATGCATGGATAGCTTTGTCCTTTAACCCAGAACCTTTGTGAACAGGCAGACCTCAGTCAAATCCCTGCTCAGCTGCCTTTTTTCCAAAGTGCAGCTGAGTTTCAGCCTTTTCTGCCACTCTTTGTGAGGCAGCTGCTCCATCCCCTTGCCTTCAGATGTCTTCCTCTGCACCTTCTCCAGCTCCACCAGGTCCCCACTCTGATACATCAAAGTTGAGATGAATTGTGCTGGGTTTGTCCTGCAGAGCCTTTGGACATGTGTGACAAAGGGACACTGCAAATTATGAGTCACACAACCCCGGCTGATACAATTCGGAGACCAAGAATTATCCCTAACTCATAACATATTGTATATCAGTTATTCCATAATTAATAAATGTTTCCTCATTTGTTTGTTTTAATCTGCAATCTGTTAATGAATAGTTCATGAATATAAATAGTAAAAAATCCAGGGAACAAATTGTGCATGGAATTACCTGCTGAGCTCCCTTTGCCATGAGTTTCTTGCCCTTGTTTTAGTTAAATTGTCACTCTAACTTCTTGCACATTCCTTGTTTTTAATCACAACCCTGCAAGAATCCCCTGGAAATACCTTTTTTGTCTGTTCCTAACAAAACAGATCAACTTGCAGCTGGATTTAAGCACAGTTGATGAGAAAAGCATTTTCATTGTTCCATCGAACTACCCCCTTCTCTAGGAAACTATCCCTTGTTTCCTTCCACTGTGAACCCTCTAGTTAGCAGAATATTTCCTACAGCAGAAAAAAGCCATCAGGCCTTTGGTCAGACTCCAGCTCTGCTAGGAAAGCTGTTGTGCTGGTGGACCAAATGCTTCCAACTTCACCCTTTTCCTCTGTCCTTTCTTGCCATCACCTCAGCACATTCCCATGATCCCAGGCACCCAAGTGGATTTACAGACCCAAGTCCTGTATCCTGTAGTCAGACATAGAGCTGTACCAGGGGATTTCAGTATCCAGTAATCCAGAAATTGGCTGGAACTGTTGTGTCATATATGAAATATGACAATCTCCTAACCCATATGTACAATTTATTAATGATGGTTGAGATGGGAGAAGATAAACTGATGATGTAGATATTCATGCTCTCGAGCCCGAATGATCTAAAATGTCAGAAGCACTGAAATTTAGTCTAATTCCATAGATCTAAATAGCTCAGGATTGTTTTAATTGGGTTATGTATTTAGTTTAAATGAGCATGAGATGGCTCTAAGTAGTCCCTGAATAATAAGATTAACAAAGGAGATGGATTGAAACCAGAACCAGAACCATTTGTCTAACACTTCCCAGTCAGGGACTTTTGATTACACCCCTGTCATTCCCACTTTGGGTTTTGCAAACACAAATCTGCCATATGCTGTCATATGCAAACAGGGCCTCAGGTTCAGTGCTTGGGCTGGTAAAACCATGTTTGTATGCAAGATGTGGCAGGTCCTAGGAGGGCTGGTGACACATGCTAAGCTTCAGCTTGCTCCCTCTGATCCCTTGATCTCAGCGGTCTCTGAAATGAAACGTGCCACGGGGAACAATTCTGCCAGCCTTTTTCCATTCACTTAATTGCTAACAAAATGTTTGTCTCCACTCTGGATGCTGTGAGACCAGCACAATGACAAAACCAAGGGGCCATGAGTAAGCACTGCTGAGCTTCCCTCTCCAAAATTCATTCTGTTAACACATACATAAATTAGGAAAAAAACCCCAAACCACTGATTTTCCATTCTGTCTCTTTCTGGGAATGAACATATGGAAAAACACCACTCATCATAGGAGGTGAATGAATTATCCCTCCACTGCCATTAAGTCCAGGGAATACAGACAGTGAGAGACACACAGGAGAGGACTTGGTGTTGCAGGCAGTGGAAATGCCATTTATCCAGGTTTTAATGCATAGGAGGCTCCCATAAGGAAGAACAAACAGAATCACCCACATTACAGGGTCTGCCCAGGATCACCCAAAGTCTAACATCAGTTTTACTAGGAGAATTGGCATTTCCAAAAGATTTCTATTCCCCCAGAAACAGGCTTTTAGACTAAATGGACTAAATTCGTTAACATTTTAGGAAGGCATGTGGGTTTTGCTTAATACATGAACAAACCCTATGAAAAAATGTTTGATTTTAAACTGAAACAAAATTGTTTTCAAGTTTTCATTTAAATATTTTGCAAGAAAGCCAGAAATTATGTCTGAACAGCTGTTTTTATCAGATCAGAGTTAGCTTGAGTATTGTATGTCTACCAATAAAGACAAATTTGCAACTCAGTAAAACTCCTCTCAGAGGAGTTTATATAAACTCCTGCCAAAACCCACCCTGTAACTATGTCCATCCAAGGGGTGCACTTTCCCCTTATGATTTCCACAGCTCAAGGACATTTAGTCTGAGTAAAGACTAAATGCTTTCTGCAGGGCCATGATGGTGAGTGAATACACTGGGAAAGCTCCACTCTTCTCTACAGCCAAGTTGCTCCTTCTCTCACTTCTAGGGCTGTATTTTTTAAAGATTAATTTCTGATGTTTTTGAACCATCCTTTATTTCCACAGGATGCTGAAGTGAATTATTTCACTTCTGTGCTTCCAGGAAAAGCCAGCAGGAAGCCCTTTGTTTCCCTTTCTTCCTCCTTTGTGCTAAGGGGATTTATTTAATACAGCTGGGAGGTCAGGCCCCCAGAGGTCTATTTGTACGTAATTCTACAACTGCCTTGCATTATAAAAGAATGCAAATGCAATATGTATTGACTCTATGGGTCACAGTGGCACATCTTGTTTGGGGAAATATTGAAGTTATCTGTAAGTACATAAATAAGGGAGTGCACTGAAGTATGCTCTGTTTGCAGGGTGCCTCTGCCTTAGTTAATAACACAGAAGAAACAGCTGATCAAAACCAGAATTCAAATGGCATAAATTTGAGGGAATTACAAGAAGATAATTCAGATTTAAATCCTTTGATAAAAGGGGCCACAATTTAGCAAGATGAGTCCTGTAGCCATGTAAATGAGAGCAGAGCTTTTCGTTGGACCTATTTGTTTCAGTAATTGTTTGTCACGGGGCAGCCCTACTCACCATTCTGCCTTTCATCTCTCCTTAAAAAACACTCTGTAGCTTTTTTTGAAGTGAAATTATTGTTTTGATGAATTCTGCTAGAAACTAAAGCAGGATTACAAAACCAGAACTGCAATAAAGGATACTGGGTACTTAGGGAGAGGTGAAACCTCACTTTGATTAAATTGTAATGTGAACTATTTTTTCCAGTCAGCCAGGAATTATGGACCTAACTAAAATTAAGAATCTCTTGCTAATTTTGAGGGGGCTTGGGTTAAGCAATACTGCTAAGATCTAGCACCAGAGAATCCTATAGAAGTGTGCCTCCAATGGACATAGGATAATGTTTCCTTTAAGAAGAATTGTACTAAGCAATAGTGATTAACATTTACAAAAACCCTTATTAACCAGTGCAGAATGAGAAGATTATTGAGCTTTGAAATTTCTTGCCAAAAGATATTACCAGAGTCTCACATGAATTTAAGGGGAGGCTGGACAGGTCCAGGGAAAAAAGATGGATGGAGGGTTGTATCTAGAAATCTTTATCTATTTGTAGAAATTAGCAGAAATCTGCAGTCAGTTCAGGAGGCTGTGAGTATCTAGAGATTGTGAGCGGAGTTATCATGTATGTTTGCCCTTTTCTTGTAGTACTCCTTGGGAATTTACTTTTGTGCATGGCTTGTGACAGACTCTTCACAGACTTTTTATGTCTTGATACTATGATTGATCAGGGGGAAGCACAAGAAAGGTTCCCAAGAGGATCCTGTGAGGTCTGTCCCAGGACAGGCAGTGTTTCCTTGGGCTTGCAATGCAGGCTGAGCAAGGATGATCTGTGTGTAGTCCCACCATGCCCTAGGATGAGTGCTCCTCTTTTATCATCTGACATCCCAGTCTAGCTCAGCACAAATTAATGATCTAGCAAACAGCTCACATAGATGACAGCAGCAATGAGACAGATTGTTGATTTCCCACCAGAGATGTCAAAATTCACTCTGTATTTGGAGCTGGGTGAACAATAACCTTCTCTTTGACAAAAGGAAATGCTGTGGAACAAACAAAATCCGAGACATTAATGCATAATTAGAATAAGTCATCAATGTTATGTTGAGTCAAACTGCCATGTAACCTTGGTGTGGGTTTACAGATTCCATTAATTTAATTCCTAAATGTACATTTTCCCCTGAATGGAATAAATCCTGTTTCTTCCCATTTATTCTGGTGAAAATACAAAGCTGTAAATAAGTCACACATTTAGTAGTGCTCAAACATTGTTTTTATATTTGCATAAAGTCAACATGCAATGTAAGGCTTTTTCCAGAGGAAGGGTTCTCACAAAAGGTGAGGTTCAAGACAGGCCAGAGCTCAGGCAGGACCTGCAAAGCTGGACTTGGCTGCTGTGCTGTGTGTGTAAGACCACAGAAAGTGACAGCAGGTGTCTCAGTTACTGGAATTTGGAGCAGGTGCTGATCCAGCAGGAGCACCAACAGGCTCCTTTACTCACCTTTATTCACTATAATAGGATGACTCCAGAAATGAGATACTTTTGTTCATGGAGTTGTAAGACGGACTGTCACCATCAGCACTGATGTGCTGAAACTCATCCAGCAATCCAGAACATAATTTATCTGCCTAACACAAAAAGATGCTAAGATAAACTTGTCCCTTTTCCATTTGCTCTCTCACATTCATTGATCTCATAAATTAAATGTCTTTCCTGTATTTTGGCTTGACCATGAAGCATCTCCCATGGGTTTCTGTGGCAGGCTGGGGACTCTAAAGTGACTTACCCAATACCTTTCCTAAGGTTGTCACCTGAATTGTCATACATGTTGTTCTTGCAGAGAGAAATGCTTACAAGCAGTTCTGCTGACAGGTAGAACTTTCAAACTGATTTTTAGAACTGATTGTGGTGAAATAACAGTCAACATTAATAGGAGTGGTGCTATGTTTTTCCCTTGGAACCCACATGAAAATCTGAAGGAGACTGGCCTGAAAATGCTTAGCTTCACTCTTGAGTAGTCATGTTTACCTTATGCAGGAATAGTTTATCTCATTTCATGTTCACTGGGGAAGCCACTTCTTGAATTGTACTCTCCAATAATTGAGGAGACGTGCAGGATTAGATCAGGATTTATAATGAGAGGAGAGCAGCCCTGAGGCAGATGCTCTTAAGCAGAGCTATAATTTACTGGCAACCTTATCTAAGATATGGTCAGTCAATAAGAAAGCCTCAGAGGATGTCAGGGTAGCCACAGCTCCAATCAACCTGCTGATTTCTTCATAAGGAATACCAGCTGCTTACTAAACCACAGGGGGCAGGCAATAAAAATTAAGAGTCAGAATAATGATTTATTTCAAGTGAGAAAGCAAGAAAATAGTTTGAAACCTCTTTCAGTTAATCGCTTGCTTTGCTGTCATTACTCCGTTACTATTTGTAGCAGAATTGGTGACAAGAGACTCAGCTGAAATTCTAAACTGATCAGGCTGAACTGGATCTATTGTGCTCACACTGTGCCTTCACTGCCCATTGCTGAAGGCTCTGATACAGCATTCCCCATATTTTCTTTCTTGATTTATACAATACACTAATACACAACCCAGCTTCCCAGCCATGGCTGGAAGCTTAGGCTATGGCTCTGCTTTCCCCTGGGATTCTATCCCATTTACTTTGTCTCTTCAGCTTCTTCCCACAGTTCTCCCCATGTGTCTAGAGGACCAAGACAAGCATTCCCATGATGAATGACTCACTGAGAAAGAATCAGAGAGACTTTGAACTTATTTTAGCACAACTTCCCCCCATAGGAAGAATGACCCCAGAAGTGTCAACTGCATGCAGGACTAGAGATAATCCAGGCAGAATTTTATGGTGTGACTGCCTAAGACAGGCCTGAGCCAGTTGGAGATGCCATGAGGTGATCACAGACCCAGTTCTGGGGTGGGCACGCACCCCAGTGTGCCACCCGCCTGTTGCTGGGACAGTGGGAACCTGGAGCTCTGACTCCTGTTCCCAGAACTGCTACTAGCCCAGTGTGTTAGGCTGGAAGTCTCTGTCACCCCTACCACTCCTCTAAATCATCTCCCATCCTGTGGCTTTTTTTTGTATTTATGGAAATTATGGAAAACCAGAGCATCTTGGCTATATTAAAGATTTCTAGGTGCTCAGCAACTGTTGTGGTATGATAAATTGGGCTAACCTGCCCGTGCAAGGGGATTTGCATACATTCAAAACTATTTCTGCATGGACCCACCAGTTCTGCAGAGCCTGCACACAAGGTCTGAGATGCTGAGCTTGCTCAGGACTCTCTGCTTGGCACAGCAAAACCCATATTCATGGATTTCTGCATAGGGAATCCCACATAGAAATACAGGGAATTCAACACCTAGAGAATCAACTTTTTGCTTTAGATATCAAAGGTGAGCAGGTGTGGGTTTTTCTCTTTCTTTCACTTTATTTTTAGGCATGGTGATTTCTAATTCTCCTCTTAGCTTCAACTAGGGTTGGAAGTTGAAAATCTAGTTTATCATTTCTAAATTAGACATGCTTATAAATTCTGGTGATGGGCATGCTGCAAACACCATGGTTATTGATATCTTACAGTATCAGCTACTAGGAGGAAAATTAACTCTATCCCAGCCAAAACCAGGTCAAGTTGTTAGGTTTAATCAGCACTTTGAGATCCTTTGGTGGAAGACGCTGTAGAGTCTTGATCCATGTGCATGATCCTCTGCAAGTGTGTACATGGCCCCCTGAAAGTCCCCAGAGTGCAATCATTACTGCACAAAAACCAGAAATAAAGCTACTTGTCCCTTGCAATTTGCATGTACTTTATTGTTGAGAGCACAGGGAATATCTGACCATCTTTCCTTTCATGGAGGAAAGAGCACTTGACTATTTCTGGTAGTGGGAAATGGTATGAGATTGTCTGTTCCAATTGCTGTAGGGCCACCCCAAGGAGAGCCTGCTAACAGCCTTTCATCCTGGGTAAATAAACCAGCTTAGGAATGGAAAAATTTGCCCAGCCTGCACAACAGTCCAGATGAGTCCTGGCTGGAGGCAGGGACAGACCTCCTCAGAGGCTTTGTCTCACGTTTTTCTGTGTCTCCAGCTATTACAGCTGTATTTCCACAGACTTTCCTGTGTCATCCCTGGGAAGACAGCTGGCCATGTCTTTTTAGGCCTACTAAAAGCAAAATTCCTCATCATCTCCACAGGAGCAGGAGCAGCTTCCAAGCCTTCATCAGGCTTTCTTGCTTTATCTCATCTAAGAGGCTGACAAAAATACAGGTTCAGTCTAAACTTACTTGAGGGCTGTGGCAATTTTAGCAATGGCTTAATAAGCTGAATGAGGCTTTCTGTGTCAGACATGACTCTAGAGAAGTCAAATGGGAAGGAATTCTGGAATCATGACTCCAGAGAAGTCAAATAGGAAGGAATTCTGGTATCATTACTTGCAGCACCTCAAGGCTTTGGCCTTTTAGAGGATGCCAGTGATGTGTTGTTGAGTTAAAATGTTTTGCATTACAACCCTGACCCTATCTGTAAATGTCTGTTAGAGGATCTGATTTCCCCAGAAAATTGCCATGGAATGCCAGGCACTATATATCTGTATTTTACATAGGATGGGTATCCTTTCCACAGATTCTGTGCCCTTCAAGATCAAACTGACACGTAGGCTCAGAAATCTTGGTGCCTGCTTCCCTGTGCCAGTGCCAGGGGTACAGTGATCTTACTACAATGATGTAAGATCACTATAATGACAAGAGAAGGGAAGCAAAGGCCCATAAAAATGGCAAGATCAGGGGAGAAAGCGGCCAGAAAACCACAATCCAAGTATATCTATAATTTTCTGACCTAATATTGTGACACCTTCAGGTTCTAGAGGTCAATATCAAATTTTATTTGAAGATTAACCTCACTTAGTGTCTTCTATCTGCAAGTTCAAATGGTGTCAGTAAGGAAGTCAGAGTTATTTTCTCTGTTCTACTAGACCAGAACCTGAGGGAAAATGACTTATTTCAGGTTGCCCAGAGAGTCAGTAGTGGAGGCAAGATGACAAGCTTGGTCTTAAGTCCTAGCAGAGGGAGTGCAGAACAGCTTTTCAGAGCCCAGACTACAGGCAGGGATAAAATCAGTCTCAAAAAAGTGGGCAAATGAAATTCTGCTTTTGGAAAGTAAATTAAATCCCCTTTTTTTTTTTTTTTTTCTCTGCAGCCTGGGGAATGAGCATGTTTTGGATCCAACTGTGTGACATTAATCACTATATGGAATATTTGAGTCAAAGGTCACCCACAAGGGGCCAACTATTAACATATGGCATTTATCTGTCTACTTCTTCCATAAAGATGCAGTGTGCTGGATAATTAAACTTCTGAGTGCCAGCGTGGAGTGCAGTTTGTTTTTTTCCACTGCTCTTTGTGATTCGATCCAGAACCATTTCCTTTCACTGTATGCTCAGAAGGGGAGGAAGCAAAGGTGGCATCCTGATCTTCATTATTAATACACAGGAAAACTTGGAGGAAATCCCTTTTATGCCTCTGGCTTTGTGTAAAGAAAACCCTGCAACCTCTGAAGTCATACTGTTCAGCTCCTATATATATGTTCATCTATGTGCATAGCAGATGTTTCTTCAAATACTTAACTGATGTTTCTGCAGGATTATGGTATGGAAAAACATTCATAGCAACCTGCATTCCCGTTGATTTACTTCTATTAAATTAAAAATCTAGGGAAAAAATTATATTTAAAGTGGCTACAGAGGAATAAAGAAAACCACAGTCTCCTGTGACTCAAGTCAGAGCTTCCTCACATTATATGGAATAAAAATCCTGGTGTACAGGCAGCACTCAACTCCTTTTTGCAAAGGGGAGCTGGACACAGGGAGGCATTTTGCCACTCTGAGTGAAGAAATTACACAAAGCTAAAGAAATTCTGAGGAAAGCATCTAGCTGAAGCTGGTCAGGTGCTGCCTTGTACAACCACCAGAAGCACTTCCAAAGCAATCAGTCCAATTCTAACACAGACATTCAGGGTAGGAGGCACAAATCTCTCTTTGAGGGTACCTTCCCCTTGCCCAGCCTTCATGACCTGCTTAGACGAGACGTCTGCTTGCAGACAGCCAAAACTAAGCAAGGGGAATCCCACAGCAGCTGACTCCACTTGTGTCTGCCCTTGTAAAATACTCCACTTTGTTTCTGCTACAGTAAAATTGTTATTGCTATTATTTAAGGTTATAATGTGGTAACACTCAAAGGCCAGGTATGGCGCAGGCACAGCATAAAATGCAATTCCCTCCCTCACAAAGAGGGATTTAAATTAAAGGATGATTTTGCTTTTAATTCTGCAGTTTGGCTAAAAGAATTACAAACAGCAACAGGCAATTAAAATACATAATACTTGATTAATGAGATATCAAAATGCCAAAGTACATATTACAAATGCCCTGTGATGATCATATGATAGAATGTCTATGCACTTTTGGCTATAATATTAACAAGAAGGGAACTTTTTCATATTAAGTATTTCCAGTAAATCATTCTGTCTAAAGTGCAGCCAGTTTATTAATTTTTTAAAAATTCCAATACACAGCTTTTAATTTAAAATGAAATGGTAATGTTTTACATTTATATGTTATTTTTCATCTAGAAAGATCCCTGAGGCTTTTTTGAGTGCTTTCTAGAGTTTCAGTACCCACAGTGCTGGGGGGAGAAGGCTTGTCATGAGTAAAATGCAGTTGTGGCCAAATTTCTTCATCATGTGAACCATGGACTGTAATTTTCATGTGGGCAAAAGGCAAAAGGCACATACGAAGTGCCTTAAAGAAAGAACAGGAATTCCAGGAATCTGAGTGGCTCACAGATGGGATGCAATGCTGACCACTGATGTGCTCCTCTCTCAGGGGCTGCAGCTGAGCTGGACTGGCTCATTCCCCCGCCACGGGTCTGAGGTACCAGGCAGCTCTTGCACCAAAGCCAGGCAGTGTGATGACTCAAATTATCCCTTAAATTGCTCGTGAGGTGTTTGACTCAGAGCTTTCATCTGACCACGGTCTTTTATGAGGAATTAAGACATCAGAATAACAGGTTGGTCTCAGCCATTGCTGGTCTTGAGGTGTGGCCTTGGTGAGTCCTTTCAACTTTCTGCCCCTTACAAATCTTCCCCTTTCTTGCTTCTGTCCAGCAATAATTTTCAGGTCTGCATATGGCCATGGCAGCTTAGGGGCTGCACAGCATTACAGTAATTTCACAAAGCACAAGATAATTCTGTATGTGTGTGGACTTTGCTAAATCTGCACCTGCCAACGATGCTCCATAACCACAAACTTAAACTGCAACCCTGGAACAAAACCCCATGAAAAATGCCTGTGCTCCTTTGACAAGCCATGGCAGAGTTTTTTTGTAATTTTGCCCCAGAAAAGTGTTACATTCCATTTAAAGCTGTGGATGTGCAGGATCTACTGGGAAGACCACACATATCACAACAAAATAGCTGTCTGTGCTGAGGAAGGGTTGGGAAACACTGAGGTAATGTGTCAGATTTCAGAGCAGGGACAACTGCCTGTGCAGTGTCTAAGCCAGCAGAGATAAAAAATCTTCATCAGGGCTACTACAAAGCGTCTTTAGAAAACAAATTGTTAATGCTTACATACAGAAATGATAAGGAGAGGTCTATAAGGTCAAGAATGCAAAAGATAGGGAAATACAGCATTCTGCTGGCCTTGCAGTTAATTTTATTTCATTGCAAATTTCCCTCCCATGCTTCAGACAGAGGGTTGCTCCCAGACCAGGGAACTAATCAATATTTATACTGCCTCATTCATCCAGGCACATCATTTTACCATATTTATTTTAAAAGAATCAATTTTTATGGGGTTTTCTCCATACAGTGTCCATGAGCACCACATACAGAACAACCATATCTCACAACACTCCTGTAAAGGAAAGAGTGCTGAGGAATGAGGCTGCCTATCTCCGGGGCTGACACTGTGGACATGGACAACACAAATAGCTGGCCAGATTGGCATGTCACAAGGGACTTTTGGAGGAGCATTCAGCATTTTTTAACATTTCATCTGTTCACAGGACAGCTCTGATTGTGTATGCAGGTCCTTGGCAGCCGGTTTGAATTGAACCAGATGTGCCAATGGCCACTGGTGCCCTGGATTTCATCCATTTCCTACGTTTCAACCCGGCTGCCGTTTATTCCTAGTGGAAGAACAGCTGCACACAAAGACCTGAGCAGTCTTTTAGTACACACCAGCACTCCGGATTTCAGTCCTTCCTCACAGAAAACCTGTTTCTCAAACTGGCTCACTGCCCTTCCCATCCTGGGGCAGAGGGTTACTTAGGATAAATTCGGTGGAAATAGCACCATCTACTGAGCACCCAACACTCTTCCTGCTGGGACCTCTGGGGTTGGGGTTTTGCAGAGGAAGGGTCTCCACAGCCCAAGGGATGCTGAAGGTTTAGGTCCTCAAATTACTGAGCTCCCCAAACCAAGCTGAATCTTTTCATCCCTGAGGTGGCTCCAGTCGCTGCGCTGTGATTCAAGTCATCTGTTTTGAAGAAACGCAAAATAATCCCAGTGATAAACACACAAAAGAAATCTGTTTAATCCCAGTGTGTGCCCCAGTGTAAACATACATTTCATCCCCAAATGTCTTTGTTTGGCTTCATTCCCAAATCTGTGCAAACTATGCCGTGTCCCCGATATTTTCTCATGTCCCCATCGTGTAATGCTCGCTCGGGGACAGATATTGGTACGCTGAACACGTGTTGGCTGGCTGGCCGTGACATCCTAACCTTTCGTTTGGATTGGGACTTTAATTCCTACAGAATGAACGGTGGGAGCATCCACAGGGACTGGGCTCCGGGATACGGGAAGGAACCAGTGGGAAAGTTACAGGAAAAATTCTTTTCCATGGAAGGAGAGGTGTCTCCCGACGGTGAGCCCCGGCAGGAGTTTGAGAACACCCGTGGCTGCCCCACGCGCCTTGTCCCTCCCGGGGCAGCGCTGAGCCCGTGGAGCGCGGCCCAGGCCGCCACACAGACCCAGTTTCCCCCCCTTTTTTCTCGGGATTTCCCCCCAGCCATCCCCGCCACCCCAGATTTTTCCACGCCTGACAACAAAGGAGGCGGCGGGGCGGCCGCGGCGGTGACTCAGCGCCGGGCCCGCCCCCGGCCCGCCCCGCCGCTCCCCTCAGGCGCGGCCGGGCCGGCTCCGCGCGTGTGGCGGGGCCGGGCGGACACTCGGAAGGCATCGGGCGGGCGGGCGAGCAGCGGCTGCTCCTCTCCGTCCCTCCTCGGCTCCCCCTGCCCTCGTCCCTCGCGCTGCCGGGCGGGCAGAGCCGCCCCGCCGAGGTAGGTTCTGTGTGTGCTCCGCACACAAAGGCGCTGGCGCGGAGGGACGGGATATCCCAGCCCAGGGGGTCTGAGGGACGGCGTCTCCCGGGGAAGAGAGGCGGGAGCGGCGGGTCCCTGCTGGGGGGGCACCCGCGCTTTCCTTCGTGAAGGGAAACACGGGGAGTTCGTCGTGGCTTTGCATAAATTAAAGGGGGAGCAAGCAGGAGGGTGCTGGGGTGTGTGGGGCTCCGGCCGTGCTGCCGGTCTGCCGCCCCCCGTGGGTGTCCCCGGCTCTCCCCCCGGGTGTTCGGTGTGTCCGTGGGGTGTTCGGGTGTTGTTGGGGGCAGCTTTGATCCCTGGGTGTCTCTTGCAGCCGTGGGAGCACCCCCATAGAACCGCGGGATCCCTGGGGGAGTGGGTGATGGTGGTCGGGAAGAGGAGTTGGAAAAGCAAATAAATATGATAAATGTTGTATTTCCTATACGTGGTGCTCTGTAAAATGAGCGTTCAGAGCAGCTGAACTTCTGGTATGGACAGTGGATGTCTTCTTACAGATCTTTAAACCAAGTAGAAGCTGGGAGCGGGACAAGCCCCGAGGAGTTCTTCTCCTGTGCTCCCACCAATCCCACCTGGGTCTGTCAAACTTTCCCTCAAGGACCCTGGAAATTCAAATGTCCAGGTTTTCCTGGGCATTGGGTTGAAAGGCTGCGAAGCTGGCCAGGGAAACTGCACGGAGAAAGGCATTGTGGGGGTGCATAAGGGGAAAGGGTGCAGTACAGGAGCTCTGTGTGTCCGAGCTACTTGTTTGCTTCAGCCACTGAATTTTTTCATAGCTTAACGAGTTCTGGCACAAATCGATACTATGCAAATGTGGTGTACGGCCGTGGCTGGCATTGGAGCAGAGTCTGGTCCTGTAAGCCCAGGGTATGTTTGTGGCCAACTCGAGAGAAGGGCAGAAACATGTGAACTTGTGGGATTTCGTTGGAAATACACATGGCCAACCCAAAATGTAACAAAAGGAGGAAAAAGATGTTTCAGTGTGAGCACAGTGTGGTCGCAGGGTATAGTTTGTGGTGGGAGTATTGTTGAATAACTGTGGCAGTGGAGCTGCTCAGCGTTGTGGTACATCTGTGTGTGTGCTGAGTCCTGTAGCACCAGTCAGGACAATCAACCTTCCTTGACTTGGCAGAGGAGGGTGGAAGGATGTTGCTGAAAATGAGAATGATTGCTTGTGGATCTGGTAGGCAATTTGGGAGGCATTTAAACTGTCTTTCATTTTCTTGTGATATGAACAGGACGCTGGTAATCTGTTGCTTTATTGATGGATGTTTTCCTATGGAGAGACAGTGTGTGCTATGTGATGGCTGCTTGTTTGGTGTCGGGGATATTTGCTTAGAGACAGTAAACAATCGCTGAGCTTTATTATAAAGAAGCAGAAATTCCCTATATCTCCTGAAACAAAGCCTTTTTTGTCTTAGTGCAACTGTGGGCCAATTTCATGCTTGGTGTAGTTCCACTGATGATGGTGGAGTTTTGCCAGGGATGGTTTTGGCAGGTGAAATGTCACTTCTGTGTCCATAATGCTCAAGAGTAGTGTCACTATATTGTCTTCAGCACTTAAGTATTGTTAATTAAAATGGCATGCTCATGTTCCTGAAAGTTAGGAGTGGGAGAATCGTCTCATGAGGTCCTCACGATACTTTCCCGCTTGCTTTCTCCTTTCTGCTTCCGATCTCATAGCCCTTAATTTATTCTCTTCCTTCTTTTTCAGTCTTAGCATCTTTTTCTCTCTTCAAAATTAAGAAGTTTCTCTGCAGTCCAGTTCACCTCCAAGCATTTAAAGGTTTTGAGACTGTTGACCCGTGCACCACCCCTGCACGACTGGGTAAGTGAGGAGCTCCGTGGCAGCTGCAGCTGGGAGATCTTTCTCGTGCTCTCCTTCAGAATCTGATTTGTGTGGTGCCTCTGGTCAGTGCCTTTGCTGAAGTGGCAGATTGTTTGTCAGAGTCACACAGTGGAACAGCCTGCCTTGATACAGAGTGATAGACTGGCCTGGGGGTGGGGGAGTCTCTCAATTTTTACACAACTGCCCATACTCAGGGCATTGAAAACCTGGTTTTTAGAACATTCCTTCGTGAATTCAGTAAGGACAGGGAAATTACCTAAAAATTGGGGCAGAAGGAAAAATGGGGGAAGAGAGAAGGAAATAATCATGTTTGCTAGCTGTGGGAAGAAGAATGGAACTGTTTAACAAGTAATTGGCTCTAACAGAGCTTTGGCTCTATCAAAGTTTCAAAGAAAATATTTTATTGAATAAAGCTATGTTATCTTTGTATGCGGTTAACAGTATTAAATACATGTGGCCAACTCTTAATCTGTTCTGGGACTGTGGTAGTTGTAAACAGAGCCAGTTTCAGTGCTCAGCTTCTGCTGAGCCCTTTTCTATCTGACATCTCTGTGCTGTACAACTTTGGATCTATTTGCATCTCATAAGAACCCAAAGAGAGCATGTCTGACACAGCCCAGGGCTGATACCCTTCTGACACAGTATCAAAGAGCAAGACACATGCATGGTCTTGCTGTGAAGGGAAAGAAAATGCTTAGTGTTTCTTCAGCTCAGTTGTTAGTCTAAAGTTTGCTCTGGTTTGGCCAGACCTGGGGTGTTTTTCACTGTCAGGGAAGTATGGTTTGCAGCACAGCATAATGTTGCAAAGAGCCTGCAGCTCTTCTGTGTTCACTTAAAAGGCATGTAAGTCAGGGTTTTGATGTTTTGTTTTGACATAAAACAGTGGAAGGATTCAGATGTGGAAAAAGAATAGTTTCATATGCTAACCTGTACATAAAGCTGCAAATTTGATAGGAAAAACATATTTTTATGAGAAAGATAAATTATCTGTTTAGAACTACATTTATCAGTGATACTTCCCATGTCTTGCATGCTCTTGCCAGGCTTATCTCTTCGAATGCTTCATTTTTATAGTAATCCCTCTAAAACCATTCTAAAGTGGAATACTCTGTGTTCCCATTGTGGGGAAGACACCTTCCCTTTGCAGATGGGAAATAGGATCACAAGCAAGAAAAATGAGTTGTCTGTGACCACATAGGAACTTTGTGGTGGTGGAAGAACTTAAACTCATGTGTCCTGAGGTGTTGGCTGGTGTTGAAATGAAAGTATTGCCCCTGCCAGAAGGAGTGGGAGAAGAGAGGAGGCACAGCCCAAAAGGCACAGTGTGAAAACTGGTTGGGTTACCTGGCTGTGATGTATTCAGTGGTTGACTGCTCTTCCATCACAACCATGCTCATCTTTGTAAGACTGTGGAAAACAGAAGGGTTTTGTAGTGATGAGTACTTAAACAAAGAGTCAGCATGCACAGGAGAAAAGAGAAGAAGGAAAGGGACCTTTTTCTTCTCCTTTCTCTACCTGCCTTCAAATAGTGGGTGCTGCTTTTACAGATGGGTCTCTGGCTGGGTCTTTGGGGAGGTCCCTCATCTGTCCCACTGTACAGTCGTGTGTGAGCCGGTGCCAGCAGAAGGGCAGAGGAGACTTTGCAGAGCCAGGTGGGTCAAGGCAAGGCCAGACTGCCTTTCTGTGACCCCAGCAGCTGGGTGAGGTGGTTTGAGTAGAGATCTCCACCCTGAGAGACCAGGCTTGTCCTTTTTTTTTTTAACTGTTTTCTAAAGGGGTGGCTGCTCTTCGTTGTGATATGCACAGACACTCACGTAGCTGCTCTTCTCACCTGGCTGCTTTTCTGCTTTGGCTTGTTGGTGTGAAGGGCTGTGGGTGTTGCATGACAGCAGGGAGTGGCCTGTGGCAGTTCTCCTGTGGCAAAAATCTTACGGGGCTGTATGAGCAGGGAGCACTTTTTTGCAGGTGTCTGCAAAAAGAGGAAGGATGTGGTCTTTTCTTCCCTTTTCTGCGGAACTCGAAGCACTGGAGCTTACCTGCTACCCCTGTGCTCTGTCACTCTGGGAAAGCTAAAGTAAGTTAGTAATTTAGCTTTTCCTTACAGTGCTATGTTTGGTGCTTGATGGTTTTAATTGTGAAGTCAGTCCTGTTTGTCACTTTGGTTTCAAAACAACTTTTGTGCTGACAGCCTACTTCTTGTGCTTAGGCCAGTGCTGTAAGTTTTGTGCAATGAAGGGTGGGACTCTCACAGGTGGGAGAGCAGTGTTTCCAAGCTATGTCTATAAAAGAATAAGTTGCAAAGATTTTGGAGCATTTGGGGTAGTTCTGTCTGCTGGTCTGTGTCACATTTTAAAATAACTTTTGAAATCAGTATTTCCTCCATGGGTTTAGCCTGGGCGTGTAGCTGAAAGGGCAGGTTTTGTGGTGACTTGGTGCAGTTTGCTTGTAACATAGTCTGCAATGGAGTTTACTGAGTCTTTAGCAGGTCTTCAGCTTGCTTAGCTGGGACAAGAATCCTAGTTTTATGATATCAGCAGGGAGCACAAATGCAATAACCTTTGCCTTGTTTAGCTTTATTTACCCTAGAAGCAAAACTCCTGGGTTTGCTTACATTTTTAAAATGTTTTTGACATCATGAAGGCAGAAGGTTGCCTTTTGTGCACATACATGCTCCTCATCAAGAAAGAAACTGTGCAGTCATTTAGGAACAGTGGGACAAATCCCTTTCATTTAGATGAGCTCAATTTCTTTATTTTTACATTTTTACTGCAATTTTTGGGAGCATGTGTGCTTTCAGGATGAACTGCAAAACCTCTGTGCTGTCCTTTAGCAAATCTCAGCATTTACATTTACAGCCTCTCTGTGTGAGCTGCATTAGAGTCCTGTAGAGAACTTGTGATGACAAAGCATGAAAAGTGCTGCTGCTGTGAGGGGTATGTTAATATCCTGCAGAACAACCTTGTTGCTTGTTGTGGTGGGATGGATCTTGTGTTTTACATTGTACTGGGGAATTACTTACCTATCTTCTAAGCTATAGAGCTGAAACCCAGGAATGCTTCTAAAGGAGAAACTGCCCTCATGTTTGGCTGCATTTGAAGCAGTCCCTCTGCTTTGTAGTAAAGTATATTTTCGGCAGGAGAAACTCAGTCTTGAAAGTGTTACTCTATAAAGGGGAACTCACTTAGAGCTTCTTTTCCTTACTTGATGATTTAGAGTTCTCCTGTGCCCCTTGGAGGATGTCCAGCTCACTGTGCTTGTGCCCACTGGTGCTGCCTCACCAGGTCAGCAGTGTCTGCCCTGAAGGGGAGGCAAGCTCTGCCCATCAAAGGTATTTCAATAGTCATGGCATTCAGTGGGCTGGCCAGAGGAGGATGATGATGGCAAATAATAGAACAATTCCTTTCATTCCTTGCCTGTGCAGTGAGTGGGCATTTGTCAGACCTCATGTACATACACAGGCTTTTTTTTGTTCTGGTGCTAATAATAAATAGAGTTCACAGCTCCGAGTGGCCAGGACGATGTGGCGAGAAGTGGGTCAAGACCATTCGTGTGTGCATAACTGCATTCCTCATCTAGGCCAGTGCCTGTGCTGGATGCCTCTAAACAAGCTGAAAAGATTTCAGGGAAGCTGGAGTTTGTGCTGTCAGCTGGGTGAAGTGCACCTCTAGCTGACTGGAGCACTTAAGGACAGGGCTCAGAGTGAATGGTCTGGAGTAGCTTTGCATGTTAGAAGGACCACAGAGGTACAGCTTCACTGTTTAGTACCTCTGAAGAGTGAGGAGTTTAAGGCAAAGTAAACCTTTCCTCTTCCTGGCAGGATGACTTGCTGAGCAGCCCTTTGAACATGTGCACTGCCCTGCTATTTCACTGAAATATGTCTCTGCTACCTCAGTTTCCTCTGAAGCGTCACTGGGGACAAGTATGACTTGCTGAATGTCTCATTGCATTGCTGCCACATCCTACAGACCTGCTGCAGTGGTTGAGCTCCTTGGTGCCCTTCAAGGAAGAGTGGGTGCCTGGCCTCACTCTCAGATACAGTTTGGGGCTTGGCTGCTGGTAGAAGAAGAAAACCAATTTTCATCTGAAGGCACTGGGATTTGTTGAGTTTATTTTTGGAGAGAATAGGGAGGAGGAGTTTGATTGGGTTATGATTTTATTTATGGTTCTGTGCTTGGGTTTTTTTTTTTCATCCTAGAGCTTTTTGAGGTTCCTTGTCCTTGAAGAAGATCTATGACAAATCAGGCAAGCTGTAATACACTTACGTAACTCTCATAATACCTGGCACATCAGTGCTGCTCCCTGAAAACAGTCTGTCAGAAATTTATACACAAGTCTGGATGGGAATGGAGGAAAGGATGGCGGAAAGAATCATGGTAGTTTTGCTATTTTCATTGTCTGGGATTGTTCTGGTATCTAAAAGTAAACCAATATTTTCTTCTAAGCCTCAAGTACATTTGAGGCCATCCCTGCCTAACATGCGGAACAAACAAGTGCTGGGGGTTGTCCCCAGGGTGTTGAGGGTGCGGGCAGTGGGCTTTGCCACATGAAGAGGTGACCTTTTGGAAGGTGAGCATGTCTTGCCTTGGCACTGTCCCACCATTCTCCTGTGTCCTTTGTCATAGTGAGCAGCCAGTGACACAGCACCTGATCAGAAGTGCTCAGGCACAGGGAGTCTGGTGTGTTCTGGAAGGGAGCCCTGGCTGTGAGTGGTTTGTTACCACAGATGGCAACTGTGGGAGCCAGTGACTCTCCAAAGGCAATGTTAGCCTGCCCATTACTCTCTATTTATCTGTTTGTTCTTTCAAGTACAAGAAGGCTGAGCAAGTAATAAACTTCTTACACAAAATATGAGCAAATATATTTTTCCTTTTTCAAAAATACATTGAAAGCAAACTTTGGAATTCAAGAAAATAATGTCTCTGAAGAGCAGAAAGCATTTACCTCTTGGTGTGAAACTAAATCCTGATGAAAAGATTTAAAAAATATTTTCTGAAGTACAGCAACTAGAGAGTCAACCTTGAAGCTTGTCATGAAGATTGGAGTTTGTGAATGTCTGTGCCTGTGGGTCTTAGGTGGAGGATTTAGTTTAAAATGTCCAAGCAGTGTTACATATGCCATTGTATCAAAACTCTCTTTTGGGGAAGCTCCAGTCTGAGTTCTTGGGCCTGCCTTGCTTTGTCTGCAGTTAATGACTGATTCATCTGGGCATAAAGAGGGAGAGGCTAGAGGCATCACCTGGCCATGTTATATTCTACATCCTTTCCCTAATTGGGCAAAAGTGCAGTACCTTCAAAGTTTCCTCTGTAAATCTAACTTACTGAGTGTGCAATGACTGCTTTGGTTTTGGTTTGTTGGTTGGGGTCTTTTTCAGTGTAGTATGTAAGCAAAATAAAATAAATTTCCTTGTTTGAGGGTTTGAGGACAAGTTAGCACATGAAGTTAGAAAGTAAGTGTGCTAACTATTGTTTTGTTTTCCAGTGGCCTGAGGGTCTGTCCCACTTATCACTGTTGTAAAGAGGCAGTCTCTGCCCTGAAGAATTTACAGTTTAAGTAAGGAAGAGTTTGTGAGTGGATATTAGAGACACAAAAAGATGAAGCATGTTGGTGTGAGGGTTGAAGTGGAAAAAGTTTTCTTGCAATGAATACAGCTACTTTGATGGAGAGACAGATTTTTACTTAAACTTCCACTGTAGCATTATGTATCTGTATAAAGCTGCTTCATTGCTCATGTTTATTGCACTACAGGAAGAAATTTTAGCACTGTAAGCTGTTCCCAGGGGGCTTCTCTATAATTTTCAGCTAGTTAGGGCCTACTTTTTCTCTGTAGAAGCATTAAAAAAGCATCTCTTCAACCTTGTTACCTATTTCCAGGTAACTAATAGGATCAACAGATCCAAGACAATGTGTTCCTTTAGCTAAATGTAATCCATTTGCCAGCTTCAGCCAAAAATACTGCAGGGAGGAGAAACACTGGTTTATATAGTAAATCTAATTTTCAAAAAAAAAAAAAAGGAGGGCTTAATACAAGTTAGACCAGTACTTTTTTTTTCTAGAAGATTTCCAAAACTGTCACTTTAATTGTGCAATTTTAGAGCAGATGACTAAAACTGGGAGCCAGCTCAAAAAGCAGTCAGGGTCAGACAGGTCCATGATACTGGGATAACTTTTTAAAGGAACTGGGAGAAGAACTTCAGGATGGGGAAAGGATCTAAGTCCTGGGGGACTTGCATGTTGTGGCAGTGGGCCATTTGGATACCTAAGTAGCTACATTTTTTGCTCAGATTGTAATTCCTGTGTCTGTGTAGTCTCTTCCTAATCCCCTGCCATGGTTTCCTGTGGCTTTCCTTCTCCCAGAGTTGCTAGCACGGGATGACTGCAGGCAGCAGCTGCCAGGGGGAGGCTCCTGTTCCTGTGGTGCTGAGGTTGAGGTGGCCTCAGTGTGTCGTGTACAGCAGCTTTGTCCCAGAAGGATGCCCAGGTTTATATTGCTGTGCCAGTTAAGATCTCAGTGTCTGGTGTACAAAATTCTTAACTGCTGAAGCATCTTCATATCAGCTTTCAGTAAAGTTGTTTTCCAAAGCATCTTAGTTTTCATTCCCTACCACAGAATTATGAAAGAAAAAGGTGAGTGGTTGCTGGAGAACAAGTGATGTCACCTGTTCTGCTCTCCTGTGGATTTTTTTTTGTATTGATGGAAGGCTTTGTTTTGATGCTTCATTCTTTTGACTGACAGCATCTGGTGGCATACAGGGGAGTGCTGCATGTGTAATGCAGCAAAAACTTTTAGTGCTGTTCTGTGCACTAAAAGGCAAGAGTTTAGAATGAGCTTTAAAGTAGAGGAGTGTGTGCTTTTGAAGACTTTATTCCTTCCAACACTGAAATTGGAGTAATAAATCAAATTGGGCATGGCATGCATTGATAAAGTGGTGCTTTGTTAAATGACTGCTCTGAGGGATTGTTTCAACCCCTTCCTCCCATTTTAGTATTGGATCTTAATCTCTTTTTTGCAAGTTACATCAGCACTAGTAGAATTAAGAATTAAAGTTTGAGCCAGTGGTATTTATTCCTGTTTTATCTCTAATGATGAAGAATCCTCAGCTGATTTCCTGCTCAGATTTGATGATTCACAAGGCTTGAGGTTCATCTTTATTTTATTTCCAGAATCTCATTTTGGTTTAGGGTATTTTCTCCCTTAATAGGAAGCTGATTAATTGACTGGTAAAACAGGCACAGATGTAGTTCATTTATTTTGGAAGTGCAGATGTTTCACGTGCAAGGAAGTCGGGCAAAGATTGGATTTAGAAAGGCCCAGATTAACAAAACACTGAATAGAACAAAAAAATTTATTGCTGTAAAAGCAATGACATAAGGAGCTCTTACTCCTCTGTATTTTCTCTCAGGAAGAGGAGTGGAAAAAAATTCTGTACTATAATATTCAGTCATTCAGATTCCCAAGATTAAATGTCTCTGTAATCATTGCACTCTTTTTTTTTTTTTTTTTATTTTAATTTTTTTTTTAGACTGTCATAGTTAGGATGCCATGAACTCAGCTCAGGGTAGCATGGTTTGCTACATGGGAGGCTTTTCAAGAACTGTAAGAAATGGTCTCCTTGAGGAAGGAAAGGATAGGGAGTTCCACAAACCATTTGCAAAAATTACAACCATTCCAGTTAATGTGGGTAAACTGGGTAATTTTTACACAGAATTTTATAAAATGGTGTATTTTTAAGAACTGTGTCAGGGTAAACACATCTTTCCAATATCTATTTAAAGTACATAAATATTTATTATTGTCCTTCTTTTACAGATTAAGAAACAAAGGCTGAATTGACTTGCCTAAAGCTATAAGTAATTAATGCAAGGATAGAATGTGAACTTGGGACTTTGAACCGAGAGAACAAACAAGATGAAACACTGCAAATGGAAGCATAATGAAAAGATAATATAAACTTTATATTTCGAGCATAAACTCACTACCCCAATATACAAATCATCCTCCCATAAATGCCTTTAGGCAAATAAACAGCCTGGAAAGCTGTTTCTCACTGAAAACAGAATCTCTTTAGACCAGATCATTTCTTTACTTGCCAATTTTGTGCATCTAGCATTAAGCTTGTTGCTTCTGAGAAAATTCCTGAAGACAAACTGGAATTTAAATTAAATTTTCAAATAATTTGAGTTTAAATGAAGAGAACCAGGCAAATTTAAACTTCATCATGAAAAGCTGCAGCAAAATCATGCTTGAAATTTCCTTTCCTTCTCTCCCAGGTAGATGGTTGGTGTGAGTCAGCCAGAGCACTTGTACTAAATGTGGGAATGGAGCTGACTCAGAGACAAGTGATTGGCATCATTTTATGGGATGTCATCAACTGCAGCTTCAAGAAATGTCAGTTTTTTCTCTGTCTTGATCAAATGTTAATTTTCATTGCAATTTTGACTGAACATAGCAGTAATTTTTGTTTTTTAGCTTTTGGTGAGTTCCCTGGATCACAGGGGCCATCCATGATTGTTAATTTTTTAATGGAAAGGATGGTGGATCTCCAAGCATAATTCTTATTTCTCTGAATTGCGTGCCCTGGAGGTGATAGCACAGACATGGTCACTGTGCCACTCCAGTGTCTGTGCATTTTGGAATAACAGAGCAGTCCTTTAACAGGGTTTGGGATTTCTCTTCTTTTTCTGGACATTAATTTGGAAGGAATTTTGGAAAGAATTCATTGCAGTGGTTTTGGTAAATACCTTTGTGTCACTGGTGGAAATTGAGAGATAAGGAGTTTTTAGGGGCATTTCTGTATAACTTTAAGCAATTTCAGACTTTCATAATGATATTTTTTTTTTCTAAACATGCTAAGTTAAAAGCAGACCAAACATTTCCTAGTTTTCTGAGCTTCTAAATGTCTTCTGTACTGGATGTTGTTTGAATTGCATTCCTTTGCCTGAACTGTCTTGTTTGTTCTGGTGTTTGTGATTCATTTGACTGTGCACCAGCCAGCACTTGAATAATGGAAAACCTAAAGTAAATAAGTGATAATGGCTGCTAGAGAATCAAAAGGTTCTACAGTGAGCTGTGGTGCTCTTTAGAACAATTTAAATATCTTTCTGTAAACAAACTGTTGAATGAAGAGTGGTTGAATGGAAGCTGAGAAGGTTGAATCATTCAAGTTTAGGACACTGGGAGTCTAGTCTAAATTTAAGTGTTGTTACTTTGAAGTTCTTAAAAGAGACTATAGGGCATTCTGAGAAGGGCTTTCTTTACCTCTGCTCAGGATTTATAATTTAATCTAGGGTTTGGAGAATTAAACTGGGTTTATTCTCATTGAACCACAGTTACAGTTTACTTCCATATATGGCATTTTTTTAAAGGTCAATGGGTTGGGGTTTTTTTCCTTAAAGTGAAAGATGCTTTAGAATTTAGATGCCAGTTCTGTAATTAACAACAGGAAGTTTGTAAAATGACTGGACATGGTTCTTGAAAGATTCTGAAATATTAATCATGTTCATCACATTGATTTAGGTACGTTCTTCCTAATAGAAGACATATTTGTATTTTAAACGGGAATAATTTTGGCTTCTGGGGATTTTTTTGTTGGGGGGGGGTTGTTTTGGGTTGGGCTCTTTGGGGTTTTGTTTTGTTTTGTGGGTTTTTTGTGTGTGTATTTGGTTTTGATTTTTTTCCTTAAATGTGCTCCAGAAGCCAGAACTATCTTACAGGACAATTACTTTCAGAGAGATTGAGGAAGGTAGGTACATTAGAGTTGATCCTTTCATCATGTTTGATAAATTTTGAAAGAAAATGGGTCAGACTGTAACATTAGACTGTAAAGAAAGTGAAATATGAGATAACTAAAAAAACAAAGTAAATCTGTTTGTACCATATGTATTTACATATTTACACTTTTTATCTGAGCTGCATGAGATAAGCTTGTGTGAATTTTTCACTCCATCATCACAAACTTGACCTCTTCTGTGTCACATAACTGTTGTCATACAGTTCACATGTGGTCAGTGTGGTGATCCTCCAGTTTTACCTTCTATAAATCTTGGTTTTGTTTTTCTGACAATTCATTTCCTGTTGATTCAAATTCTTTGTTTGTTTGTTGTTGTTTTTAACATTCTGCCAAAGGCTGTTACTTGAAATTGTTGTCTGGCAGCGCCACTGGACTGAAGCTTGTCAGAGCCTGGACTCCTTTCCTTGCTCAGCCACCAGTTTACATGAAGTTTAGGGAAATTTCATGGAGGCTTCAGACCCCTTAAAAATTTGGCTGTTACTGGCCAAAAGTTATGGGGCAGGTTGCATGTGCACGCTTATGTTACCATACAAGAAATCCAAGAAGTTTGTTTAATGCAAATTCCTGGATCTGTATTTGCTTCTGGGTTATGGAACAATTTCCCTGAATGTGTTTTTGCAGCCTTGCTTTGTACCCAGGGAGCTCCTTGTAGGTTTTGCTGGAGCCATACTGATTTCATTAAGATGTGGGCATCAGAATGGCATCCTAGAGTTGTCCTATCTCATGTGTAAATGCTTTGCTACATGGTTGCTCCCTCTTTGGAAAGGCTGTTGTGCAAGCAAACCACACTGATTTCCTTCAGCATTATCTAACTGGCAGTTTGTGGGTAGCAAGTGAGGAACAGTAGATAAAGATTTTGTTCTTTCCGACTTTCTGACCAGTGAAGCACATGAAATTTTGTAAAGCTGGAGGTGGGAAAAAACCCCAGTGTGTTTCAGTCACGTTATTTGGTTACAGCTGTAAAGGGTATTATTCATCTATCACTTCCTTCAAGAAGCTTTCTGTAACTGCATGAGCTATTCCTGCAATTCAGTGACATGTGCATCACAAAGGCTTGAAAATTGTAATGGATGGGAAACTCCTGTTATTTCAAATTATGTAGTTGTAAACTGGCTGCAAGCCTTTGGGTTGAAAGACTAAGCATTGATTTCAACATACTGCTGGGTTGTATCACAGAGGAGATAAAAGTTGATTTTACAGGAAGTGGAAACTTAGACATGCTAGTATGGAGCTCAGTAAGCCCACAGTGAATATATGTTGGCTGCTCACAGATCATATCATAAAGCAATTTATTTGTATCAGTGGCCTGTCACATCATGTAGGATCAATCTTGCCTTAAATAGAGAATACTTATTAAGGGAAGCTACTGCAGACCTGAGCTTGCATTCTAGCTGTGATATCTCCGTGGGCCAATAACCACATGTTTTATCTGGTTTTCTTCCCAGTGCAGGGACATGCCTAGTGAGTAACACATGAAAACCAAATATAACAAGGGTTGATACATTTGGCCAACTTACAGCATAAAAGGATCTCATTATTTTTTCCTACTTCCTGCCTTTTTTTAATATGAAATGTATCTATCTAATTTCTTTTTAGCAGCCTAGGCAAGGTTCTTTCCTATTTCATTTGCAAATTAGTATTTTTGTGGGTATGGCTATGTTAAATGATGAACTTGGTTGTTATTTATTTATTTTTTGTGGTAGCTTTTTTATTTGGCTCTTGAAAGAAGTAACAGTTATTTTTTCTTATTTTCTTTGTACATCAGGGAAGGTGAGGGTCACATTCTATAGGGGAGGAACAAAGAAGGATGTCAGAAATGCACCACTTACCACTATCAATAAAACTTTAATTAACTAAATGCTCTGTCTGGCTTCTTGCCCATGTAATATATAAAACTCAGAGAGATTCTCCTAAGTCATTATTACTGGTTATCAAAAATACTTACGTTTCCATTTACAGTAAAGCCTGAAGAATAACTGGCTGACAAGTCTCAATATGCAAAGAAAACTTGGTTATTCAGGTTATGCATTTCCCTACATTTACATGTTTCACTGGTGTGCTGAACTGATGCCTTTATCAATCCAATCCATATTTAAAATTGCCTTAATATATGCAAAGTGTGAGTCCCATAGCCGGATTCCTGTTGACATTCTTGTACGGTCTGCCCAGAGTTTGTAGCATCACAGAAGGGTTTGGGTTGGAAGGGACTTAAAAGATTATTTACTTGCAACCCCCTGCCGTGGGCAGGGGCACCTCCCACTAGAGCAGGTTTGGTCAGTGCCCCATCCAGTCTGGCTTTGAACACTTCCAGCATTGTCTGGATTTGCTGCAGGATGAGGGATTCCATCTGCAGAAATCCTGGGAGAGGAGAGCTCCTGGTGAGCAAAGCCTGTGCCTTGCCTCCTCCTGTGCCATTAACCTGGTTTCTCTTGATGTGATGTCTTGCTGCAAGTGCTGTTCACCACTCAGTCAGGATTTAAACTGTCTGAGCAGGAATTGGGCAGCTGGGCTGCCACTGCAGATGGTGTGACTTGTCTTGCCTCCCCTAGGAGGAATCAACCTCCCTGCTCCAAACTTCTGTGAGGTTTTTAATAATTCCCAACTTTTTCTGCTGGAGACAGCCTGCTCACCTGTCCAGAAGGGATTGAACCAGTATCAGTTTTGCCTACAAGTGGATGTCCTTTGGCTGCATTTACAGTCACGTGTAATGAGGAGGAAAACAACTCTGACTGCCTTGCTTTACTTTTTATTCCTGAATCTTCTGTTTTTGTCTCTTAATCTTCGGGCTCAGACAATAAATGGGGTTTAACTGTGGATCCTAACACTGAGCTGATTAGGTGCAGATCTGTGGATCAAACATTGAGCTGTCAGAAGGGAGACTTGCAGTGCTGCCCAGGATGAAGTGGTGTCTTGTTACATCCCCAGCTGATAGACCACATGCCAGTGTGTTTGTCCAGAGCCCAGCAGTCCCTGGGTGCCATCCTGTGTGTACCACAGGGGGGGAGAATGCAGGGGCAGCATCCACACCATTGTTAGGGCAGCCCTGGTGCCAGGCAGGAGCTGGGACTCTGTCAGCTGCAGCTTTGGTGTGACTCTCCCCCAGTTACCCTCTTTGTGGGGATTCTGGGCCCCTCTTTCCAAAGGGTCACCTGCATCACCTGCTGCAGGAACTGTGGCACTGTGCCCAGTGGCCCTTGTGCAGTGCAGGTGCTGGGACACAGGGGTGAACTCAGGCAGCATTTCCCACCACTGAGCCTCCCCACATTAGCTCCTTGATTGCCCATTTCCCATTAATTGCAGATGCTGTCAGAGAGTCTCCTGGCTCTTTTCTTGGCAGTGTTGTTGCAAGAAAGCGTTTTTAGTAGCTGCTTTTCACCATCAAAATTATTATTCTGCTGCGAATCAGAGCTGACTTAAATGCAGGTGAAGGATGACTCTCTAAGCTGGGGTGTCTCTGCCAGACCCCAAAAGTGGTTGAGCTTTCTGCCCATGTCCTGAGCTGCCTCAAATCATCTCCACATCACTGAGTGGGGTTTGCCACAGCTGACTGCAGCCTGTCCTGACAGCCTGCAAACAGTGGGGGAAAGAAAACATCCTGAAATCCCACTCCCTACAAATGGAGAGCCCTGGTAACCATTATTATCTTTTGAGAGCCAGGACTTCCCAGGGTTGCTCTTTGGGGCACAGGAAAACTCATTGTTTTCTTCCAGCCCATTTTTTTCATTCCCTGGTTTGCCATTCACATAAATTTCCTTTTAAGTGGTGTTTACATTTGCAGCTTTAAAAATGTGGAAAAGGTTCTGTCGTGGCAGGCTGTAATACAGTCCAAGTAACTATTTCTGAGCTGGCCTTGCATTGCCTCTTGCCCTCTCATCTGTCATCAGCTCCCTCCTGTGTTTTGTGAAGTTTTTGCTTCACTGCTGAGAGTGGCACAGCAAAAAGTGAGCTCATACAGAGCTCAAATTACTGTTGAACCAGTTCAGGTCTGTTTAATGGAAACCTTCCTTCTCCAAACCCTTTCACACTCCTTTTACTTGAGTCATAAAACTTCTTCTGTTTGAACTTAGTGAAAACAAACCCCAAACCCTTTCTGTTCTAGTTACAAAACACTTTGATTCCTTTCCTTGGTTTTGTTTCGCATTATTTACTGAGCTCCTGCTGGAGCAGCATCTTGAGGTAAAAAGACACTGCTTCTTAGCTGAACAATTTAAATTTTTCATCAAGGAGATGTATAACCAAACTCTTTGTGAAATGAGTTAGCCATCCATTCTACTCCAGCTCCAAGCAGGAAGTGTGGATCATTTCGAAACCCAGGAGAGTTCGGACACGACAGGGTAAGTAGCTATGCAGTAGTACTTCATCAGCTGTGGACATACAGGAATACTTCTGGCTGCTTCTGGCAAAAGCTGCCATAAATGTATGACTTTGGGTGTATGCGTGCCTCTGAGCTCATGAGACAAGGGTGAATTTTTGCATGTTATGCTGAGTAGTGGTGTGTGAGCATCAGCCCGTATTTACAAAAACTGTGGTCTGTGTCTTCTCCATTTTTGAAATTTTTTTCCTGAGGCAAAGATGTGCCAGGATCCATTGTTGACCTTGTTAAGTAAATTCCATCTCTCCTTCTGTGTTCTAGTTTTCCTTTTTGGGTTTCTATGCTATTGGCTAACCTGTTAGTGATGCTTAAGTTTAAGGGGATCTAAGTTGCAGAGTCAGTCATGTGAAGTAAAGAATAAATTGTATTTACTTCTGAGTTTTTTCTCTGAACTCCTTGTATTGCTTTTGGTTTTTTTTTTTTGAGATGGATGATATGAAGTTACTATGGCAGGGTGTGGACAGCTTTTTAAAATTATCAGTCTTGCATTTATGCAGGAAAACCTTTGCCATCTTCTGTAGTCAGAATTTCAGCAAACCCACTATCACTGCAGAATCATTTGGGTGTGGGTTCTCTCCACTTGCTGTGTTTGACTTTCACAAGGATCAGTACATATCTAAAACATTTAATGAGAACTAGTAAAATATTTTAGCCCTGCAGACTTGTTTCTCTGTAAGCATTCAGCCAACATTATTGAGATCAATGGTTTCCTGTGTTTTATTAGCACAGCAATTTCAGCTGGTCATGCAATCTCACATTTCTTTTTATAACTATTTTATAAGGAGAAGGACCCAGTTAAACCAGTTCAGGTTTCTCTGTTGCAGTGCTCTAATGCTTGCTCTCATTGTAACAAATCTGTCTTGGCTGTCCATCTGCTGTGCTTCCCAAGCCTCTGCTGTGTCTCTTTGGCACACCTGCATTTGTGCCAAAAGCTCTGCCGTCACTTAGGCAGCCGTATCTTTTTGACCATCTTTGCCTCCTTGTATCCAGATGTGTACACAAAAGTGCACAGTCCCATGTTTGCTTGGCATTTTTGAGCCAGCACAGGCTGAGATTACAAGGTGGTTCAACCTTTCCCTGCAGGACTGCTCTAGGCACTGAAATCTCCCAAGCTAGAGCTGTGTGTCCCTCACACCCTGGGGACAGAGCAGGGCTGGTGCAGGGACATGGTAAAGCAAGTGGGTGGCAGCTGCTGTGTGGTGATTAGGACAGCTTGTGTTATCTGATACAGGGAGCCAGGTGGTTTCTGTTGTTGCCAGTGAGGATGGGGATAAAAGGTGGGCAGGAAAGAGGGGCCATCCTATACCTGCATCCATTGCCTCAGTGCAGGTAACTCAGCTGTAGCAAGAAGACTTTAGCTCTTGGGGCCTTGTGCCTCAAATATTTGTTTTCTGCTTCTCCAGACCAGAAAAATACAGGTGAGCAGAACCTGAAGGCTTTTTCAAGACCTGATGCTGAGGTGACTCTGATCCTGCTCTGGATACCTGTGACTGGTAAAGTTGTGCCACTGTGGTCTTCTCTGCTCTGCTGCTCAACTGGTGGCACCAGGAGATGTGTGGGAGAATCCCCTACATTTGTGCCTTTGTCTCCATGCAGGAATCCTGCCAGGATTGTGGTACAGGAGTGAGGTCAGGGGAGGGTTCTTTACATTCTCAGTTGGGGTTGTAAAACTTAGGTGCTTGGTATGAATTCAGGATTGGCAAAAAGCTGTTGTAGGGTGGAATGGCTTGGTTTGTCTTGCTAACTTCCAAGTATTTTATTGAATGTATAAATGGGGGTAGGTCTTTAGGATTCTGCAGGTCAAAACATTAATTTTAACTGGACTAGAAATACATACAAGTAATGATGAAAAATATTATTTGTAAATTATTTTAAAATAAATCTCTAATCTGTAGTTTAGCCATAGTGAAATAATTCAATCTAACAGCCTTCCTTACCTGCCCCGTTCTAAGCAGCTTCAGGCTTCCCCAGTTATTACCACTTGAAATTTACTGTTTAAGAGGTCAGAACCAGGGTTCTTTTTTAGAAACAAGCATAATGTCTCAGTAATCTTTCAAATTCAGAGATATTTTCTTGATTTTTATTACAGTCAATGAATTCTGCAACTGGCTATTTCAATTCAATAAATAGTTATTCCAAAGCTGAGAAAGTGATGAAAAGTCATGACTGTGTAAAAATAGAAAAAGACAGCTCTAGTAGTTCTAAAATCTGGAATCAGGACCAAAAATAATCAATTTGTGAACTTGAGATAATAATTACTTTCATAAATTTTATCTATAAACAAGATGTCTGTTCCATTTTGTGCCCAGGCTGCTTCAGGGGGTTTTAGCTAAATAAATAAAATCAGTTTCGCTTTGATGCTTTTGTGGACCTACTCTGCCTTCACTTACCTCTCTTAATGCAAGGCTGATAGGAATATCAGTTGAAAGTGTGTTCATGTAGAACACTAGAACTGAGTAATTTTCCATGTGTAATGAAGAATTTGGGTAAGTATGTGTTGTATGTGACTAATTAGTGGTGATGCAGTTTATCTGCTTCTTCAGCAAACAAAAGGCTCATGTTACAGCAACCCTTCTGCAGAGAATAGCAATCAAGATTTCTGCTTAAATGATTTGCATCTTTTAACATCTGTTCACTTCCAGAATATAAATCAACACTGGTGCATTCTCCTCTGATATGTCTTCTTTGAATCCTTTTTAGCTGAAGAGAAAAATGGAGGCATGGCATTATTTTGAGCCTGCATGTGACTTGCTCTTGATGTAAAACAGTGAAAGTCACAGACTGCAAGCTTTCGATACGCAGACGTTGCCCCTGGCTGTGCAAGAAGATGTTTAGATGTGCAGATCATGAAGAAAATTTGTGGTCTTTTAAGGAAAGATTACGCTGGGTAAAAATGAGTTTGGAAATTGAAGCTTGCTATGACTTCTTTCTTAAATCTAATAGATGCCTGGATAGAGGGAATTACTCATAAGAAGGAAGTCATAAAACTGGTTTGAATTAGATTTCAAAGGCGAGGGTTATGTTGGTCATTTAAAGCCTTGGAATTCTCACCACCACCAGAGTCAAAAAATAGCAACCTAACACAAGGTTCTGGCAAAGTATGGTTTGCTGTGTAAAGGCCCTTTTGCAAGTTAAAACTGAGTGATTTGGGATCAAATTTGGCATCTGTGGCTTGTGCTGGAGTAGTACATGGGAGGAGATGGCTTGTTCATCCCACCAGTGTGGGATGCTTGGAGATCCCACTGAAACTGAGCCATTATTTTATTTATGCATGTTTTGACTTGGCCTTCAACTCAGAGTTGGAGAATGTAGGTCAGCTGCACAGTGAGGCTCTGGGTTCTGAAAGGAGATTGCCAGTCCTGTCCCAGTGCCTCTCTCCAGTACCCTTTGGGCTTCATTAACAGTCTGCTTGCTGGCTCCCTCCAGCACAGAGACTATTAACCATCTGACACTCCTTTGCCCAGGGGCAGCATGTTTGCTCAGTAATGAAGGAAATGGGTACCAAGTATGGTACATCTTTCTAAAGCTGTTACGATTTCCCTACCACCACCATCTTTACTGTTAATCCAAATATTTAATATTAACAAAATCACAGTAGACTAAATAACATTTTCAATTCCAACTGGATGTGATTGCTTCCAGGATGTTACCAGGCAGTGTCTTAAGGCATTTCTATCTGAATACAAAATGTGACTGATGGGAGAGGGAAGAAGACGCTGCTAATGAGATTATGAAGTGAAATACTGGCAAACAACGTTTTCTGTCATGGAGACTAGGGAAGGAGGAGAACAATTTATGCAAAATAAATAGAGACCTTTTTTTTAACATATTAATTATGGATTAAAATTTGTAGTTTAAGCAGCGGGATTTAATTTTTTAGCTGACTCAGATTTTATAGTTAGTCTGTGGAATAGACTGCGTTTGGGATAAATATTCAAAACGTAATTATTGTAAGCTTTTAAACCAGAAGTGGGAAGGGGAAAAGGAATGGTGAGAAGGAGGAAGCAACTCACTGTAAGGCTTTGAGACTAGGACTTGTGTATTTAATGGAGGGGTTTGTTTTGGTTTTGTTGAAGCTTTTGAAGCTTTTTCAGTCAGTAATACACACCTTCTCTTCTCAGAAGTCAAGGATCTCTGACAGACAGCTTAACCAGGGTTACCAAATGAAAACATATAATCTGTAGCACCCACCTTCCATTAAACTGCTTCAACATCAAAGGGCTTTCACTGAGGATAAGTTTTCTTATGTTTTGCATGATCCACAGCTCTTGAATTCTTCATAGGACTGTCTGCTATGAAGCCATTTATTGCCTTGGTAATAAGTGAGGGCTTTTTGCTTAGAAAACATTTGCACAATGGTGGTGCCTATTAAACATAAAACGCTTCTGAGATATCCACTGGAAAGAATATCCATGAATAAAAAATGAACCACTTAAATCAATGCTATTACTTTTAATTCTCTGCTTTCTTAATCTTGCCTGTTGCTTTCATTCTCTTTATTAGCTTTCCATGATGGGAAAGTTTTCTTTTCAAAAGAGGCAATGTGGCCCTGCTATTCTCCGTTGTTTTGTTTCATCTGCAGCTCACAGACAGTAATGTGATAGGGACATTGGGAGTTACAATTTCAGAACTGTGCATGCAGGTAGTTTGTCTTTAAAACATAATTTTTTTCCTTCCCCTTGCTACTACTTGGGGTTTTTGCCATATCATCTCTTCTATTTTACTGCTTTTTATTATTTCATTTTACGGTGTCTTACATCGTCTGTGAACACAAAGTAAATTGATGGCTTCTGAATCAGAGGCCATTACAGCATTTTCCTGATTAGATGAGGTCTCATTGCTCTCACTCAGACAAATCTTAAATAATCCAAAGCAGTTTAGGTGGAAGAATAGTTTTAATAAAACTTACCTTGTGTTAAATTCCTGGAGATTTTTTTCTCTCTATCAGCAGTCCTCATTGGGCTTATTAATGTAGAGTTATTAACTTTCAGATGTTCACTAAGGCCATGTTTGATTCACTTCTCTTCAGTTTTCTTTTAGTCTTTTAATAAAATAGCCTTATTAGATCTTTGTCACATCTGGACTTGTCTCTTATGTGTGGAGGATAGAGGTGATCTACTGCCTTAATTTCAAAGTCCTAGATTTTATGCTAAGTACAGTGGCCAGTGCTCAGTGCAGCTGACAGACTTTCCCAGAGGAAGGCTGGTTCAGTAACAGCAGAGGAATGAAGATGATAACGAGAGCCACTGGGCTGGAGGAATGAGCAGGTGTTAATGCTGGGCAAAACCAGCAGTGAGAGTGATCCTCCAGCACTGACTTCTATTCAGACTCATTTTGTTCCCCTATTCTTTCTGTGATCACAAACTTGATTCTAATTTAGTGCATTCTCTTCCCCATCCTTGTTAGCATAGAGGTGGCAATGAGCCCACACACTGTACAAAGTCAGGGAAGGCTGCACTTCATTGCTGCTGTGCCCAAGCCCATTTAATAAATTTTGAGAGTATGCAGCAGCAGTGTGTGCATTTTATGGTGTTGACAGAGCCTCTTTGGCTTCAAATGCACTTTATTTCCAGTACCATGACAGGGTTTTCATGCAGCTTGATGCTGTGTCTAAGGTTTACCTCAGCATTTCCATTATAAGCCCCTGATTTCAAGGTATGGTGCTGTGCAGCAGCCTGGTTACAGAGGACTTAGTGGGAAAGGATTTTGTCAAGATTAAGAAAGGGAAAATTTTCAACTCCTTCTAAAGTTATGTAGAGTAAAAACATTGAAAGGAAAGAAAGCCTCTGTGTGTGTGATTAAAATGGTCTTAGATGGAGTTTGAGGTGTTTGGAATAAGAGGCATGTCTGTAGTAGAGTGGGAACGTGGAGGGGGTTAAAGGTAGAGTGGGACAGGATTTTCATGCAGTGAGGACTGTGAAGTTGTTGGCACTGACCTGGAGTAGGAAACACAAATGTTAGCAAGGCTCCTGCAGTGAGCAGGGGCTGGAGTGACTGTAAATGCTGCTCTGCTGGAGTTCACCACCCCCATGTGCTGGGAGCTGTTCCAGCCCCAGGATCTGCCTGCAGGGCTGTTTCTCTGCATCACCATTTCCATGAGATGGGATTGCTGATGGCCTCTGGCTCACTTCATGTAGCTTGATGCTGGAATGGTGTCTTCTGTTTATTGGGAATTGTCTCTAGTTTGGAAGGGAAACCCTTGGATCTCTACTGGTGGCATATTTGTGACTTGTAATAAACTTTTCTGTGACTGTGAACCATGTGCTTGACTAAAATGTAAGAGGAAATTAGTGGGACATCTGGCCTTTGTAAGGGTCAGACTTTCATTTTTACTTTCTTGACTAAAGTTTCATGAATTCTAAGTTAATCTGAGTTGAGTGACCTTTTGACTAGGGTAAAGCCTATCTTGCCTTTCCTTTTCTTTTCCCAATTTAAAAAGGTCTCGTGGATCTGTGAAATTGTAATTCTATGTGGTGTGTAAGATGGTCATTCCCTGCTCATACACTCAGATCTAAACACACAATAGTTGGAGGCAGTTTGTGGTATTAATTAGTGGAAAAGGAAGACTTGAGTTAATCAGCTCCTACTTAATGGTTGTATTGACAGATTCCAGTGCTGGCCTTGTGGACTGTTGTAGGAATTCAGCAGCGTGCAGTGATATTCACTTCCCAAATGAAAGTCTGTTAAAAAAGAAGTACTGTCTTTGCATGACTTCAATTCTAAATCATCTGTATTAATTTTTAATTTCATATTTTTAATGTAAATTAAATGAATAGTTGATCTCGAACTAATAAAGCAAATGATATGTCAGATTTTTAGAGTGAGAAGGGATTTCTGGCACTAATGCTAAACAGGCTTACATGTTACTCAGCCTCCAACTTTAGTCTGCCAATCAGACTTTGTTTTTCACATATTTTCTTAATAGTTTGCACATTCAGGGAAGGTTTTTTACAAGAAACACTGTAAAAAATATCAAATAGAGGTGATTCATCAAGATCCATTCTGATTATTTACAAAGGCAATATGTGTGCCTATGTATGTGCATATGTATCTGGGTGTTTATGTGTATGTTTTAAACCAGCAGGCCTTACCCACACACAGAATGTAATCACATTGTGGCTTTTTGGCCACATTTGTGGCCAAGAAATGTGCTGTTTAGTCTCCTTTTAAGTCCATTTGTGGACTTTAAAGGAAAACAAATATATGTAAGCAAGACTGACACTTGAGATTTTAAGGAATTCTAATACTCTCTGCCAGAGTTAGGGTCATCTTTTTCCAATGATGTAAAATTCACGAGTCATATGTTACAGTTTAAGTAGGCAGGATTTGAAATTACTGCACATCTAGAAGTGTAAGAATTAGTTAAATGCAGAAGGGCTTATTTTACAGAGCTCACTTTGGGCTTTCATGGTCCACTTTGAGTTTCCTGTTCTACCTAATTCCTCAAGTAAGTTGATTTCTGATTTGGATTTGTAATTTTTTTTTAAATGTTCACTTTCTTACAAAATAAGGAAGCTTGATCTCAGCTCTCCAGAGAGGATGAAGGTAAATTGGAACGTGTGGGTGGATGGACACCATGTTTCTGCTCCTGACTTTAGTCCTGGGCTACCATGATAACCAGTCAGGTGGGAAGAAACATTTCCAGAAAGTGGACACCTTTTTTTTATATATATATTTCCATATTGTTACCAGCTATGACAAGAAAGAGTTGTAAATTCAATTTATGAACCCATGTTGTGTGTGTAGGCTTGCAAGGGGAGCCCTCCTGCAAGCTGACTACCAGCACAGGTGCATGCTCCTACATACACAGTGCAAACACTGCAAAAAGCTCTGGAAACTTGAAAAAACACTGGTGTCTAACAAGAAGTCTCATGTGGATTTAAACCTATATTTGATTTGAATTTATTTAAATAACTGTGAGAACATGTGCTACCAAAGCCACTTTTCTCAAGACCTAATTGCTTTTAAGTCTTGAAGAACTCATCTTGTGGATGCACGTCTGCAATTCTAAACAGCTTTAGATAAATGTAGATTAATGAAATGTCTTGAGAGTACTTGCCTATACATGCACTTAACCTAAATGGATGAATAACTGATTATATGAATGTTTCATTACAGAGAGACAGAGGAGAGTCTAAAGTTTTTAATTTAAATTAAGAAGGCTGGGACTGACTTTCATACGTGTCCAAATGGTGTTCACGTGTCTCCTTGCTAGGAGTCTGCCACTCATTTACAGTCTGATCTCATTCCTCTCCAACAGGAGCAGATGGGGATTCTTGAACTTGGCCCAAATTCCTAGAAAGTCTCTGCACTGACATTTTGCAAAGTGTGAGAGGAGCTGGGAATTTGGATGGCAGAGGGTGCAGTAACAGAGAATGGTACAAGGATGAAGCAGCAACACTTCCTGCTCATCATTCATCACTGTGGCAATGAGTGTGATTATAGAATATCTCAGTGTGGCAGAATAAATGCTCCTGTCTTGCCATCTAGGTGACATGTGACATGGATATTCTTTGCTTGATTGTTATGTTCCCCATCACCCCCCCTGTTCCCCTCCCCCATTTAATTAGCTCAAAATTATCATTCTTAATGACATTTCCAAATTGGAACATCCTGATACTTGAGTCTTTCCCTCCCTCCTCTCTCATTCAGATTTGTGTGGGAATTTTGGCTGTTTTGTGGATATTTTGAGGCCTGTGCTGAAGATGGGTCTGAAAGCCACATGCAGATAATTCCTATTCCTCTTTCTCTGGCACATGCCTGCCTAGTTCCTTGTGGTCCTGGCATTGCTTCTCCCCTCTGGGGGAACCTGGGAAGGAAGGCTCAGATCCCAGGGCATTTTGAACATGATTGGTTCTGCTACCCATTGCTGTCTAATGGAACAAGCAGAGATGAGTGTGTGTGTATTATTGGAAATAAAACAGAGAGGGAAAATTTGGGTTGTTATATTTAGTTACAATAACCCAAACATTTTCCACATGGAAACATGATTCTGCCTTTTTTAACAAGCAATTTTCCCTTGCAAGTCAGACTGGTAATCCCGTTTGCCCACAGCTTTTCTGATTAAGTTCTTGTTTGCTTCTTCAGGGGCTGGAGATTTTGTGAGAAATCTTACAAGTTGATTATTCATAATTTAAAGCAAAACACTAAAGATAACAGAGAGTGCTTCTGGTGGAGTAACTTCTGAATACAAAATCCTCTTGCTCCTCTCAAAACATTAAATATTCACACAAGGAAAAGTGTGGAAGCTCTTCTTGAAAATGTGTGACTTCAGCCTCTGTGCCAGCAAGATTTGTGTTAGAATGAAATTGCCATATTGTGTCTGACTACAGTTGTCTCTGTATTTATTAGGTGTCTACTTGTGTGGTAGGCTTTTCAAAGGAGAGCTGAGCACATCTTTTGTGCATTAGTAACATTTAATTAGTAGCATTATTTTAATATGTGGAAAACCTGTGCCTCTGCATGTGTGTAAAATTGCACACTAAGCTGAATTACTGCTTTACGAATCATTTTCAGTTCTTGAACTTAAATTTGTTCCCCTTTTTCTTAAAGTTTCAATTTATCAGTTATTTGTTTCACTGTTCCAACACAAAAGTCAGATATTGTTAATTCATGTATTTTAAGTCTCTAGGACTGGATGACAGCATGTAGCAGAAGATTGAAGCAGGAGAGGGAGTTACTGCTGGTGAGAGATTAGATGGATGCTGCCTTTCAGTACCTAGCAAGAAAACTGGCAGATGTGTAGGCTGCACACCCAGTATCTGTTTAATGCAGGCTGTTGGAGTTATTATCTGTCATACCCAGCTCTGACAAGCATGGACCAATATTGTGTGCATCTCTCAGTGTAGGAGTCCTCTGCTGTCTCTCACTGCTTCCTTCCTTCTTTGTCTTTCTCTGTGACAAAACAGCCAGCACTGAGAATGGCTCGTGTCAACCACCCTGCTGATCTGAACGTGCTGAGCCCTCGTCCTCAGAAATGTCTCACCAGCTTCCAGGCCCCTCTGGCATCAGTGCAGTGCTATGCTCCCCCTTCAGGGTGCCCTATAAACCATGTGCAGGTTGTACCCACCCCAGAGGCACTCTGGTCTGCAGGAAGCACGATGCCATTTGGCACTGCTGTGCAACTGAAAGCCACACCAGAGAAAATGCAAGGAATAGTCTGCCTTTCAAGCTAAATATTCAAGCAGCTGCTTTTGAGCAGCAAGCCTGCCAGCTCTCTGGATGCAATGGATAATAGTATCCCTTGCTGTTCAGTCTCCTTCTGTACAAGGAACAGACCTCAGCTGACGTTTCTTCTCAAGTTTTTCACCCCCATTTTCAGGCCTGCACATGTGTTTGTGGTTTTCTTTTAAACTGTATGATACAGTTCCTATAGTGAATCTTAATTTACTTCTTGTCTGACAAAGGTCCTCTTGTCTGTTTTACAAGAAGCATATGCTGACATCCATTCAATTCTTTTCATCAAGGATTTGGCAGGGTAATTATATATGAAGAGTTGTTCAGACTGTACACCTGCTGAAAGATCTGGCCTACAGTATGTATTTTTTCCCCGGGTTTTGATCTACTCAACACTTGGAAGATAATACAAATATAGTTGAGGCATAACCATCAGTATTCAAAATCTGAATTTTTTTATTTCAGTCTTATCTGTTGGTTTTATATTTAGTTTACTTTATGAAAGCAACAAACTATAACTCACACTTGCTAATGCACAGATTATGTAAAGAATTTAGAAAGGCATAAAAAGTTTCAAATGCTAAATGAAACTTCACATTTTGGTGACTGTGAGGTTAATTCTCACTACTGAAAGCTTTCCTTCCCTCTTGGATGGACTAGGCCTTAAGGGATTTCTGGAATAAAGGAGACTCCTTGGATCCTTGTCTTGTTGCTTTCTTCAGTGGTAAATTGGGACCTAATAAGAAGAAATCACCTGGTATTTTCTTAACTTCTCATGGAGCATAGGTTTTAGTAGCAGCTGGTGTGTTGTTAGACTTTCCTAACTCAGCCCTGGAAAGCTCAGGGATGGCTGGCCATGGGTGTTTTATCCAAGATTCAGGTAACGTGGCAGCTAACAGTTGTGCAGTTCTTGTACACCCACTCCTGCCTATGCTCTATGGGATTCAGCTTAAATGGCTTTGTATGCAAAAGCCCTGGATCCCACTTTTTGTGAGGCAGTTCTAGAGGAGGCATCACTCTGTCTGTCTGGTTACCTCGAGAGGGAACAACATTCGTGCTGTCTTTCACAGTGAATATGCCTGGAGAGTTTCTCTGATCAGTGACCTGTTTTATTGTTGTCTGAGCTCTGCGCATCTGTCAGACTCAGCTTTTTCTCTCCCCATTAACACAGATGCAGAACAGGCGGATGTTTTTATAAAATGGTTGTGACGTGTGTAGGTGGTTGAGAGCTGAGACTGAATCACAGAATCTTCAGTGCTCTGTGTCCATCTTTGCTGTTGTCACAGTCTGTATGTCACAGCACATGGATGAGCAACAGGCACCAGTGGGAATGGAACTGGGGCAGCCTTCTGACTCTCTATGTGATACAGCCACTTCTAGTGATACAAATACTGAAGAGATCAGTTTTACTCCAGCTTCTACATCTTTTTTTTTTTCCCACGTGTTTGAACTTTTTAAGGAATAAGTGGCTGGCACACCAAATAAACCAAATAGATAGGGACGAGCTCTCAAATGGAATTAAAGCCAGATGTCTGTAATCAATATAAGGACACATTGCCATTTTCCCTTTCCATCAGCTGGGACAGAGCTGGCTGTTTTAGCAACTGGATGCTCCTTGTACATGGGGAGCAGTTGTTTTTATAGCAGCTGCCAAAGTGGGACTGGTTGGGTCTTCAGGAGGGCATGAACTGGTGCAGGACACCTCGGGCTTAACTGGGACAACTGTGCTTGTTGCCTTTCCAAGAACAAGGGGAAGTGTGTTGGGGGGAAGTCCTGTGCATGGGCAGCTGTGAGAGTTTGTGCTCTGGGATGGAAATCTGCCAGTGCAGCTCCTGACCACAGTGGGTACAATGTCTGTTATGGGTCAGGGGAGATACCCTGCCTGCCACTTGTACAGAAAGGGAGAGAGCCACTGGAGATGCTTCTTGTTCAATACTTTTGCCTCGGTGAATACACAGTTTACTGGGGATTTTTAATGCCAACATCCAAATTGTTTAATTTAGTGATTCTCTGGTTTCTAAGAAAATGCTTTGCAGGTCTCCATCTCATTAATGCCTTTATTCAAAGTGCAGATCCAAGCAGGAGACTAATAATAGAATTTAACAGTGTTGCTTTTGATTTGAAGACTGGTGTCAAATCACAGTACATGAAGAATGGTGTCAAATTAAAACACTTAATTTTTTGTGTGTTGCTCTTTGTAGTCTGAACTCTTTTTGTGATAAGTGGGATGAATTTTCTACAATTCTATGAGAAAGCAAATGGCTATCTATTTCTAATTGCTACTGGTTAGGAATGTGATATGTGTGTAATGCAAGAGAGATTGATTAGACTCATTAATGACATGAAATGAAAATGTCAGAGTATAAAAATAAGCAACACAGTCACTGCATTTTTTATTGCACTTTTGCCTTGGGTTTTGCATAATTAAAAAAGGATCATACACACAAAAAGGAATCTTGCCCTGAAAAACAGAATATCTGAGAAGAAAAAAGCCCTCTCAATTATTGGCATAAACTGAGTCCCAGGGGACTGGGGAGTTGTTTGAATAATTGCATGAAAAAAAATATATAGGGGAAAAAATAGAAGCAATATATATTCTGGTTTAGAATCACAATGAGAAAACTAGGTTGTATCTCAACATGAGCACATGATTGTTTGCAGGACTGGCAGAAGCAGTGGAAACACTTCCAAACAGATCCTAGTGATTCCATGCCTGGAAGATGAGGAAGGAAATAAATGTTCTTATTAGTGCCTTATTTTCTTTAAATAAGCTGCAGTGCTTTGTTACAAGAATTGAGGCCTTGCTTTAATAATTTAAAACTTTGAAACTTGGATCTTATGTTCAGACCCTTCTCCCTTTACCACTGAAGTGTCATCAGTAGCTGTTAGTCCTGAATTCTTCTGTGCTCCTGAGAGCCATCCAAGTACTGTTTTTGCAAAATGATTTACTGAATGGCTTTCCCCACCAGCCTCCTCTTTTTTCCCTCCACAGACTCTTTATCTCTGAATTTGTGGCCCATGAGGTTTGGAAGGCAGAGGATCCATGAGTTCTCTGCTCCTTGGGACTCTTTCCTGAGTCTGTGACTTTCTGGTGGGAAAACAGAGGGAAGGACAAGTACATGCCCCTCTGCCCCTGCAAGGGGATTCTATGGCAAGCTTGTAAAAGCTGGGGAGGTCAGTGCAAGGCAGGAGAGAGGACCTCTCTGGGAGCAGAGTGGCCTCTTCTGTATGGCAGTGGGAATACTTCTCCTCTCAGTCCCTGTTGTGGAGATGATGGCCTCAATGAGAGCACTGCAGGTTTTCTCATGAACTCTGTGGTCTCTTCCAGATGTGCTAAAAATATCTCCTGAAATGAAGATTTTAAAAAAATAAATCTGTTGAACAGATTTGTAAATTTCTGCTACGTTTGACTCCCGCTCTAAAGAAATTTGTAATCTACCTGTTTATATCTTCTGCTGTCCCCACGTTGGTGAAGGCTCAGCTCTGCTCACATTGGATCTTAACCAACCAGATGTTCTGTATGTTCATTAGCATTAAATGTCAATGCCTGGGGCTTAAAATCAGATGAACAACGGGGTTTAAGTCACATCTTGTTTTGAATTAAGATCAAGAATGAAAAATTTTGGCTTAAAAACATCTTTGGCAGGAGAAGACTTCAGGGGTGTGTAGGTGTGCTACACTTGCCCTGGGGCAGGGAAGTGCTGAGGGACCTCTTGAAGTTCCTTCCAGATTTTTCATGTTTCAACAAAAATATGATTACAGTGGTTGCTGGCTGTGCAAATTGCTGTAGATAAATTGCTTTTGGCAACTTGTGTGTGGTTTATGGCTGTCTCCATCACTGTAATTGATGCAGTGTTCTGTGGGAGCAGCATTGCAGGTGCATCCGTGCAGGGCTGCAGCGTCGGGTGAGGCTCCCCAGGCCACTGCTCTCACCAGCACTTCTGCATCTGTGACTTTGTGGAGAGCTGCACTATCAATACTGCCCACATTCCCTCAGGAGTCAGATAAGCTGGGGAAGATAAATTGATTTTAGTAGACTGGCTCCAACTCATGCCAGCTGAGAGTCTAACCTGGTGCTGTTTGTAGTTGTATTTTTTTGTCTGATTGTGTCATCTCAATGTAAATATTTGAAATTTTGAATTCATATGTCTGATTTTCCATGCACATCTAATTTCTGAGCTTCTTAATTCATGGCACACAACCCGAGTTGCATATATAAGGTGGTCTTTATTTAAGACTGCAAATACTTAGGTCTTAAAAAAAAAAAATAAACCCCCAAACCAATAAAAAAACTCCACAGTCCCTCCCCACCCCCAAAAAACCACACAGAAAACAAATTAAAAAATTGAACTATCAACCACAACAAAACTACCCCCCATAGAACCACACAGTAAGAATATCAGGTTGATCACCTGAAAACAGAGTATTCTGAAACACTGTCTTGACATTTTCCATCTATTTAATACTGGGAACTCTCTGTTCCAATTTATTTTTAAACAAGTGCTCTGGGAACACAAATGAAAATGTTTCAAGTATTTCCACATAGATTTATTTTAGTAGAATTTATTCTGAAACTCATTTTTGTTGAAAAAACGTTACTGGGCCAGATTTATCCCTGGAGTAATTGCCCTTGATTTTTAATAGCATTGCAGGAAGGGTACATTTGGCTTGTATTTAATTTATAACACGGGAAATACGTACAGCTACAGAACATCTTTACCCAGGGCATGGTACACAAGGGGAAAACATGCATGGTTCTATCAGTACTTTGTTTATTTAATTGTAATAACAGATGCAGCATTTCATTTATTTGACTGTTGTTACTGAGTTGCTATTCCAACTCTGGGGCCCACAAGGTAAGAAGAGCAGGGACCTGCTGGGGTGAATCCAGAGGCCCAAAGATGCTCAAAGGGCTGGAGCACCTCTGCTGTGGAGACAGCTCAGAGATTTGGGGTTGTTGAGCCTGAGAAGGGAAGGCTGTGGGGACACCTTAGAGCCCCTTCCAGTCCCTTAAGTGGCTACAAGAGAGCCAGGGAGGGGACATTGGACAAGGTGGAATGGCTTTAGACTGAAGGAGGGCAGGTTTAGATTAGGTATTGGGAAGAAATTCTTTACTGTGAGGGTGGAATAAGTTGCCCAGAGAAGTGGTGTCTCTTTCCATTCCTGGAAGTGTTCAAAGTCAGGTTAAACAGGGTTTTGAGCAACCTAGCCTAGTGGAAGGTGTCCCTGCCCACGGCAGGGCTGTTGGAACTTGATGATATTTTGAGCTCCCTTCTAGTCCAAACCCCTGTATGATACTCAGAGTGTGTGTCTGCTTTCCCCAGCTGCAACACTGAGTGAAAAGCTTCAGACCTTCTTGAAATGTTAAGCAGTTTTGCAACTTCCTTTCTCTCTCTGCCTCAATAATCTAATATTTTTGCTAAGAGCTCTTGGTTTTGAATCGGTGAGATGTCTTCCTTTCTGCTTTTACCAACACCTGTTTCTTCCTGTGTTCGGAGAAAGAAAAATGCCACAGAGAAAGTTTCTTTCTCTTTTCCTCTTTGGTGTTTTTATTCCCTCCTCTCCTCCCTTTTTAGGTTAGAAGATGCTCAGACAATTTTAAAATGGAGCTCTCTAGGAGGTGCAGTTTAGGCACAATTTTGTTCAGTGGCATTTGGTATGTGTTCAAATAAGTGCTTCCATTAAAGGGATTTCTTAAATTGGAAACCAGAGTAGTAAACTAGTGAATGCTACTTGTGTTTGGTGGCCTGGAAATAACAGAAATATTTCTAGGGGTATTTCCAGTGGTGCGGTTTAGATTACTTTCAAACAGAAATTTGTGCCTCTTGCTTAACCAGGACACACAGAAATGAGATGTTTCCAGCTGTGTTATGGGTAGTGGTATGTGGCCATATCTGTGGCTGGGGAGAGCAGTAATTCTGCTCCAGGGCTTCCTTCACCTGTGTGGATGTACTGGCTCCAGGAGAGGAGCAGCATCTCTCTCACTGTTGAAGTGCTTCTGTGCACAAGCAGCCCCAAAATGTGTTTATCTCCTCCTCATATAAATGTCATCAGTCACAGTCATGGAAGGCTTTGAGTTGGAAGAGACCTTTGAAGTTCATCTAGTCCAACCCCCCTGCAGTGGGTAGGGACATCTTTCACTTGATTGTGTTTCTCAAAACTCCATCCAACCTGACTTTGAACACTTCCAGTGATGGGGCATCCACAGGTTCTGTGGGCAACCTGTGCCAGTGTCTCACCACCTTCATCATAAAACATTTCTTCCTTGGTGACCCTTCTCTCCAGTCCTTTAAAGAAGTTTGGCTTCTAGGTGTTAAAGCCCTTTCCTGTCTTTAATTTTCCCAATCTTTGGGACTTTCCACAGTTGCTTCATGGTTTACACACCTTCCTGTGCAGGGAGGAAGGGTCTTTTATCACTCTAGTGTAGCAGGTAGGAGGGGGTTTGTGATGGTGTTCACAGGGGTTCTTGGATTGGGGAAGAGATGAGGATCTGACTCCATGTTTCAAAAGGCTTAATTTATTATTTTATGATATATATTACATTAAAACTATAGTAAAAGAAATAGAAGAAAGGATTTCTTCAGAAGGCTAGCTAAGAATAGAATAGGAAAGAATGATAACAAAGGTTTGTGGCTCGGCTCTCTGTCCGAGCCAGCTGGGCTGGGATTGGCCATTAATTACAAACATCTAACATGGGCCAATCAAAGATCCACCTGCTGCATTCCACAGCAGCAGATAATCAATGTATACATCTTGTTCCTGAGGCCTCTCAGCTTCTCAGGAGGAAAAATCCTAAGGAAAGGATTTTTTTATAAAAGATGTCTGCGACAGGGGTTGTTCTTCAGTTCAGTTCCCATGCTGTAGATCACAAGAGCACATTGTTCTCATTATTTAGATCACTACTTCAGACTAACAGCATTAAAGGCACTTGCAGTCATTTTGTTATCTGGATAATTAATCCACAAGGTATTGCACACAATGTGGTGAATAATACAGGAAATGATTAAACTGAGTTTTTTCCCTGGGTTTACATCATACTGTATGTGAGTCTGGAAGTAATGGGCATGCTGGAGATAGTGTAAAAAGCAGTGGCAGGTTGGATTTGTTCAGTATTGCTATAGTTTATAAAATTTGAGCTGCAGTTTCTAACTAGTTTGATTTTTGAAGGAACTTTGCCCATTGCTAAAAAAAAAGCCATTTGGGAATCTAGATTCCCTGGAGTTCTCATAACCCCAGTGGAGGAAGGTGAGAGCGTCTGGAAGCTGTTTGAGGGTGATGATATTTGACTTTAGTGCTGAACATAGCTGCTTTGATTTGCCCTCTGGATAACCATGCTAATGCCATAAGGAGCTTGCTTTCCCATTTTAGCTGCAGCAGTTAAAGGCCTAAAGGTAGGTGACATGAATGCTTCTATAAATATGTATGTTTTAATCAAGCCATTGTTTATAATTAGATAATAATCATAATGGTGTAAATAAGGGTTAGAGTGGGATGCATAAAAGGTCTTAAGCAAGAGAGAGACAAGTGCTTGATGTCTTTAGTTTTTAGCTGAGGTATTGGGTAAGATTTAGAGCCGGCAGTTGCAGCTGAACAACGCTGATTCATCTGATGTAAGGAAGGGTAGAATGAGGTGTGAGAAATTGGATGAAATTCTTGTTGCCTTGGCCTCTGTGTCTGCCTTGCTCATTTAATATGCTGTCTCCTCCTGCTTCTCGAGTTGCTTGTTGAAGTAATGAAGTTCTCCCATGGGAGGTTTTTGGAAAGGGAATTTTAAAGGACATATTCAGAGGTTTTCTGCTAAATGGATGTCAGCACTTTCTAGCAATAGAAAAAACCCTGGATGGGATAAAAATCTTTGAAATCTGCATAGATCTCTTTTCCTGATAAAGAGTCTGTGCTGTAGCCTTTACAAACTTACCCATCTTGGCTCTACTATAAAATTACAAATTTTTTACCTCCCTACTAGTGAGAGTAGTACTTCTGAGGGTGCACAGGCACATTTGCTGGCATGTATTTTAGTAAAGCTGCTGTTACTGTGTGGGAAAGTTCTTCCACTGATTTCAAACTTTTAATGTTCTTATTGTAATTTTTTATCACTGTGTGAATTTAACTAAACATTGTTTTCCTGGAAGCACTGTGTTTTCAATGGTAGTTAATGTTTATGTTGAATGGAAGCCATAGGAAAGCACTGAGCACAGTAGGGTGCAGATCAAAATTAATTTGTAGACATACACTTCCTGAATCAAAACCTGCACCCCTGCCCAGCCACAAAGACTTGCTGTTTATTCCACCAGGCCCTGAGGTGTTTGTATAATTAAGTGTGTTGGTAAGGGAGAAATAGGTCTTGAAAAGAAGGTTTTCCACCCAAAACTATGGAGTTGATGGCTTACCTACATATGAGATAGTGCCATGCTGCTGGGCTCTCATGGGGTGGCAGTCACCCTGCTCAAAGGCACATAATACTGTACCTCATGCAGCCCAATTTGCAGCAAACAGGTTAGTAGTGCTGGCAAGGTCAGATTTGGGGATGAAGGTGGCAACAACATCTTTTTTATCTGGGAAATAACTGAACAGTTACTTAAAATGTGAGCAGGATGCTGCCTTTGTGTGAAAGAGGAGCTGATAGTGTCTCCCTGTAAGCACACAATGTTGGCTGAGCCCAGTCAGTAAAATTTGCAAAAGCTCTACTATTTGTAAGTCCCAAAGGCCTTTGGCTTCCAGGAAGATAGAGTATATAAAATGGGGATAATGATTTAATCATCTCTGTAGACTTACGGAGCATAGTGACTCTCTCAAGTATGTGTGAACAGTGAGGTTGCTCTAATTTTTGTTCCAATTGCCATTTGTAAAATAAATGTATAACATGGGGTCTAATGAAAGTGGAATAGGATTGATATTGTCTCATTTCAGAGTTACTGGGTTTCTAATCTTTTCATACAGGTTGTTCTGTAGGGTTCAAGGGATCTGAGTCTGCACTGGCCAGTTGTGTTTTTGCTGGTACAGCTGTTCCCACTCTGGAGGAACTTTGCTTGATACTGGTACAGACAGACCCCTGTGCTGATTTTCCCAAGTACATTGCACAGAAGCTGCAATCCCTGCACAGCTGACTGTGCCTGTCTCTTCTGAGGGTTTTCCTTCCTTGCAGGGCTGTTTGCACATGCAGGTACAGCAGGAGCTGCTCTAGAGTTTCTCTAGTGTGAGGAGCTGGGACTGGCTGGAGCAGAGTGTTGTCTGCTGGAAAAGATATTTAAGACGCACATCTGGATGAGCAGGCACTGTGTTCAGCCCATATTCACCATCTTCATTTGCCAGTTGCAGTGTGCTGCCATTGGTACCTGTGATGTTGCTGCTCTCAGCAGTGCTGGAAAGGTGCAGGTGAGAAAACAAGAAGTGTTAAAGACAAACCTGTGCAGGGGAAGGCTCCTGGATTACTTCTGATAGCTTAGCTTTCATAAATGAATGCCTTTCTAAACTGGAAGTGGATCCTGTTGCTGCCTTTGTTGTGTTTCTGTGCAACTTTTCTGATCTTTTGTGGGGATCAGTGGAACCACATCCTCTGTGCAGGCAGGCTGCTGGGTTCATTTTATCAGGTCAGAATCTTGTGTTCAACATCACATATCTCCACGGTATGAAAAAAGTTATGGCTGGTTTGTTAAAATTCACATTAAAGGATGACTATTAACATTCTTAGATGAAATGGGACTTAATTATAGTGAGCATTTGCTTCAATCTTAAACACTAATGTACGTGTTGAACTCCCACTGGGGAAGTGGTGCAGTACTTACACCCTGGTGCAGTATTTACACCCTGCTGAGCACTGAGGCTCTTGAGGAATACATGCTGTTCTAAAGAGGACAGATTTTGACAAATGGGTCTCTGTCTTATCACAAACATGCTCAAAAAGAACGTGCTGTATTCACCAGTGGGATAGGAAGGCCCTCAGGCTCCCAGCTCTCATTCCAGCTTTTCAATGTGGATTTTTGTCTTGGAGTCATTTCTGAGAACATATTTACTAGTGCAGCTTAAAAAAAGCATGTGTTTAATGTGTCTCTTTTTGTCGTTGAGATGAGAAATCCAAATAACAAAAAAAAATCACTGGGGACTTTGGTAATAACTTGGGAAGGAAGAAATTTATAAAAATAGGCTTGGGGTGAAGAGAGTGTCAATCCTTTAGGCATGAGACTTCCAAATCCCTGGTGTTTGTTTTGCAGCACCAAGAAGTTCACAGCCTCTGTGTTATTAACTCTTAACATCTTTCTAAATTTTATTCTGTGTATCTCTTAATCCATAACTTTTGTGCCTTATTTTAAACATCATCAATTTAATTTTCTAAACTTCTTTCAGCAAATTACCTGTTTGGATTTTGCCTCTTGATTCTAAAGCAAGCCTTTGTTCAATCCTAAAAAAAAGAGTGGTTAACATGAAATGGCTCCAAAATGTCTGACAAAATGCTGCCTATAATAGAACAAAGCACAGTGTTGTTGTAATTTATGATGTTTCTTATTGATTTGCTCATCCAAAAAAGCCTGTCTTGCTCTCTCTGCATTCAGTATCCAAAATGTTGTCTTGCACTGACAACCACAGCTTGTTCCAGAGTAATTTGAGGCTCAGCAACTTGCTCAGCATCACAAATCCAGTTTTTGGTAAAGCTGAGAATAGAGCCTCTCTTCTGTCATGGCTCAGTTCCTCACTGTAATTGTGGGGCAGCTTTCCTACTGACTGAGTCTCTGATGTGACCAAGCCTGTTATAATGAACAGTGCTACTTCAAATTTTGATGAATCCCCTCGTTCAGTAATTTTTTGAAGTTTTAAAATGCAATTCCTCAGTGAATTGTGGCAAAATATGATTGTCTAAATAAAAAAAGAATTAGATGTTAATATTCTCCTCTCTATTAGTTCTCCACTGCTTGTTAAGCAAGCAGGTTGGGAAAGTGATTGTGTTGTAAGATGAGAGACAACTGTGGTGTATGCAGGAACTTGAGCAACTCGTGTTAAAATGTTTGAAAGTGTTGTGGAAGTTTGGTCTGGTTTACTCAGGTTTATGGGACCAGTAGCAGGTCAAAATATTACAGTAAAGGGGCTTCCACCTTCCCTTTTATTTTTTAAGAAACAGTGCTTGCATTTGCAGATCACCTTTCCCAGGAACTAGCAATGCATGAGATGCCTACATAAATATCAATTCATCTTTCACTCTTAGTCATAAAGTAAGTCCATAACATCTTTGTAGGTTAGGCAGCCATAGAGAAAACTAATAATTAATTTATTAATTATAATAATTAATTGAGAGGCAGTGTTTGTGCAGTGTGACATGGCACAATGTGTCCACTTGGAGTGCTGACTATTCACCTGTGACTATTTGTTGGAGTGCTTCTCCTTGTAAAACAGGAGTGTGCTTTTTTAAAAAGTCTTGGATGCCACATGGGTTCATTGGAATTTTAATTAAATTTTTTCTGTGTGTGTGGTTTTTTTTGTTTTATTTTTTAATAGCCCATTTAGTTATTAAAGGAGATCAGGAAAAGGATGACAGAAACACTTCTTGCCATTTCTTCCTTCTTTCTACAAATGTCTGAGACAGTGAGGTGATATCCTGCTAAGGATACTGCATGGTGACATTTTTAAGGAGTCTTTAACATGCAGTTTATTGCCAGCATAGAAAGTTTGCTTGCCTAAAAGATTCTCCTCTTTGGTTGCAGGCCCAGCAGGTGCTCAGAGCCCTCCAAGTTGTGTTTTCAGCAGCAGAACAAAGAGCAGGACTGGCTTCAGGCATGAAGAGGGGCAGCTGGCACTGGAGGCTGTGATTGCCTATCAATAGGTATTCATCCTATTAATTAAACTGCTGCTGTAAAACCCAGCTAGAGGACAGCTTTTCAGCCTGCCTGTTGTAGAGTAAGCTGAGTCACCTGTGAAATGATGTTAATAAGAGGGCTCCAAGGCTTGTGAGGAGGCTTTTTTCAAGCCCTGTTCTCTTGGGGCTGGCAGCAGCCTCTTTCAGAGACGTGGCTTCCAGGCTCTCTGTGAATGACAAATGGCACTCACTTCTCTGGAAGCTCTGTGTGCTGCTTTTGTGAACCTTGACTAGCAGGAGCCAAGCTGTGACCTCACTCTGCTTTTGTTCCTCAGCTGTAGGCAAGTCATGATAAAGACTTTCAGGCCCTTTCTTGGTTCTACTAAAGTCTTGTTTTGCAGCCCTTTGGTTTTTGGCTTCTTTAAGGTTTTTCTTTATTTTTTAGCAGGAAGAAGCAAGAGTTTGCACAGTTTATTTTCTTTTATGAGACTAGTGTAAACTAGTGTATGACTTTTTGGGATGCAGGTGCTTTATTTTTATTTTAGCCATTTGCTGTGGCTCCTTGTAGTGCCTCTTAGGACTACTCAGAGTTTTTTCTTCTTGTTCAAATTACATTCTTCAGACTTCTTGCATTTCAAGTTAGCTTCAGTTCAGTTCCACTTCTGTGGGACATAAAGCAAGTGAGCTGCCCTCTCTAAAGTCCTGGAGAAGGATGTGAGGAGCAGAATGGGGGGTCCTACAAACTCCAGCTCCCCCTCTTCACAAGTGCTGCTGAGGAAGGACAGCCTGAGACTTTCCTCCAGGTGGTCTCTCAAGCAGAAAGGTAACAATTGTAGGAAATTCCTTTCCTGCCACCAGTTCACAAACTCAACAAACAATCCCTTTGTGGAGGCACTGGGGTCATCCTTCTAGTTCCTTACTCTTCTTTGCTAACTACTTGGAATTTGTTAAACAGTTCTTTTCTGGAGACATTATGGAGTGGTGGTCTGTTTCTCCCTTCCTGAACCTTTCCAAGTATTTCTAAAAAGACAAGAAAGAGAAAAAGTTGACAGTAAACATCCTAGAAACAGTCCCACGTCACCATACACAAAAATTGTTCTACCAAATTAAAAGCTCAAATCTCCCTTGTGTTCATTCTAAGCTTGAGTGACTGCTTTTGCTTTAGGTATTGACATTCTGGGATCTTCATTGCAGGGAGGCTGAGAAGGCAAAGGCAACTCTGTTGTGTGCATAACACATCAATCCTGTTCAGATGGAGGCTTGTTTCTTAGAGAGAACAACGCCCTTCCTCCGCTGTCCTTTCATGTGCAGCCTTCTGGCTGATAGTCAGCCCTGCCCTGGTGCCACAGCTTCCTGATTTATGAGCTTGCAGGAGAAACTGCTGATTGTAGCTGCTCATCAAGAGCACCAGTGAAAAGTCACCAGATTGACAGATGTGACTGAGTGTCAACATTTTTCTCCATGTTTATTTTCTGAAAATTCCTGGGTTTCAGACCTCTCATTCTTCCCATCAAGCAGTGAGCAGATGATGTTCCTCTCCATGCCCTGTGGCATGTTGTGTTGTTCACTGTTGTATTTTAATAGTCATATGTATTGGGCTTGGCTGTTCTAAGCCTACTTGTAGCTTCCAGGAGGCTTGTGCTGGCTACCATGCATTCTTACACCCACTCAATCCTTTTAAACCATCACAGCATCATGCTCTTGGTTAAGGTCATGAATAGGGTGTGGAACAGCCTTTTTAAAGAATTTCTTATTCTACCTCACTTTTGGAAGATTGGTCATCAGTTTTACTGGTGTCCTCATTTTTGCTTTTTCCTTCAGGTCCTGTTTTCCACTCCTTTGTAGTGGTTTCCTTTTCCACATAGTTGCAGGGCAGAGCCTCATACTAAAATTTATCTGTGCCAGCAGAGAGTGAATAAAACAGGTCTGGGCAAGGAAGGGTGTTCTTTGTGGACACAGTGCAGGCTGGAATGTGGATGTAGTTGCATGAGCCAAAACTAACTCCTTGAGGTGAAGGTTTTATTTCTTTCCTGTGATTAAGCTGGGAGTGTGTGTGTTTGGAGTAGCAATAGGTTTAAGGAAATTATTTCTTTTTGTTTCCTTTTGTCTGTTTCTAGGAAATCTCCCTGTGTTAAGAAATCAAAACAGAGGCTGAATTCTTGCTCTGAGCCATTTGTCACCAAATAGAAGGGGAAAAGGCAATCTTTGCTAGTTCTGATTTTTTTTTCCTCCTAGGAAAAGGGTTTCTTCCTAGAAAATGAAAAGAACTTGAGTTGTTGACTTGGCAGGTAATTGATACATATCTGCCCGGTCTGAAGAAGTACTTAACTTTTACATAACTACCTATGAGTCCGTTTAGGAAGCTGCCAAGCTGCAGTGAACTGTGTGGTTTTCATTATGTCAGTGTATTTAAACTTGTTGCAAATGGCCTTCTTTTATGGGTGGTTAGAATTCCTTTTAAGTTGTCATTCAGAAAGCCCCAGAGGAGAGGGGAGCTGTGACAGCTCAGCAGATCGTGCTGTGCCCTAACTCCAGGCAGGATGCTGCTGTGCCCTAAGGAACAGCACGTGGCACGGAGCAAAATCTGCTTCAGCATCCCTGCTGTGCTCCTTTGGCAAGACTGAGGGATTTACAGCACTGGAGTAACTGAGGCAGCATGAGAAATACTTTGCTTGCTTGGTCTCATTTTTGATGCTGTGGCTCCTGAATGCATAACTACCTGATTAATGCAGAGATTTTAATCTTCTGACCCCCTTGCAAACACTTATTAATTGCACTCATAGATTTTAAATTTGTAGAACTAGAAGGGATAATTATAATCCTGTAATTTGGTCTCTCCGTGCAGCTGAACACAAATCTTTTACTAAATCACTGTCTTTATTCCCCTCACTTTAAATGTGTGCTCCTTATTTTAGAAATTTGTTTTCTAGCCTCAATACCCAGTCATCAAAATTTCTCAAAGCATTGTCAGACTTGTTGCTTATACAATTATTAAGCTGTTATTAATCTTCACTTCTTAAAAACCAAATGAGCAGAGCTGTTAGAACAGCCTCAATATGGGACACATTCTCCCATTTACAGATGTTCCTCTTCCCTTTGCTTTTTAACTTCCTAATTTCTTTTTAACAAAGAAAACTTTGTTCGTTGTGCAGTTTGTTTGCTGTTGTTTGTCATGTTTACAGGGTTGCTAAGTAACCTGCCTTTTCTCTTGCTCCAAATTTTCTCACATACATAAAAGGTAATTTTAACCTTTTTGGCTTGTATCTGATATAAACTTCTGTCTGGTTGGATATTTGCTAGGACCCCCATCATCATCATCCTCATTATCATCACAGCATCCAGAAGAGGATTCCTGTTCCAGGAGAATGTCCTACACCCTTTGGTCCTGGACATTGTTTACCTCACTGGGACACACATTAGTCTTTAATCTTTCTCTTTGGATCATGTGAAGAAAATACAGAACAAGTGGAAAAACAACCACTACCAACATCTTTCTCTCTTCCCTGGAGGAATCTTGCTGAACTAGATTTTAACAGCATTTGTTTGAGGTTCACCAGTCTCCTTTTAGGTATCTCAAGTCAGATGTTTGAAATGTTTGCAGTCTCCCAATTGATAAGGGGCTGCTGGCTGCTCTGGATTTCCCCCTCTCCATCAGAAATACCTGTTTAATGTTAAGCCTTTTGTATTTGAAGAGTCACTATTCTCTAATGTTGATATTTGCAGAAATAGAATGACTTAGAAGTAAGACTTCCTGCTGAAATTGTGGGGGATTTAGTATGTTTGCTCTTTCAGTTCAGCATTTTTGTATATAAACATGGATTTGGGTCAGTCTTCCCCCTTCTCCCTCCCGAGTTTTTCTATCATGTTCCTATTTGCAGGAAGTCCTTTACCACTGGGTGCCACTGTTTGATAGTTCTTAACATTTGCTTCATTGAAGCCCTGAAGAAACTCTCCCCTCGCTCTTTGGACTCCTGATTTTAAATCAAGGCTCAGTTTTCATGCAGCATCCCATGTTTCAATGTAGGAAAATTTGATTCAAATCTAACTTGCCCTGATTTTTAGTGGTCCACATTGATGGGTCTGCAGCACTGATGATGCACTGTAGCTGCAGGGAGTATAAACTGATCTTATTTGCTTTTCTGCTCTTAAAATCTCTTTTAAAAATGTGTCCTTCCAGAATTGCATGTGAATCACTGTTGACCCATGTATAAATAAATTGCTTGTTACCTTTGGGGATTAATCTAGTGGCAAACTGTGCTGCTGAGTGCCTTTCCTAAGAGGCATCATTTCAATTACCATCTCCTGAAAATCATGTTACTGTGCTATAATTACCTGTGTAGTGTTTTGTGGAAGTTATGTGTATATTCAGTTGTGTGCCTTTGTCAGTCATGATTTATTCCTTTCAAAGGACTGACATAGATGAGAGGACAGCAGGGTGTGCATGACATGCTATTGTTCTGCAGGGCAAAAGCACTGTAGTCACTTAGGGCCTTTGGTTGAGAGGTGTCCAAACCACTGGGTCTCCATCAGAATGGCTTTCCACACCCCCAGCCCTGTCTTGGGATTTAGATAATCACAGGATCCTGAGCAAAATGAGTATGGGGAATATAAAGTCCTTAAGAAATATGTAGGGAGTTTAGGACAGACAAATGATGCAAGATGCAGTGTGTGTGAACTGCTGTTCATCCCAGACTGGAACCGTGGTGTTACAGTGGGTGGATCACAGACCAGGATTTGGGGAAGATGAGTGCTGTTCAGTGTGCTGCTCTTCATCCTGTGTCTGTCTTTTCTCCTGCCTGTATTACAAATTAGGCTAAGTAGTTTGTTGCAGTGAAAGTCAACATCTGATTTTTGCCTGTGTCTGACAAAAAGGGGACCTTTTGGAAGTGTCCATTTTTTCCTCCTCAGTACTCTTGAAGCACCTTGTGTGCCGACCTCTTCTTGCAGCAGCAGGGGAGAGGCATGCTCTTGCTTTCTGTCTTCTGCCTCTCATTACACAGTGAAGCCCTGACACCTCTTCAGTGTTTTAACCAAACAAGAGAAGAAAGAAATGCAACTATTTAGAGCTGATCCTTTCAGCTGGCTTGAAAGCCAATGGCAGAGGCTTTCAAACCAGCTGAAAGGATCAGCTCTAAATAGTTGCATTTCTTTCTTGCATTCTTCCTTGCAGATCTTGCAGCCTGAGGAAAATTTCTTTAGGATTAATACAAATTCTTCCCCAAAAAATAGGGGTTTTTAGTGGAAGGTGTGAGACCATTCTTATGGCTGTTTGTGTCTTCTTGCATCTCTTTCCCAAGTAAATTATAGACCAAGAGAAAGGAGCTGGTTTGTCCTCACCAGCACTGCTCTCCTGGCCTTTGCCTCTCTGGGGGTCAAGGCTGTTCCCTCCACACCCAAAACTTGACTGAACTTCAAAGCCCTGGATCAGAGATTGCCTGGTGCTGTTTAAATTGAATAAGAGCCATGAGCAGCTCTTTGCATTTGAGAGAATTGTAACACTGCCCCAGATCTTGCACTCTGCCTTCCTTTTAGGTGTCAGTGCCAATGCAAACATCTTTAAAATGACCCTCTTTCTTCTGGTTTCTCATTTATTGGATGTTTTATCTGTGCTTTGTTGATGTTACTCTCAGCAGTACTTAAGGGAAGGAAATGAGTGTTAACTGGATTTCCTTCAGATTTTGAGTGGGTTAGGTCATTTTAATATTGTCTAAAGTGACAACAGGAACAGCTTCAGGAGCCAGCAAGCTCTGCTTCTTTCCATATCCTTCGCATCGCTGAGATTGCTCTGGGCTGCCCTAATCAAGTGAGCCTTGTTCCTGAGAGAATTCCATGTGGTCAGCCAGTCTTTTGGCAGCTGTGGAACTAATGAAGCCATGATACCTCCTGTCAGGGGAGTGCTGTGAGTTAAACCGTCCTGGCATGGCATGGACAGAGCTTTGTCAGCCTTGGGATGGGATGTGAGATTTTGAATTGCAGAGAAAGAAGCAGCAAGACTGGCCTTGCAGAAACACATGGTAGTTTCTAAGATGCTCTTCTCTTTCATGTGTGAAGCTGTAAACAAGACCCAGATGCCTGCTAAAAGGTTTAAAAGGTCCATGATGATTTTGAAGAACAGTAATGTAGTAAGACAGTACTCAATGAGCAATCTCAGGTACATGCTGCCCTGAATGTGTTTGATTTTGAGGCAGGTGAAGACACTACTCTTCAGATCTTCCCCTGGGAAGTGACAGCCTTTTTGAACAAAGAACGAGGGGCTGGGAGGAATTGCAGCCACCAGGACCTCTCTGGTCCTCCCCTCTCCCTCTTCAGGCAGTGTAGCTGTGCTTTGCCATGGCCCAAACTCCATCCTCCCTTTCAGCCACAAAAGACAGGATGTGTAAGAGTCAAATTCCTTTGTTGGTGTCTGGCTTGAGCATCTTGGCTGGGGAAGAGTATTTTGTATTCTGTTTTCAGGAACTCTTCCTTTGAATTAAAGGATGAACTGTGGGAAGTTATTAATGATATCTATAATCAAGGATTAATCAAGTAAATCTCTCTGGTCGAGTGCCTCTTACTGCACTGAGAGCATACAGATAAAGGAGACAGCAGTGTGAGCTTTCATGTGCAAACAGTGCTGAGGTGCTGCCTGCAAAACACACTCTGCATTTAAGCAGCTCTTTTTACTTTCTACCCAAACTGGCTGATGCAAGGTGGTGCTTGGTCATGTAACGTCTGAGCAGAAACATGCTGAAGAATTTTTATTTCAATCCCTCTTGAAATTGGAAGGGGGAGAGTAAAACAAGATTTTTTTTTCCCCAAAGAATGCCTTTGGGTTACTTGTAGCAAACTGCAAGTCTGCACGGTAGTTTAAAAAGCCAAAAATGTAAGTCTTAAAACAAAGTGTTTGATGGTTTACAGCACAGCCCAGAACAGATGTTAAAGCTTTTTCAAGAATAAAATCTTCAGGAGGTATTCACTGTTTGAGGTAGTGCTCCTGTGGAAGATATTAGTTCAAGAATTTATTAAGGTAAAAAGGAAATCACATGAATTTAGTCTTAATGTAACTTTTGGGTCTAGTATAGTTTATTATTTTCATGTCCATTGGTATTTTTAGGCATTTATTTATCTGCTTTTTAAGGGGCCTCAACTCTACCTCTGCTTTCACAGCTGGAAATAATTGTGGGAATCATTTGAAGGGTGAAAATGCCATATATATGTGTAATAATATAAATATATCGTGTCTCACAGGAATTTTTATATTCAGATTCCATATGTAGAGGGTGATTTCTGGTATGAAGAATATCAGATAGAAAATAAATGCAATTCCCTCAATGCCATATAAACATGAGAGGGTTGGGGTTTTTTTTTGGTTTTTTTTGTTTGGTTTTGGTTTTTTGTGAATTCCTTTCTTTTGTGGAAGCCATGGGAGCCCTGTTGTAGCAAAACTCTGGCAGCTGCTGAATCCTTAACCTGACATTGTTAAGATATCTGTTAAAAACACTGGTATCTGACTGTAGTTCTCTTTGTACACGTTTCCAGTGTTACTACCATTAAGAGACTTTTGCTGGAAAAAACCCTCTGTAGATAGAATTAAAAGTAAATAATATTGGAAGCAAAGGTTTCTGCTGGACATGTTCCCCAGATGTGATTCACACTTCTGGCATGCTCTGGTTTGGTTGTATCTCTTCAGCAGGGCCAATTTTTGAAGGGGCTTTTCTGTTTTCCCTGAAATTACTTGTGCTCCAAGGAAATTAAAATGAGAGTTGCAAGTATGTGACCACTTGGTCTTGGCACTTCAAGGCTGAGATGCTTCTTGATTACTCCAAGAGCATCTTTTTGTCTGGAAACATTAAACTTCTGTCTGGGAGGATACTTGAAGCAGTTTTTCTACAGAGTCATTTTCTTTGTCTAGTGGGATGTTGAAATTGCCTTGCAGTTGTTTGAGGAGTTAAAATTCCTCTTCCATGCAGGATCCCCAGTTTATTCTCTCTCTCTGTGTGGATCAGAATCCACATATACCAAAGAAGTGGTGGACAAGACTGTGTTAGTTACTCAGGCACGACAAATTAAGGTAGATAAATGCTTTTGTGCTGCTTGTGCAGTAACAGCTAATTTAGCACATGCACTGGGAAAGCACCTGCCAGATTAGTGTGTGTATTAAACTTGAGCCAAGCTCAGCTAAAACATCCCCTGAATCCAAATCTCCTTTATTTGGAGCGAGGTAGTGAGGAAGCACAGCCATGGATTGTGCATTCTCAGTCGATCATGGAGCAGCAGATGGTTAAAAGGAGCCTCTCGGATGCTCTTCAGGCAGCATATTCCTGCTAAGTGATTATTTGGATTATTAATGTCCCACTGTAGCACCTAGTGATGATCTGAAAGCAGCTTTATGGGCTGTGACTTCTGTGGTGATGAGCACTAGAGACTCATGGAATTAATAATGTTTTAATTGTTATTGCTTGAACATTGATTAAACTTGTTTAAGGACTTTTAAGGGATTCTGTCATTGAGCTTGACTGGTTTATTGGTGTGAGCCTGAACCTCAGAATGAAACTCTGGGGATAAACTGCTCTGTTGCTGTCTGCTCTTGGAGTGGTGAATCCTTTGTGCCTCAGTTTCCTTTTTATGTCCAACTTGCCTGTTCTTTGTAAATGTTAGCTTTGACAGGGTGTGGGTAGAGATGACCTTATCTTAATTGTATTGTTTGCATATAATATTACACAGTGACTGTGCATGACTTTGTTGGTGGCCACCAGCCAGGCTGAGGTTTGCCAGGGGTGTGAGAGAATTCACTGAGTGGGAACTGGGTGCCCTGTGTCGCTGTCTCTGTTTGGAAATCCTATTTGAAGTCATTTGCAGCTAAATCACACATGGAAAAACTCTTCTCTTCCCAGGAGAGTTTTTATTCATTCATGTTTGCTGCTAGTAGAGTTCATGTTACAGTGGGAAACCACGATTCCTGACCTCTGAGTTGAATACATGTTTTAAAAATAGCAATGGGACAGAAGAAAGAAGAATAAATAAACTTCCCTTTAAGGGCTTGCTCAAACCAAATCGATGTGCTGCAAATTACAGCGCCACACTTTGAGAAATGATTGAATCAAATTGTTTTTCAGGGGCTTGTGTCAAGAAAATTGTACATTGTTTATGGCAGTTGTAGAGTAATTCTGCGTTTTTCATCTCCACCTAAGCAAACAAGAATTATCTTGAAGAAGCAGCAGGTTATTTTTGGATTTACTTTAAAAGAGAGCTGTTGATGATAAATAGCTTCTAGAAGGCACACAGGTCCATCAGTGCAACAGAACTGATAGAGGAGTAAAACAAAACAAATATTTACAGAGAAGGTTTATTTTGGGTGGAGGCTGGGTATGTAATATTTGAGTTATTTTAGATGTGATAAGCTTGATGTGAACACTGAGGAAGAACGAAATGTCCTTAAGAATGATCATGATGTAGGAACTGTAGCTGTTTTATTCACTGTGCTAAAGAAAATAGACCTCTACAAATGTTAGCAGCCTGATGCTGTGTGGTGTTGAGGGTTTTTGGGGGGATGTTTTTGGTTTTTGTATGGCATGCTATGGAGCAGTGAGGGATCTGAGACGGGATTTTTGCCAAGGGCCCCCAGGATGGGCTGTGGTGGAGGCTGAGGGAGCTGGGCTGGCTAAGCCAGAGCAGAGGTCTGGCAGGACCAGCAGCAGCCCCCTGTGCCTTTCCAAGGTGCTTTCCAAGGAGATTGACCCAGGCTCTTCACCAGAGTGCATGGCTGGGGCATGAGAGGCTGCAGGCTGGAGCTGAAACAAGAAGTTCTTCATGTAGGTGTGAGGAGGGGCCATCCACAGAGGCTGTGCAGCCTTGGGGATCTTCAGGGTCTTACTGGGAAGTGTCCTGAGCAACCTGCTCTGATCTCATAGCTGTTCCTGCTCTCAGGAGGAGGCTGAATTAGAAGTCTTCCAAACTTCTTCTGACCCATTTTCCAATGATATTGTATATTTGGCATGTGTGGTGATAGCTGGTTGCTTGATTGAAGCAAGGACTCTGAAGGGGTGACAGGAGAAGTTTTCTTATTGCATGATCAGTGTCACTAAGAGGTTTCTGACATGTACAGCAATACATTTGCATAGCTTTGAACTGTGGACAATTTTTATAGTAGTTTCAGAGGTCCCTGTGAGACCTGACACCCTCACAGAATTCAAAAATTCTTTATATGAACTTGCCTTGAAGAACCCATGAAGGAGCCGACCCTGAGAGCAGCTCACACTGGTGAGCTGTTTCTCATTGAAATTGCTCCACAGAAATTTGGTGTGTGAGATGTAACACCACTAACACACAGTTCACATCATCCATTCTAAAAAAGAACCTGAAAGATCTTTGCCAGGTCTGCAGGACGCATTCAGATCTGGAATACCCTTCTTGCATCTGCTGAAAACTTCCATGTTGTTTTGCTTCCTCACCTGCAAGCAACTGCAGCTGGGTGATGGTGGTACTGTTCAGTTTTAATCTGCTGAAATATTAAGTGAAAATCTTTCTGCCATATCAAGTGGATTTGATCAGACCTGAGCAGCAGTATGGGATTCCTACTGAAAGAAAATAGTTCAGGGATTGAACTGCAGCTACAGTTTTGTAGCCCATGGGGTGAGACAGGGAGGGAAGGGCTGGTAACAATGGGATCTGAATTAAAGGCCATATTCAGCTCTTGCTGGAAACAGCACAGCAAATCCCAGTGATTCTCTGGTTTGTCCCTTAGCCCTGTGGGTACAGTGTGCAGCATTCAGCTGTTCTGCCAGTCAGGAGAATGGAAGGCTCTTGCCCTTTCTTTCCTGTCCCATTGATTCATCTCTGTAAACTCACATGGTGTGAGATTATTTTTGGGGTATGTTGGAGGGGCCAACATTTCATCAAACTGACAATTGCAAATTCTGTGTACAGATGTTCACAACAGTGAAGAGAGACAGAATTTCCCTGAACGTGTTTTGGATGCTGGCTATCTTGTGCTTTTTAATGGAAAGGAGTATGAATGGTCACATATGAATTATTTGAAAACCATCATTTACTTGTCAGTTGTTGATTAAAAATGTTGTAATTTAATGAGTAGATAAGTTTCCTATAGCAGGATAGGAAAGTGCCACTTTACCAAATTAAATAAATCATGAATCCATTGTCTTCAGGTCAGTGGATTTCTGTGGATTTTCACAGAATACAGCCTTTAAAGAACAACCTCACCTAACTTTTTTCTCCTCAGCTTTGCCACTCAGAAGTCAGTCCCCCATCACAAAAATTGCAGATCTGGCCATTTCCACATGGAAGCTTTTGCTCAATACAGTTCAGGGCTTGTTTATCCACAGAGGTGTTTTCCCCACAGCTGACATGGCACTGACAGCACAAAATGAGACTTTGCTTTTGATACACATTCACAGCATTTCATATAGACAGCATTTAAAATGTCTTTAGGGTCTCAGTACTACTGATTGAAAAATGTTTCATCTGAATAGGCTTATTAAAATCAATAAGGGTCTTCACACACTTAAACTAAATTATTTGTCAAGTTCTTCTCAAAAAGGGGAAACTCTTGTCTCCAAGTCACTGGATGAAGGCTGTTGGAGATGCCATTGTTATAAAATTGCTGCCTATTTAAAACATGCTACTGATGTTTTCTCTGAGAGCCTTGACTTTCTACAGACAAAACTAATCCAGCAAAATCATGACTGGTGCCAATGTAATGTGCTGCCTTTGTTGTTTAGGACATCTTTAAAAGGCCTTTCAGTGTAGATTCACTACAGTTTTTCCCATTTTACAGATACTGTGAACAAGGACACTGAACCCAAAGATCCATTTCCCATTCCAAGAAAGATTATGGCTGAACCAGACTACATAGATGATGACAATCCTGAATTAATTAGACCTCAGAAATTAATTAATCCTGTGAAGTCATCCCGGAATCATCAAGATCTCCATAGAGAGCTGCTTATGAATCAGAAAAGGTAAGAGTCTGTAAATCACTTGTGCCACCCTCCCACCCCAAACACACAACTGGAATTTTAGCTTCATCAAAATGACAATGTCCCCAAAACCCAGCAGGCACTGTTTATTGACTCAGATCTTATAAATTGAAAGATTCTGATCCTTAACCATGGCATTTATTTCTGTTTGAGTTTCAGTGCAAAAGCTTGCCTTAGAAGGCTTCTCATTTTGTTCTTCTAAATACTCTCAGAGGGTCAGTTTTGAGAGGAAGCAGTTCAGTTCTCCTCTCTTACATTTCATGTGAGTTACTTGGCCACTGTAATTTGTCTTGTACTCTTAATGTTATCAAGTATTTGACAAAATTTTGCTGTGAACAGTGGGATGGTAAAATCTGTGAGTTTTCACCATTCCCAGTGCACTGAGTTTATGAGGCCATTTCTCCTAAATCAGAGAAATCGTGTAGTTTATATCACATGCAACTTTTCTCTACTTATTTGATCTGCCTCACAATGCAGTGTGATAGTCTGGGGCCTGCTCTGCTGCTGCACAAGTGTTTCTTTGTATGTTTTGCAAATGCTGCCTGCCCCTCTCTGGGATGGGATGCACAGCTGTTGCTCTGTATATTGCTTTTAGAGATGTAAACAGCCATGTCTTCATTTCATCAACTTCAGAGACACAAGCACCTGGCCCAGAAATAGCTGAACTTCTGTTAATAAATCTCTTCAGCAGCAGAGAAGTTGCTTAGAAAACACATTAAGAAAATAGCCACCAGATTACCTGGTGGAGGAAAAGGCAGAAATCCTGTTGATGCTTTCTTTAAACCAACAGAAACCAACTATGATATCAATTGGTGGTTTGTTGCATTGAAGACAGCCAAAATGGATTTTTCAAAGGCAGAGTGTGGGGATCTATAAAATAGAAGTGGAATAACTGTATTTCACAGTGCATTTGAGCAGAAAGCTGGTGGTAGCAGCCAATCTGACTTTTTGATACCTAGGACCTTGATAAAGAAGAGTAAAAAGCCATGAATTTGGCTATTCCAGCACAAGTGGATTTGTGTATTTGGCAAGAAGAGTCACATTATGGCAGTTTTTCTCTCTCTTTCTTTTTTTTTTAAATCCTTTAGCAATGTAGTATTTTGAGGGGAGAAGGGGTCTTTTTACATGTAGTAGCAAAATCCTCCCAAATGCTGGGCTTAGAGACTTAATTCTAAATGAATTGCATATTCTAAATGAATATAACATTTCTTTAGTGATGAAGAAGGAGAGATATTTTACAGAATGCCAACTGAATTGGAACAAAGTGGCCTAAATAGGTGTTTGTCCTATTTTTCGTTAATGGGATTAAACATCAAAGTCAGTTCCTGGCACCAAGAAGTTTATAGTCATTGAAAGAAAAATAGTTGATGTTTCCTGATGATCTTAATCTAGAGGATGTGGAGGCTGCAATAAATTAAGACTATTTTTTTTTCTTTTAAGTTTATGAAAGCATAAAGCACTTTTAAATAGTATGGAGTTCTTTTCTTCTAGGAAAATATCCTATTACACAGAAAAGTTGTGCAGACCTCAGTACCCTCTCTTCTCTTATTGTAATTTTGATTAGCTGCAGCTGGTAATTTTAGATTCTTATTTATTGGTGAAAATAAATACTTTGAGGATTTTCAGCAGCAGAAAAATTGGTATCTTTTAGAGAAGGGTTAGTCTTCTGTGCTTTGTGTCACTGTAGGAGCTCTGATAGGAGGCTTTTCAGTAATGTAGATGTTAGGCTCTGTTCTGCTTTGTTACAGCAAATTTCCAAGTGTAAGGAGGACTTGCAGTGCTCTTATAGAAGTCTGCTTAACATGCTGCTTATTTTGTTCTGAAAACTCAGTGTAGACATCAGCAGCTGCACTTTTTGGACCCATCAGCTCTGAACAGCCAGAAATGGATGTTGGAAGATGTTAGTACTGGTCCAGTCATTCTCCACTGTGAGGAGTGTCTGTCAGGTCTAGAACTGGAGCAGTTATTTACTTGCAGAAAGGGTAGTTGTTTGGAGAGAAAGGAAAAAAAAATGGATTCAGGTGGTTCTACCTCAGGGCACTGGTCACTTAAATTGTTTTTCCTTATTAGGAATCAGCCTCAGCTCTGCAGAATATTGGTGCTGTCCCTTCCAGAGGTTTTAGCCCTGTCAGCTCTCACTTGTGTTGTAACACACTTTGTTTGCTCTATATCAAAGCCTTAGGATTTGTGATTTAACCAGAACAGTTACCAGGAGGGGGGATACAAGACCCCAGTTAATCCAGTATCCACCAGTTTGTTGCTTTTCCTTTTTACATAACAGTGGAAACAGGATTGACTTTATAGTTCTGTTACAGATCTGCCACCCCCACCTGAATGGACTGAGGGGTTGCATTTACTTGTAGCTTCTGTGGGTTCCCTTTGTTACAGCACATCTGAACCAGTCTGTGCCTCTGCTTTGTTACGGTGCATCCTCAGTGAGAGAAGCAGCAACAGTGATGTTACTTAGCAGCTGCTCTCTGGTTTGTGGCTGTTTTGACTCCTGATTGCCAGTGTGGAAGCTTCCACTGACTCTGCTCTCACCAATCCAGTAGTAGTAGTAGTAGTAGTAATGGTAGTAGTAAAAAAATTACTCCAGTTTTTCCTGCCTGACTTCAGTTTTATGTGCTAAAATGTAATTAAAATAGCATGAAACATAAAATATGAACACAGTCTTGTAGCTTCTGTTGCACTCAGGCCATGAGATCTATTATGAGAAATAGGGAACAGCATTTGGTGTTGCTAAATATTTGATTTTGCTGTCAGGGTATCTACAGGGATAGAGTGTTGCATAATATATGGAGTCATTCCTAGATGCCACCATAAAATGGCATTTTAATGTTTTATTGGACATGCTGTCAGATATGCATATTAATGAATAATTAGGGAAGCACAGATGTATAGCAAGTAGGAAGGGTAAAAATACGCTTTCTGAAAGCTTATTCTGGTTATTGAATTTCTTAAAGTTGAAATAAAAAATGGTTGATGTTAAACTTAACGCTGGATGCTTTCACATAATCGTCTTCCCAGGAAAGAGAACAATAACAAAGACAAATTTCAGATCTCTCTGCTCTGCTGTAAGTGATGCTACTACCTGAATAACAGGGAGAGCTTTGAATCTTATAACAAAATTTGAAACCATCACAGCGTTACAGAGATAAAAGAAACAGCTGAAGTCACAAAAATAAGCAGGAGTGAGTATCCATGTGTGTGCCTGTATAAATAATGTCATGCATCTTCCCAAGGAGTGAGCTTTCTCATTCCAGAGTAGCTGGCTTGGAAAGCAATTTGTGCTGAACAGGCTCAAAACATTCAGTTCATGTAGCACCTAAAGGCTTCTCAGAGGGGGAATCCTCCAGGCTTTGTCTGGTCTCCAAGGTGATGGCAACTTTTTTATTCTGGATTTTTGTTGTCTTAGGCTCTTTGTGATGTAGCCTGGGAGCTCTCACTGGAAATAGCTTCACAACCAGGCATGGGTAAGCTGTCACATTTTCAAGGCAAGGAGAGAATCCATGATTTCCAGGAACAGTGTGACAGACCACTTTTTAGTTCTGTCCATGCAGACTTCTGTGGGCAGAATAACCTGCACAGGACTGTCTGAACCCATTCCTTTTGAGTTATCAGGCACCAAGCTAATTCTTCTTGTCCAAAATTTGTTTCTAGCTCTGATAGTGTCTTGATCTTTGATGGTTTTTTCAGTCCGTTCTTTTGGAATCAAGAGAATAGAGTGAAGATGAAAGTTAATGAAGTATACAGGAGAAATACTGTATATTAAAGGGAAATATCTTAAAGGCTTAAATTCTAGCTTAGGATACTGGTTAGAAATCAGGCAAATGTCTGCGTGGTTTTTTCCATTTATTTATTTACATCCCAATGTATCTAAATAGGCAACTACTTGATTTTAGTGAAGCTGCCTGCAATTCTATGTGAATTCCTGCTAATTGAAACTGATCTCTCTTTTCTCCCCCACCGTGTAACTTGAAGGGGTCTTGCACCTCAGAACAAACCAGAGCTACAGAAGGTGATGGAGAAAAGGAAACGAGATCAGGTTATTAAACAACAAAAAGAAGAGGAAGCACAGAAGAAGAAGTCAGACCTGGAAATAGAACTACTGAAACGGCAGCAGAAACTGGAGCAGGTAAGATGGGGAATAACAGACATTTACACATCTGCATCTGAGCTACTCACCTGAGGCTCCCTTTGTAGACAGAAAAGAAGCAGCAGCCAATTTTTGGCATATTTCCCTTAGTTAAATTCAGGTATCTCTTAGGATAAATCAAATAATGCTCTTTAATTACCTGTTGTCACTTAGTGTATAGGAACTGCTTATGGGGTCTGCCTTTGGTCAAATGAATCCTGCACCAGCCAACAGGAATGTGTGTGGAGCACTGATGCTATTTAACCATTGAAACTGGTGATGTAGTCAATTTTTGTAGTCTAACTATGATCCACTAAGAATGGCTGTTAGGCTGTAGTACATCAAAATTAGCTTTAATGAATTAAAACTCACTGATTCTCCTGGGTTATGTAAGAAACTAAATAACTTTTAAAAGATCTTTTGTTGACTTAAAATGTGTGAGCCCATTAGTGTTTTCAAGTGAAAGAAAAAGTCCTCAGACCCTGGGCATGGAGCTGATGTGGAGTTGGAGTTCCTTGTGGTGAAGCTTTTTGCCAGGCACAGGACCAGCCAAATGTCTCTGTGCCTCTGGCTGCACTTCATGTGCCTGAGAGGAAATATCTCTACAGTGAAACAGCTCATCAGAGAAGTCACTGTGCATCGAGCAATTTTAAAATAAATTAATGCTATAAATAAATGCTTTAAAACAGTACCTCCTGTGTTTCTCAAAAGAAATCAATTAAGCCAAATAATTGCTGTTAAAAATTACATGTAATCCAATCATTATAGGTTTTAGGGTTTTATTATAGGTTGAGGGTTTTTTGTTTTAATTAGGTTTAGAAATATTTTTGGAGAAAGCTATTGTATTTTTAAGTGTATCATCCTGTCATTTTTCTTATTTCTCTTAAGGGCCCAGCTTGTGGGAAGATTTGATTTGAAACTGAGCCATCCAACATAGATTATGTAGATCAGAAAATTCTGTTAGAAGAGGAAAAGCCAGCCCGTGCAAACAGTGCTGTGATTTTGTAAACATCATAGGAATGGCATTAAGTGACAACATGACTCATGGAGGGACATTGTTCTGATTTATAGCAACAAGGCATGTCCCTTGTCAGTGAGCCAGGGACAAAGCAGAGATTATTAAGGTGTGCTGTATGTGGTCCCCATTAATCAGGGAGACCTTGGTCTGATGAAAAAGGAAAAAAAAAAGCTCATTTCAGACACTTTTGTCAGTTCTCTAAAGGTTCTTTTTCTCCCTTTCTGCCAGCTGATCTGCCTTCCCTAAGGTTGGCTAAGCAATCCATATTCTGTGGGCACTGCAGAGCCTTGCCACACAGAGCATTTCCATTCCTCACATGGAAATTTCAAGTGTCTGCATGGGCAGGAGCTGCCTCTTGGTTAAAAAAGGCAGTGAATGGCCTCTCAAAAATGAATGGCTAAGGGCCAACAAAGATTTTTGGGTTTTTATTGCTTTTTGTGATAGACAAACCAGATACTCTTAAAGAGGCTCAAGTTAGATACAGAACTTCATAGCTAAACATTCAGAAATCAGTTCTGCAGGTGTGCTCAGTAGTAGCTGTTCATGTGTTCTCCCACGAGGCACATTCTTCCTTGTTCTGTTGTAAAAGCCAGAGAAGGGAATTACTGTTGTTTCTTTAATGAAGATGTCCAAGAATTTCTTTAAAAATGCTTCATCTTGTTCTTGTACTGGGCTTGCAGAGTTTTTGTCTGTTTGGCAAAGGTGGACATCTGGAACAAGCTAGAGCCAAGGATTTGAAAAGATTTATTGTTTATGAGAGCAGATACTCCCAAAGAAAAGCAATTTTATCTTTTCCATGAGACAAAGAAAGGAAGCAATTAAAGAGTTTGGCATGGCCAGTTATTGAAACCTTTCATTTTTTGTCTTGTATTTCAATGATGTGTTTTCTAAACTTTTTTTTTCTAACATGTGATCCCCTTTTAAGCTGGAACTGGAGAAGCAGAAGATACAGGAAGAGCAGGAAAATGCTCCTGAATTTGTCAAAGTCAAGGGCAACTTGAGGAGGACGGTCCAGGAAGCAACAGAAGCACCAGACTCCTAGAGCCAGAGCCTGCTTAGACTTCCAGCTTTCCTGCAGAGAGAGGCTTTTGCAAGTTGTCTCACATTTGCCCCTCAAGAGGGAAACTAACAGCATCAGCTGACACTTACTGAAGATGAGATTTTTAATTCCTGGGACATATGGATTAAAAAGACAATATCGTAAACAGATCGACTTGCCAAATACAGTCCTGAGATCAATCAATAAGGAGTGTCTTTGTCAGTTCAGTGTCATGGACCAGGCTGACTTGCTTTCTCAGAGATTTTAACCAGGGATATAGAGAAACTCCTTCAGTCTTGCACTGCTTTAACTCTTGTGATCCTCGTTTAGTGGAGATACACAGATTATATTTTGCTTTAAATCAGAACAAAAATCCTCCTGTTATATCAAGCTTTGCTGAGCAGGTAGATATCCTCCATCTAGACCTACAGATTGTGTATATCCCACAATAATGTGTGTTTAGTTGGAATTTTTATTAAATCTAGGAGAATATGAGGTGTGCTATTATTGCTGCCCATCCCCACTAGGATAGGTAGGTTTGGGCAAGATGAGAATGCTTAAAATTCACCAGCAGTGAAAAGTTAAGCAGCCTTAAAGCCCATTTCTTGCTGTTTGGCATGTAGAATTTGGGCTATGAAAGAATCTGATGATCCTTTCACAGGGAGACTCCAGATGCTGATTTGTCTCTCTCTGTAAACTTCCACTGTTGTGTACAGGCCTGTGAAGTGCTACCTGTGAATTTACCTCTCAAAGCAAAATTACCTGTCTTCTACTTCTCATGTTTTGAAATCCTGCTTACTTTGGTGTTGTGGCCTTTCTCCTCCAAGGACATGCTGAACAGAGTACAGTGTTAACACATCACTTGGGAGTGTTTGAACTCATTTGCTGGAACTGATCTACCATCAGTTCCTACTCTTTGCTTGCAGAGACTTGTTGCAGTTTCTGCAGTAGAGAAGTGTTTAAACCAGACCAAACCAATTACTGGAATCTACTGAAATGGATTTTTTTTCCGTAAAGTGAGGCATAAAATGAAATTAATTTTATCCCATCCTTCATTTAGCCTCAAGAAAGAAGTTTGTTACCACTGAGACTTTGGGTCCAATTCTGTCATCTTCTGCCTTCCCACAAGTTGCCCCTGTGACTTGCCATTACATAAAATATTGCTCAGCTTGCACAGGGATGACAGAATCTGATCCTTCATGCTTATGACTACTAGTTATCCAGGAAAGCCTGGGATGAGGAGTGGGGAACAGATTGCTCATGTAGGATTACCGAATTGGATTCTTACCTGGTGTGACTGGGTGCAGATGTATCTTTACAATGTGGGGAGAAACCCTCATCTTCCTTGGTCAGACCAGTCCTAGCTCTCACTGAAACTGTGTTCATACAAACCTGCTGAGGATCTAATCCCTAGCCTTTGCCTTAGGATGCTAAACACAATAATTTCTACTTTGTAATTACATTGGGCATAACTCTTCGAGAACACTTTTTATTAATATCAGCAGTGGCATGTTTGTATTGTAAAGGTGTGGTGGAGGGTTGTTTGCTTGGTTTTTATAGTTCCTTTTGCCTTTCTTATAAGTATTGGACATTTTAAATACAATTTCAGATTAGCACTGGGGACAATACAGTCACAATTAGAAATGTTTCCTAGATACAGACTTTAATTTGTTAAGATACAGGCATTTTTTGTGAGGACATAATCAGATTGAGGGTAAATTGAATTGTGATAAGCATATTGCCATTGATTTAGACTTGCAGTGTGACTCACGTCTAGAAGATTAAATGTGAAGATGGTCTAAGACTGTTCAGATTATGGACATACAAAAGACAAAGGCCAAATGTAAGACTCTTCCATGTATTATCTCAACAAAGGAGCACCCTGAATGCTGCAGGTAATTCCTGTCTTCTTCCTTTCTCCTGGCAAGAGAGGATCCTTTCTGGCAATACATCATTCCAATGCTTGCACTGATTTTTGTCATGTTGTTGAGACAGCACTATGTCTGAGACTTCCACACCCCACTCATGCTTCATCTTAGCTGTTCCCAGCCTACCAAACATCCTGCCTCTTGGTTTCAGCTCCACATTAACCTTCTCCTCAGTATGGAAAAGTCTAGAAGTGAGCGAGGAAACCTTCCTCTGGCTTGAGCAGACCATTTGGTGTTTGCCATTTCCCCTTGGTGATCATGGCAATCCTCCCGCACATTCACAGTGAGGTGAAATCAGTGGCACTGGGAGTGGTGGGGGACAAAGATCCCATGTGTGGCTTCAGTGGCTGTGCTGGATCTGGCCCTCAAGGCTAAAGGCAGCCTGCTTTCTCCCCAGGTTAGCCTGTGATTCAGGGTAGAGTTTCTCTTTCTGAAACACAGGAGGCCAGAAAACAACTCCCTTGTACATACAGCATGAAGTGGTTTTTTTTGTTTTTGTTTTTCATTGGAATTAACTCTCTGTGTGAACAGAACATCAACGTGTGTGTTAGAACATCTTTGAGTCCTGCTAATCCTAGGAACCCCAGCCACCTTCATATCAATTTTGACAGGAAAAAGCTTGATTTGAAGTCAGGATTGGGCAACCCTTCAATGGGTGGCCAGTCAGTCACACCACAAGTGTCCTGTGCAGCTACTCAAGTAAGAAACTGCTTGCAGTGAGCATAAGCAATTCCTGCTCTGCCCTTCAGCTCTGTGGGTTTTGAAGCAATCCAGCGAATTCTTCAGTGATCTGAAAATTGCTCACTTACCACTTTGTACTTTTTTAAAAACTCTTGCTTTTTGATAGTATAGTAGTAAATTTTTTAGCATTTTTGTGGCTTTAACATTCTGTTAATATCTGCACTTGTTTGAGTGTACATATATAAATATATATAAATATAAAAAGGGAGCCTTAATGGATTTGTTTTCATAATTTAATATTTTTTGTATTTGCTCTTGTATAATTGTTTTTAACTAAAGGTATTACAAGAATGAGGGTGGAATACTTAGAACCAAAGCTATGCTTAATAAAATCTACTACATGCTTGGTGTATGTGGTGGTGTCTGTCATATCCTGCCAAAAACAAAACTTTGGGGGCTGCACTGAGATATCCAGACTGTTTCAAATTCTGCAGTGTGGGGGGAACTATCAAGATCATGATGATTCTTGGTTCCTTAAAACCCTGCATTCCTCTTTGTGTGTGCAAAGGTTGACAGAAAGAGTTTGCTGTGTCTCTAAACAGTATTATCCTTCAAATAAATTACATGCAGGAAGTTTTTAACAGGACTGTGCAGGTCTTCAGGTAATGCAAGGTGAGGCAGAGCTGAGGGAAAACTTCTGATGGGAGTCAAGTAATTGTGGAAGTCATTCCCCGTCAATCCTTGGAATTATCAGCATTGCAATAGCTCCATTTCAAATGAGAGTGAGAAGAGAGTAACAAGCCTGGTCCTGGGTTCAAGTCCTACAATGCTCTTTTTAATTTAGCCAGTGCTGCAAGGTGTGGTTCTAGTAGGAAAGACTTGGGCATGAGAAAGAAGGTGCAGGCAACAAAGGATTTGCTGGGTTAGGGTCAGAGATCTCAGTGCCAAAGAGCAAAATCCTGTGCCAACAGCAGATAGGGAAGGTGGCAGGGGATGGACAGGGCTGGAAGAGGTGAGTGCCATCAGTTCTGCACAAAGCTCACACTGGTGAGCCCTGGCCAGCTGGGCAGGTGACAGTGGAGGGGGAGCTGCAGAGGAGCATGGGGTGAAATGAGGTGGGGGAGGAGGAGAGCAGTGAATTCAGAACAGATGTCAGGAAATGTTTTTTCCTTCAGAAACTGCTCAGCATGTGGAATGGGTCCTGGCAGCACTGCTGATGCAATGGTGCTGGAGCCGCTCCCGGAGCTCTGAGATGTGGGGGAGGTAAAAAAGAACAGAGTTAATAAGGGGTGAGTTTCTGTGGCCTGCTGGAGATACTGCCCTGTGCTCTCCTTCCTCAAATGTAGCCAAATGTGTTCTGAATTATCCTTCAATATTTCACTCCAGCTCTAGAAGGAAAATAGTGAGGGCATGTGATCTGCTTTTGTAGCTTGTCCAGAAGAAAAGATGATCCTCCTTTTGTCTGCTTTTTTGGATAGCATTAAGCTAATAGGTTTTGTCATGTGGCTTTGCAAGCACCAATCCACTGGGGGCTTTGCCTGTGCTCCTGTGGCCATAGGCAGATGGGTTGTGTCCTGCTGTAGGAACCTTGAGGTCCCTTAGCTGCTCTTACAGGGTCCATGGATAGTGTCTGAAACCTGAAGTGCCTGGTGGCACTTCCAGTGACCTGTTAAGAAAATAACTGGAGACCAAAGAGAGATTGCTGCTGTGCAGTTTCCATAGGATCAGAACTGATGTTTATAGGGGGAAGAATGGGAGGGCAAGTTGGGTTCTCAAGGCTTTGCAATAGAAAGAGCACAAACACTTGATGAGATCTGGAGGAGTGGAAATACAAGATACTTTTTCCCTCCCCCTGCCACTTTAAACTGTTTGAAATCTTTCAGCTGTCAGAGTAAAGGTTTGTTGTGCTGTTGTCAATATTAAGGATGACTCTCCTTGATGGAAGTGGTGGAAACTGTGGCCAGAGGAAGTGTTTGGTGGTGGTAACAGAGCACAGATGTCCTCACTGTCACTCCAGTGCTTGTGTTCCACAGCTTATGCATTGCTTCAGACCTAGGGGAGGACTGCACTGGGTCCCTCCCATGGCCTGCAGTGCCTCTCTGAGCTGAGCAGGGACTGCTTCTGTTCTCTGGGCTGATTTTGCTCAACCTCAAGTACATGCATTTGAGCTAATGATCCACTTTTCCTTGCTCTCAGAGCAGAGCAGTCAGCCCTGTGGAGTGTATTGCCTTCCTTTGACTGTGGAGGAGCCCACAGTGCCTGACTGCAGGGAACATTGTCTACCTTGCAAGCATTCTGAAGCCAGTTCAGATGCCACCTCCAAACCACCCCTCTCTTTTTCATGGAGTTTTGTGCCCCAGGATAGATGAAGCACTGGATGCCTTTAGTAGATTTGGCCCTTCATGTCTGTGTGGTTCATCACTGACCAGCAGGAGGGGAGGTGGCATCTCCACAGTGGTGTGAGGGAAGGAGGAGGATGGGAAGCACCTCCCACAGCCAGAATCACCCACTGCTACAGCCTCAGTACTTAATTATCTAAGTAATCATTTTGGAATTAACTTCCATTATGCACCCAAGTCTAATCTCTCAGGTGGACAGCACGAGCAGTTTAACACAGATTGAAGGTGGCACATGGAAACTTCAGCCTGATTAGATGGGAAGGAGAAACATGTTTCTTTCCCCCTCTTCAGCTATTCGGAAACAAATCTTTAATAATGCAATCGAAATGCCAGGTCTACTTATTGTGCTCAAAAATTAGGAGTGCCCAGAAAGCCTGAGCCCCTGAGTGGGGTTCATTTAAGGTAAGTGTTGCTTGGTACAGAAAGGCAAAGGGAGCTGCCTGTGGAGTCAGGACATGGCAACCCAGCCCATCTGAAATAGTCTCCCTGAGGGAGGGTTTGTGTCCATCTGGTTATCTGTCCTTTCACTCTTCCTTTGGTAAATGAAGCCTAAAAGATTCTCTGATGAAAAACTGATCAGGATTTTGCTTTCATCAGTAGCAGCAGAAAAAGAGAGAGACCCCTTAAATTTACATTGTTAAACCTGAAATGTCCTTCATCACTGGGGTTGTGGGTCATAAGGGGTGATTTTCTCTTATGTGCAGTTTGAGCTCTTGTCTTCATCCAGCTTTGTTTTAGTGCTAATCCTTTCAGTGAATTCTGCTCCATACAATTCCAGGGAACCACCTTCATGAGCTCAGCTCAGCAACAAAGTGAATTTGGGGAATTTGCTAAGCCCAGTGGGCCCCAAACATCACAACCTCTGGTTTGCTGGGGAAATTTTACTCTCACTTCTAGTACAGATAGAATTAACTTCTTAAATACCAAGGAGTAAATTCTCTTCAAACAGAGATCTTGCAATTTTTATGATTTTCTTATTGCAAGGGTGTTGCTTCTGCTGTATACCAGGAACTCTATTCCCAGTGTATTAGGAGATGGTTGTGATAGCCAGACAAGAGGTGAGCTGCAAACTCACTGCAGGCCCCTCTGCAGTTAGAGCCACTCAGTCCTGATGCTGGAAAGCAGAGTGGCTATCTGGGGAGGAAAAAGGAAGAACAGACAGTGGGAAGGCAAGTGCCTGACTGATGAAGGTTTCCACCTTGTAGCCAAGGTTAAACAGCAGCTCTGAGGATGATGCACTCAGCCTGCATCTGTGTTCACATCTAATGTACCCTGTGCCTTTTTATTTCCCCTGAAGCCTCATTGTGTTTTTGATTCCTTTCCTATTGTTTCCTTTCACCCCGAGCTCTTCCTGCCTCTTCAGGCCTCCTTGCCTTTGGATTATTTCCCAGGGCTGGTTTGTAATGAAAGGCATTTAATTAACAAAGAATCCCTGGGATGGATCCTGAAATGGGTGTTTGAGGCTGACTGCTGCAGCTTGGAGGGAAACCCAGCCTGAGCCCTTGGTTTGTGGGGAGTGGAGATGGGAAATCCTGGGTGTGCAGGGACCAGGAGCAAGGTGGGAATAAAAACTCTGAGTGGCTGTCACAGCACAAATGGGAAACCAATACAGACATCTCAAAGCTTTTATCTCAGAGCCCTACTCAAAAAGAAGCATGATGAGAAAAACTCTATGGGGGTGAAAAGGAGAGTGGCAAAAGTTTGTTCCTTGATTCCTTCTCCACTACCCCTGACCTGGTGAGACCCCAGCAGGAATGCTGCATCCAGCCCTGGGGTCCCCAGCACAAGGAGCACATGGAAATGTTGCAGTGGGTGCAGAGAAGACCACAAAGATGGTCTGAGGGCAGGAGCATTCTCTCCTAGGAAGACAAGCTGAGAGAGCTGGGTTTGTTCAGCCTGGAGAGGAAAAGGCTCTGAGGAAAACTCATTGCGGACTTCCAGTACCTGAAGGGGTCTTACAAAATTTAGGGGGAGCAACTTTTTATGTGAGCAGATAGTCACAGGACAAGGGGGGATGGTTTTAAACTAAAAAGAGGGAGATTTAGGTTAGATGTTGGAAGTTCTTTACTCACAGGGTGGTGAATCACTAGAGCAGGTTGCCCAGAGAAGCTGTGGATGCCCCATCCCTGAAAGTGTTTGAGGCCAGGTGGGATGGAGCCCTGAGCAGCCTGGTCTAGGTGCATCTCTGCCCATGGCAGGGGGTTGGAAATAGGTGATCAATAAATTCCTTTCCAACCCAAGCCATTCCATGATTAGCAAGAAGCCCAAAATACATAGAAGCAAAGCGAGGGCAAACTCGATTGCCCTCCTTAAAGCCATTAAGAGCCTCTTGGAAGGTTTTGCGCGCAGGCGTTTCCTTGCCCGGGTCCTGAGGCAGCTGCCGGGATGCTTGGGGATGCTCGGGGATGCTCCCGCAGCCCCCGCTCAACTCCCACCGCCTGCTGCCCTCTCCTGGGCAAAGCAGGGATCCGGGGCTTGCCTTTCCTTCCCTCCAAAGCTTTCCTCTAAAAACACCGCAGCGCTGAGCTGTCGAGACCGAATGACTGCTGCTTCCTTGGGGAAATACGTTATAATTTCGTGATTTTTCTATGCAAATGTCATCAACATTTCCGCTAAGACATCGCTGATTTTCCGTGTTTAAAAGCCTTGACTGAGTGTGTTTCAAGAGCTTGGGGGCTGGATTCACAAAGGGGTGTTTGGTGTCCTGTGCTAAAGCATGAGGGTTCACCATGGAGAGGTCTCTGATGGCTCCTGTGGAATCTCTGGGGCTATCCACGGGCAAACCCCTGCAGAGATCCCAGGTGTTCTCAGGACAGGTTGGAGATGTGATAAACCCAAATGTGCCAGGGCTGTGTTTGAAGCAGCCTTCTGCAGCAGCTGGTCCTTTGCTTTCTGTGGTGACAGCCTCCACTGCTGCAGTCTGGGGTCCTGCAGAGGATTCACCTCCCGCTGCAATCCCATCAGCAATCCCGTCCCTGTGCCATCCCCCCTGTGCCCCCTCCCACTGCCTACACCACCAGCAGGGGTGTTCCTCCTGCTGTCACCCCAGAGAGCACTGATGTGCCCTCTGTGGCCTGGCAGCCCTTCCCAGCAGGAGGGACACCCCAGCCAGAGCCTCCCTCTGCCCCAGGGAAGGAGCAATGGGACCATCAGAATGCAGGTGGGGAGAATCCCCCATTCCCACACATCCCACTCATCCGCCTGCATTTGCCATCCTGGTTTCCATACCTACAACTCCTCTCTCTCTGCCCATTCAAACTCTCTCCTTTGCTTTCTAAAAATGTTCCCCATCCTCAGCTCCATCCTCGCTGGCAGCAGACTCCTCCTGTTGCTATAACAACGAGCAGCAGCCCAGCCAAATCAGCCAGACCCTGCCACATTTCCCTGCCTGCATCCAAATCATCCCCCTAGGTGTGAACACACTCTCTTCTTCCTCAAGCCTTTGCCATCTGCCTGCAAGGGGGAGATTGCTCCCTTTGGGGGCTCAGGGCCCTCTGCACCCCCCCTGTGCCTCCTTTCCCCTCTGTGCATGCTCTGCAGCCCCCCAGCTGGGTCCCCACACATGAGCTGGGCCACACTGACTGTCCCACACACCCTCTGAGGTAAAACACCACCCTTGTGGCTCATAAACCCCATGCAGATTAAATTGGGAATGGGAATGGGGAGAATTGCTTGAAATACAGTGGAATATGTGTGCCCAGGGTTGTATCCTGGTCTGGGCTGAAAGCTGGAAGGTGTGCCTAGCACAAAGGTGCTGGGGAAAGAATTTTCTTCTGAAGTAGAGTGTCAGGGTGTCTGGAAGGTGTGTCTAGCACAGAGGTGCTGGGGAAAGAATTTTTTTTCTAAAGTAGAGTCTTGGGGTGTCTGCCCTGTGGCCTAAGCCACACATCCAGCCCAGGGAGTGCCACTGGTGCTGTGTAAATCCTCTCTGTCACTGCAAGGATGCTGTGGCCAGAGCCTGCTGATCCTGCAGAGAGCAGGGAAACAAGCCCTGCCACCCCTGAGGTCCTTGAGGGCCCTCCTAGCAGACATTCATGGTGGCTTTCCCACCCTTGATCATGAGCTCCACTTAAAACTGATTTCTCCCAGCCTGTCTGGGCTGGCAGCAGCAGACTGGAAGGTGCAGGTGGAAATGGTGAATTCTGCCACAGAGAGTGTGGCACAAGGCTCCTCATCCTGAGCTGCATCTCTGCTGCCCTTCCCTTGGGCCAGCTGCTGTCCCAGGGCTCACCACAAGGATTTCTGACCTCCCTGCTGAAAAAAAAACCCCTAGGACAGCCTCATGAGATGATGCCAGACTGGAGGCACATCAAGAACCACCCTCCAGTGCTGTGCCCTCAGCTCAGCAAGGACATTGAGGTGCTGGAGAGTGCCCAGAGAAGGGCAATGGAGCTGGGGCAGGGGCTGGAGCACAAGGCTGAGGAGGAGCAGCTGAGGGAGTGGAGGATGAAGAAAAGGAGGCTCAAGGAGGGATCCTAGCACTACAACTCTCTGGAAGGAGGTTATAGCCCCCTCAGACTCTTCTTCCAGGTGCAGAACAGGAGGAAGTGGCCTCAGTTGCACCAGGGGAGGCTTAGATCAGATATTAGGAAAAATTTCTTCACTAAAAGGGTTTCCCAGCATTGGAAAAAGCTGCCCAGGGAGTCACCATCCTTGGAGGCATTGAAAGGATGTGTAGATGGGACATGGTTTACTGGTGGACTTGACATTTGGATTCAATGATGTTAAAAATCCTTTCCAACCTGAATGATCCTATATCTTCTGCCTCTTCTCTCCTCAGGACAGCTCGAGCTGCTGCTTTACCTGTAACAATTTCCATTTTCCATTCCTAGGCTGGAGGCCAGGGGAAATCTGGGGGTTTCCCAAAATGTATTAAACAGTGCAGCCTCCTCTAGTGAGTGGGCTGGCGAGATTGAGGAGCTGTTTTCCTCCAACATTTTTTGTTTGGCAAGCAAGGTACATGGCCAAAGAGACCTGCTGAGAGTTTGTTCCCTAAAAGTACCTTTGTGTGCATTTTTAAGGTCTCCAGCCCCTTGGCATTTATATCTCACCCTCACTGACTGGAGTGGAATCACTTCAAACCCAGGAAATTGGAAAGCTCTTCAGAATACTTATGGCAATTTCTGCTCTTTTTAGCAGTGAGCTGTTTTTGCACTCTTGGCTGCAGCTGGAACTACATATCTGCTACTGTTAATTTTGGGGGCTTTTGTGGCCTCAACAGCAATTTAAATTTACTTCTTTATATATGGAGCTTTGGACTAAAAACCTGTTCTTTCAGTTCATCTTGGATTTCTGGGTTCAAGAGCTCCCTTACTCCAGAGCTACAGATCTCTTCTTTTTTAAAATGACTTTTAGGTGCAAAATGTTTTTGGCTGGGTGTCCAGATGGACTTTTCACACAACCTGGTTTTGATAATTGGAAAAAGGCTCCAGAAGACAAATCTGAGCTGCTACTGCCACTCTTCCATCAGGAGGAGACATATGTTCTTCCTGTGACCCCTGGGGACAGCGCCCCTTTGTGCTGAGCTTTCCACCCTCCCAGGAATCAGTGAGGAAATCTTTAATGGAGCTGGTAAATGTTATGGGTTCTCTTACCAAAGAGAGGTTTGCTCCCATAAGTGGAGACTCCCAGCTGCCCTTTTTTTGCCTGCACTCTGTGCAGGCTCAGCTGGAACCTCCACAGCAGGTCCAGATGTTCTTGTGTGGCTGTGATGATGTTTGAGGGTCCCCAGGATGAGGGAAGAGATGAGAACCTTGACTTCATGTCCCAGAAGGCTGATTTATTATTTTATGATATATACTATATTAAAAGAAAATTATATACTAGAACTATACTAAAGAAAAAGAAAGGAGACATGAGAAAGCTAGAAAGGGATGATAATAAAATCTTGTGACTGACCAGAGAGTCGAACACAGCTGGAATGGGATTGGTCATCAAATAAAAACAACCACATGAGACCAATCAAAGATGCACCTGCCACATTCCACAGCAGCAGATAATCATTGTTTACATTTCATTTCTGAGGTCTCTCAGCTTCTCAGGAGAAAAAAATCCTGGCAAAAGGATTTTTCAGAAAATACGTCAGTGACATGTGGCCACATTTCTCTTCACAGAGAAAAGCAAGGCACAACTTCCCAAGGATATTTCTGGGAACCACAACGAGGAACCTCAGAGAAAGAAAAAACAATTCTTATCTCATTTACTGCTCCTCTTGTTGTGCTCATGTGGAATGTGTTCTGGAGATTGTGTAGCCAAGGTGACCAGTTGCATCCCGGTTTTTGTGTTGGGACTGTCAGCAGAGAGTCACGAGATTTGGTTGAGTTGAGTGCTTGTGCATTTTCAGTTTAGATGTAGTGTAATGTAGTGTAATATAACATAGAATATTATAGAATAATAAAGTAATTAATTAGCCTTCTGATCTTTTGGAGTCCTCCTCATCATTCTCCCCAGACATTGGGGTCGCCCTGTAATACAATATTCTTGTCCTCACCTTGGCTGAGGACCCTGCTGCTTCCCAGCCTAAAATCCAACTCCAGAGGTGCCTTCCTCAGTGTGGGGAGGCTCCAGAGACAGGGACAGGAGCAGCTGCCCAGCAGTGACATGGGATGCATACAGAAGGCAGCCCTTGACCCAAGCTGACTTACCCAGGGAAATGGAAGAAATTCCAGTAGCAAATCACCTTGGTACCAGAGATCCTGCATCCCCTATTTTCTCCAGGGAAAGCATCACTGTTTCATTGATCCCACCCAAACAGGAATGGGTGAGGGATCCTGGCTTTCCACTCTCAGGACTTTAGCTGGTCAGAATGACCCCAAGATACATTAGAAAGTCTCTTTTCCCAGCCCGGCACTTGAAGAAGGAGTCAAAGCTCTTCAGTTCTCGGTCTCAAGGTTGTTTATTGTATCTTATCTATAAAATTTTTTCTCCTGTCCAGCCGAGGTCCGCTCAGCAAGACAGTCTGAGGCACTCTGCCTGCCCCGGGCAGTGTTATCTTTTTATACTAAAACTACGGGTACATTATTTACCATAACTTTCCAATACCTATCACCTATGTTAGACAGTGAGCTTCTACTCCAAACCAATCTAAAAGTGCCAACATCACAGCAGAAGATGGAGGCCAAGAAGAAGGAGAAAGGCTGGACATGCCCAGATCCCTCCATCTTGCCTCCTGAACCCGCATTCTAAAAACCCCAAAAATCTATTTTTCACCTTGTGATAAATTCACTATTATTCTACTTAAACTTTCGTGGCTTGTAATTCTTCATATAAAGGTTGGTAATTGTTTTTTCCAACGGCTAAATCAAAGGCTCAGGGGTCTTGGGCTCTGTGCCAAGGTCTCTGAGCACCCCGGGCAGGGGCTCGAGCCCTCCAGGGCAGCCAGAAGAATTTCCTGGGTTCCAACATTCCACCTGCCATTTCAAGGGCATTTCAACCCTGCCAGGCTGTGTTAAGTTGTGATTTTCTCAGTATTTTTTCCATTCCCAGCTTTTAAGTCATCCTGGAGCACAGGGCTGTGCATAGAGGAGCATGAGAGGGAGTTAAGGCTCAGCAGCTTGAATGGCTTTTTCATCCTGTGGCTGCAAGATTTCAGACCTGAGCAGTGCTTGTGAAAAGCTGTTTTTATAGGCCCTTGTCAACAAGTTTGTGCCAAAGAAGTTCTCCTAAACTTGTTTGTTCTCACCTTGCGTTGGATTTGTGCAACCAAGCATTCAGGAAAAGATAATGGATTTTTTATCAGCAGTTATACTAATTCCTAAAGATTTTAGTACTATCTGCTGCATTTCATTCTGGATTCTAGGCTGAGTTTGTAATTGGATTTTTTTGCCAGTGAGTTAATATGCAGCAGAGATGACATACCTAAACTTAAGCTAATATAAAATTGAAGATATTTGGAATAGCTAAGCTTCCAAATAAGAGGAAATCATCTAAGAAAATGCCTGCATAGTTTAATGATGCTATTCACTAAAAGCGTTTTTATGCGCAGCTCCCTCAGAGCAGCTGTCTTCATAAAGGCCAGTATTCAGCCAAGGAAGTTTCAAAAATCACTCATTGTCTTCAAAATGCTATGATTATCTCAAACATGGGAAGGAGGGGACTAGCAGACATGCTTGATCCTTCTTCCAGCCATGACTGGCTGATGATTGTGTTTCACCTCCTTTGAGGTGGGGTTTATCTCATGGAAAGAGCACCGAAGGCAGTTCAGAAATATCTCAGCTGATATTTAAGTTCAGAGATGTTTGCATTGCAGGCCTGTGAATGTCAGAGGTTTCCAGGAGGGGCTGGGAGTGGTGCTGGAGATGTTTGCAGAGGGAGCTTTGCACAGGAGGAGCTCCAGGACTCTGTTTCAATGTGCCTGGAGCAGTAGGAGCAGAGCTTGTGCAGGGTGAGGTTTCGTGTCTGTGCCAGGGGAAAACTGCCCCAGGATAACTCATTAAGCAAAACAAAGTAGAGGCAGCTGTTGGGGTCATCTCATATGTGTGGTTTGTTCTTTTCCTTTGTGCTAAAAAAAAAAGCCTTGAGTGGTTTTGTGTCATAAAGGGCCGCTTTAACAGTTTCTTATATAAAAAAATTGAGTGTTCCTTTTTATGTGTTTCAGCATTCCTTTTTTTGTAAGGAGGGTTGAGGAAACATGTTGAGCCTCATTCAAAGTTATTAGTACTCTTGAAAATCTACAAATGTCACATTCCCTGAAGTTCATTGCTTTCATCATATATCACTGTAGCAGATAATTCTGTAACCTATGTATTTTATTATTTTTAATCTTGGCTTTCAAGCCAGTTAATTGTGCAATTTTATTTTTGTCTCAATTATGTATATTCAGATTTGCCATATCCCTCTCCTCAAATATTTTCTGTGTTGGTTCCCTGGGACATCAGTGACTGCAGAGATGCACAGCCATCCCCAAATCATGCATTTGGCCTCCTGTGTCCTCCCTTATTGCTCCTACATGAAATCAGTACGGAGAGGAAGCCGGATCCTGTCTCTTGAATGAGCAACACAGAGCCAGGAAGCTCCTGGGTTTTATTCCTGGAGCACTTTCCAGCTCACTGTGTGGTCCTGGCCTCCTCCTCAAGGCTCCAATTCAGCCAAGCATTGCAGCTCTTTGCTCCTGGTGAGACCCTGAGCATCCCACTGAGCTCAGGAAGTAACAGAATAAATGCTTTTGTGCTTGGGTCTTAAATGGTGGTGCCAAGTGTTCTGGTGCCAATGTGTTGTTCATGTCACATACCCAGAACGGAAAGAAATGAAGGTGCATGAAAAATGGGAGTGAGTATTTGGGTTTCTCACTGCTCTCTGTAAGCTTAGAAGGTGAAAATTAATGAGGTGTAATTAAAACAAAAATGCAGCGCGCGAACACAAGTCCAGAGCACCAATTAACCTGACATCTTGTCTGTGGAGTGAGAAGACAAGGATTGAGATGCCAATTTTGCTGATGTATTGTTCATATAGGTGTAGACCTGTGGAGTTAACATCTGTTCTTTCACCCTGTTAAAAACCAGAGACCCTGAGATGCTCTGTGCAGTGGCTGCTCCAGGGAGCGGGCAGCAAAAAGAAGATTGCACAGAGCTCCTGTGAGACACAGGTCCCAGGGATGGGGATCCTGCTCCTGGATCCTTCCTAGGCATGTGCAAACAATGTGGGCTCCTCAAGCAAAAAGTCCTCAGGCTTGTTCTGGCACCCAGAGTTTTCCCTCTGCCTCACTCTGTGCCTGGGCAGAATAATGAGCTGCCTTCAGGTATGATTTAAAGCTGGTCATGGTGATTTAGGGATGGAAATACCCTCACTTTTTAACATGATTTGTCTGCCTCTAAGTGCCACTTTGAAAATGTATTCCCTGCTGATTAAAATTAACGAGGGAGTCTAGAAGGAGGAAAATAGTGTTCAATATTCAGTGCTTTCTGAATTTTGGAAGGTTGCCTGGGAATATTTCTAAATTTTGGAAGCTTTCTGAGAAAAATCTGTAAAACTGAAAAGCACGAGGACAGTTCAGCTGACACAGGTTATTTTTGTGCCTAGCTAATGAAAATCAAATAAATACACTTGTTCTCAAGCTGTGTTTCCTCTCTAGAAAATCAAGCCATAACATGACACTGGCTGAGATGCAAATCCCTCTCCCCTGTCCTTTGGAGGGACAAGAGCAAAGACCTTTGGTTGGCAACCCCAATCCTATTTCTCTGTCCTGTGGGCCTCATCGTATCCCATCTGTTAGCTTGAGTTGGTAGCATAATTCAGGTTGGGAGGGACCCGTGGATGTCTCTGATGCACCCCAAAAACGAAGCCAGCTTAGGGGAGGTCACTCACAGCCTCCTCCAGCTGAGTTCCTGTTGTGTCAGTGGCCTCAATGATCACTCTGGGTCCATTCTGCTGCAGGATATTCTGTGATTCTGTGATCTCCAAGGAGGAGATTTCACTGCCTCCCAGATCAGCCTGTTCCAGTGCCTCAGCACATTCCTCACCCTTCAGCTGGGTACCTCTCTTGTTTTTCTGGGTTCTTCTTTTGGGCTTGCTTAGGCAAGGGCATCAGCAGATTTTAGTTGGCTCAATATTGGTGTCTGGTCCCATTTTGAGTGCCAGTGGGGAATGTCACCTCAGGTAAATCCCTTCCCAGGGCTGCCTGGGGAGCAGAAATGGACACAGCTGGAATTATATGGCAGCCCAAGCCACGAAAATATTCCTGGTGGACACCTCCATGCTGTCTGTGGAGCCCAAACCTTTTCAAGCCCAGCAAGGATCAACCCTCCTTGCCCTGCCTGATGAGCTGTGCTGCCCAAGGCTACAGGAAAAGCTGAGCTGGGGCTCAGTCCCTGGAGAGCTGGACAAGGGGATGAAGGGGAGGAAGACGATGCCAGTCCATCTTGGTGTGACTTGGCAGAGCTGCAATGGTATTGCACTGATTTTGGCTTTTGAAACTCTGGTCCATTAAGAGAGGAATATTGTGTAATTACTGGAGCTACAGCCTGAGGAGGACATGACAGTCAAAATCTCTTTGTATGGAGTTCTAAAGATTAAATACATGTAAAACATCTTATGTCAGTATTATAACAATGTAGGGGGATACAGTGTGGGTAAATGAAGGCGGTGTAGAATGTAACCTTATCCCCCAAAGAGTTGCAGCTGAACCAGTTACTAAAGATTAGGAGCAGGCCTGATCTTAACAGGCCACACCTGTAGCCAATAAGAACAGTGGTATAAAAGAGTGGATTGGTGGGATCAGGAGTCAGATGACTACCACAAGGATTAGGAACAGTTGGTGCTTAGAGCAGCTGCCTACAAGAAACATCAAGGAGCTACGAAACTCTGGTGAGATGGAATCCTTGCACTATAATGATATAGAACTCTTGCAATATATAAGGCAACATGGACAAGGGGATGAAGGGGAGGAAGATGATGCCAGTCCATCTTGGTGTGACTTGGCAGAGCTGCAATGGTGTTGCACTGGTTTTGGCTTTTGAAACTCAGGTCCATTAAGAGAGGAATATTGTGTAATTACTGGAGCTACAGCCTGAGGAGGACATGACAGTCAAAATCTCTTTGTATGGAGTTCTAAAGATTAAATACATGTAAAACTTCTTATGTCAGTATTATAATAATACAGATATTTAATGTGTAATGTTAAATTTATGACATGACCAAAGGGTTTATTCTCTGATAGGTGACATCCTGAGCTGCACCAAGGGCTGATGATGAATTGTCAAATGAGCTGCAAGGGGACAACCACAGCCAGGCAAGCCATAAATTTAAGCTCTTTGTTCTCTGCTGAGAGCAACCTACAGCATTTATATAAAAATATGACATAGGTGCACATTTTACCTGAAAAGGAGGGGTTGACAACACTGAGATTTCCCTGCACAGAGCCTCTTTTTCCTGCCAGAGGTGCATTGCAATAGACACAAACATTAACATTTTCTGCTTCACAAGGCAACTGCTGGATGGGGAATTTTTCATCCAATAGTGTGGAAATAAAAAATATTTGACAGAGGCAGAGCCTGAATGGCATGTATGAATAATCAAAGGCACCAGCCTCCATCTGGGGTTTACAAAATGCTGTAGCACACTGAAGATTTTTTCTAAACAACCTCCTTGAAGTTTGAATTCTTGAGCTTCCAGACTTCTCAAGGCCCAAGGGCACTAAAGGAAAAAAAAAGGATGTACAAACAGAATTTTAAATAAAGTTCTCTCCAGAGAGGAAACTAAAAAAGGAAGAGACTTTTCTCCTGCAAAGGAGAAAAAGAGCTGAACACACGGGTCCTTTGTTGCATTAGACCCTTGAACCTCTCTACATGGTGCTATCATTTCCAGTGGCTTTGTCTCAGGGTTTCTAACACCAGGAAAAAACAATCCAGGATTCTATCAGCCAGCTTCATTTTGAGGGAGACTTCCAGGAACTAGAAATCCCACCTCAGCTGTAACTGTTTTATTTTTGTGAAGCAGCAAAACAGAGTCTGGAGGAAGGGCTCCCTGTGGAGTCAGTCAATGGAGCAGCTCCCTCTGCTCTGGCACAGCCAGCAGGGACCAGCCCAGAGAGCTGGTGGTCTGTCTGAACTCATAAACTACTGGAGACTTTGAAATGCTCTGTGTGTTGGTCACCAAAGCTCTTTCCTCATGCCTAATGATGTAAATCTCAGTCCTGATGTGAATGGCCAAACTGCAATTTATCAGTGACCTGGGTCTTGGCTTTTAATTCCGAACAAAATCCCTGGAACATGAGCATGCATCCAACATGACCACCCAGGACACTGAACTTTGGGAAAGACTGCCTCTGTCTGTCTTCATTAAATGAGGGTCCTCATTTGGGTTTGATCCCTGGAAATCCTTGCGGGATTTGGATACTTCATGAGGATTTTTTAATTAGGAGCAAATATGTAGTACCTTGTTTCATACAGTGGCACCTGCTGCTCGTTACAGGCTGAAGACTTAAAGGACAGGATTGTTGTGGTCAAAAAATGAACAGAAGTGCTGCAGGCCTCTGAGGGTAATCCTGCCCCACTGACCTGCGTGGGATGGAGCTCACTGCAAGAGGCACTCCTGACTGCATGCAAACTTTGAGGAAGGAAAATCAAAGTCCAAGGAGTCTATTGTGAGAAACAGCTCCTCACTTTTCATACTTTAGGAAGGTTTATTAAACCTTCTCAAAAATACAACAGAAGACTGAATAGAGAAAAAAGGGAGCAAAGGATTTTTCCCTGCCATGTGCTCAGCCCCCTCACAATGGAGGTTTTCCCTTTTTAACCCTTTAACCCCTCCTAAAGTTCTGTCTATCAACCCCTTTGTTGCTGTCCAGTGGTGGAGATCTCTTCCTCAAATCCTGATTGAAGGTCAGATGTCTCCATAGTGACAAGCCAGCCCTCCCAGTTGTCCCTTGATAACCTTGTGAGAGGGTAAAACATAACCATACATCTATAAAACTTTTCTTAACCTTCATACATTATATTTGTCTATTAATTGTGAGAGTCAATCATCACATTACTCATCTGTCATACTATAAAGGAAAAAAACTTGTCCACAACAAGGAGTTACAGGTAAAAACCTGGTACCCAAGTGAATTTTGCAGAGAAACTGGCTAGTTTCAGCACATTTAGGCACTGAATCACCATTTAAATGTGGTTTGTTTTTTTTTCCTGAGCTTCTTGTTCAGTGGATAAATGGGGAAAAGAATGAGAAAAAATGAAGGGAAGAAAAAGCTTCTGCCACCTCAAAGTACTCTGGGTTTAAATATCTCCTTGTGCATCTCCACATAAGCGTTTTGATCCGACAAATAAAAGAACACATACCCCTGGGAAAGAATGTAAGGAATTGTTTTCCAGGAAAACCCTTTTAGGGATGATTTGCATGCTGGAGAGAGGAAGTAATCTCAGTTGTGCAATTCCTAAGGTATTTCAAAAATGTCTTGAGAAGTACCTGTGCACTAATGACTCCCAGGACTACAAAGCAGAGTGAAAGAAATAAGGGATAAGCCTAAGAATGTTCCTCTGGGAAATTCATTGCCCTGTGATGAACAAGAGCCCTTTAACCCTTTGAAAATGCCTCCAACATATTGGAAAAGTGAAAAATGCTCCCTGCACAGCAGTGTTCATGTGACAGCTAACAAAAAAAAGGGTTGCATTGCACCCACATTGTTACAGAACACTGCTTTAATTGCTGAATAGAATTTCCATCTAGTCTGGAATTAACAATTACTTAAATTAGAGGATCCCAATTGGGATCCCCCACTGTTGATACTGTTTTATACCTCTCTTCTTGCCTCCCATGTCCAAGGGAGAAAGAAAGAATGGGTTGCTGCCCTTCAGCTGCCCTGACATGGGATTTGGTCCTGCCAGGCTGTTGCAGGATGTCTTAGGGTGCAGCAGGCACCAGCAACCAGCCCTTCCTAATCTAATCCCCCTGCCAGTAGCAGCAAAATCAAGGATCTAAAATGACTGTTTCCAAACATTCAAAAAAAAAAATCAAATGGTAATTAAAAAATTCATGAAACAAGCTTTAAAAATTTGCTTGAAAAAGACTCAGTGGGATGGTTTCATTTTCTGCCTACAATTTGTCTACAGCTCCAGGGGCCAGACACTTGGAAAGTGATGGATAAGCTGTCTCTGCAGTCAGGGATGGTAAGGAGGCAGAACTATTAACAAATATGCCAAATCCTTCTGAATACCAGAGGATTTACCAATTATTTACATACAGCCTTCAGTTTTGTAGAGCTGTTGGTGAAAAATTGGGAGAAGTGTCTCTGGAGAGCCTTTCTCCATGGTGCTGTGCTCCTAGGGAACTCCTGATAATTCATCCTTTTCTTCTCCATGGTGGTATCTGAACAGCTTCTTGTTGAGCCTGAAGCACATGAGTAATATCTGTCAACACTGATTACAGCTTTACTGCTGCTGAGACACTGTAATGTCAATTCTTCTTACATTTAGCTTGTCAATAGCCCCACTCTGAATTCAGATGTTTGCTGTAATTTAATAAAATACTCTAACAAATATATTTGTGTCAAACAGAAGTGTCCTCAGTGGTAAGTAATAAAACACTTAATCTAGCTGCAGAAGCATGAAGTGTAATATTTCCTGTAATGATTTCCTTTTCTGTCTAGCAAGATGACCTTAAAATCTCTCAGAATGTGTTGAGCTCCAGTGTTGAAGCAGTTCTGATTTGCTCTTCATCATCTAATGAGTATATTTTTTCCTTCTCTGGTCTCCAGTCTCAAAGGAGAAGATACAAAAGAATAAGTACTGTGCCTACCACAGCAGTGAGTGATCTCAGCCACACCTTGCTCAGTTTGTTTTAAGCTATTTAACATCTTATTTTTCTTTGTTTTGATCTTTTAAAATGCACACAAATTTGGAAAGACAACTTTTTAAAAAATTGATTTCAATTGAAGACAATATATTCTGCTTTGATTTTTAATTCAGTTAGGAAATAAATACAGTCTTATGGAATTAGAGCAAGAACTTCTTCCTCCCTCTTTCCCTGCTTTTCTTCCTGCTTCTTTTTCTTTTATGACAAATTACTGCAGAGTATCTATTACCTGCCTGGACTCCAGATCCTGGAGGAACACTTTATGTTTCACCCTACAGCTCACAGGAAGGACTGAAAGGGTTTTGGGTGGCTTCCCCCTGAACTTGCGATTGGTAGCAAGTTGGATATTTTTTCTTTTTTGATATTTCCTCCCCGGGGCTTTTAATCAAGAGAAAATTTTCAATTATGAGCTGCAAATAGCAAACACACAGGGTGCAGAGAAGTGCACCATGGAAAGGTGTGAACATCCCCTGCTGCAGCCTGGTATTGTTAATGACTGCTACCAAGGGAAGGGGCTGCACCTCATCTTTTATTTCCCTCATCTTGTATTTCTTTATTTGGTGCATAGAAACTTCCTTCCTTGCTGTGCTGTGGCAGATCCTCTCCCAGATCCTCATTTATTTACATAACCATTTAAAATACATATGTTTAAAAGCAAAAAAATGAGCGTAAGGAGAAAAAAGAAACCGAAAAAACCCCTGAGGGATGCACTGAAGCTAAACTTCAAAGCCGTTCCTTCCCTGCTGCCTCCTGTGACTCCACATCTCTCAGTTATGGAACACCAGTGCTCCATTTAACTTGCTGCCACCAGCACAGCAGGACCCCTCATGTTTACTTGGGATGAAAGAGGAATCTGCCTCTCAAGGGAGCACAATGGAGAGCAGGTAAAGGGGACCCAGCCTGGCCATGGGTGGAGGTCTCAAAACCAGCTGAAGACATCTCCCTGTTCTTCTAAGTTCTTCTAAGCCTTCTGATGTTTACATTCTTGTAAAGAACTTTCTCATGCACTTTTCTGTAAATAATTATTGGTTTACATTCTTTTCTGGAGGAGGAGACATTTGATGGACTGTTGGCTTGTCCAATGTCATTGGGGAGGTGGCACTGTCATCCTCCAATCCACTGTCACTTTTGAAAATCTATAAATGTTGGAGTCAGAAAATAAACTGCCCTTCTTTTACCTTGAAGGTTCCAGTGTCCGCGTCGTTTTATTTCATGTCCTAGAGTGACAAAGACAAGCTTGCCTCACGCCCTTGGAGAACCAGCACTTAAGCCATGACCTCTGCTTATGGTGAGCGAAAGGGTTTCCCCCAGAATGCTTTGTTACCCTGTGTTGATTCTTTGTACCCCATTGGTCCCACTTTGTCCCACCCCTGTGCCCTCATCCCATTCGTCCCAGTGCTCTACCCTGCCCCTCACTATCCCTATATAAACCTGTTGTAAAGGCAGGTCCACCAACAAGGGGAGGGAATGATGAATCTGACTCCATCAGAAGGTTAATTTATTACTTTATGATGCTATATTACATTAAAGAATACTATATTATACTAAAGAATACAGAAAGGATACTTACAGAATGCTAAAATGATAATAATGAAAACTCCTGACTCTTTCCAGAGCCCCACCACAGCTTGGCCCTGATTGGCCAATGAGTGAAAACAACTCACGCCACAATGCAATGAAACAATCACCTGTGGGTAAACAATCTCCAAACACATTGCACATGTGAACACAACACAAGAGAAGCAAAAGAGATAAGAATTGTTTCCCTTTTTCTCTGAGACCTCTCGCTGCCTTTCAGCTTCCCAGGAGAAAAACCCTGGGTGAAGGAATCATGTTCAGGGAACGTGAATGCCACATAATATCCCATTTTTCCTGCCTGTTTGGCTCTTTGTCCCTGGACCCCCTTGGAAGAAGAGGCTCAATAAAGAGGGATCCTTTCCTTGGATCCCCACATGAAGACCCTGTCTCTACTTCTGCATCATGCAGATCCTAAAGGAGCTGAAATCACCTGGGGAGAGCATGGACATGCCTGTGCTCCCAGGATGTCTTCCTAAGGGTGTGCCTGTGCCTCCAGGACTCTTCCTAAGGACATTTCTATGCCCCCAGGACTCTTCCTAAGGATGTGTCTGTGCCCCCAGGATCTTTCTAAGGGTGTGCCTGTACCCCCAGGATCTTTCTAAGGACATTCCTGTGCCCCCAGGACTCTTTCTGAGGACATTCCTGTGCCCCCAGGACACTTCCTAAGGACACTTTCTCGGGAAGGTGGCGGGTCTGACCAATGCCCCACAGCCATGGGGCTGTGCCACAGGCTGCTGGCCCAGACCAGGCTCAGCCCTTGGCTCTGCTCAGACCCCCGCAGCCCTTCCCCAGTGCAGCTGCCCCATGTCCACACCCAGATGGGACGCACCGGGTGGCACCGGGGACCTGGGAGAGCAGCCTTGGACACAGGGAGGGATCAGCTGTTTCACAGCAGGCTCCTTCTCCTGCCACCGACAGGCTGGAGCTGTCAGGATGTAGTGAAGCAGATCAGAGGATTTCAGACAAGCTGGAAAGATTAAAAAAAAAAAGAGCTACGGTGGGAAATCAACCTCTCTGCTGTTTTTTATGGCTATAGAACGTTGAGTATTATTCAGCAAGTGTTGGTGGAGGTTGAAGGAGATAGCAAAGCCCTTAATTTCTACAAATGCTCTATGTTATGTGGTTTTGGTCTCCTTCATTTCGCCAAAGGTGGTTCCTGGGAGTCAGAATTTGTTTAGGGTCCACGCTCAGACAAATGAGATCAAGGGAGCTGTTTGAGACTGGCTAAAAGAGAACAGGATGTGACCTGGGAATGGGGGGATACTTCTTAGAAAAGCATCACAGCCTTGGGAAACTGAAATCCTGAAACTGATGTTTGCATTTCTGGAGTAACAGTGACTCTTCTGGATAACAGGTCTACTTGCCAAAGCAGAATCTGAAGTGCCTGAAAACTGGGGCAAAAAATCATGAGACTGTTGTGCCCAAACAAGCTTAAGCTATGTCACTGTGCTTCCTGTAGGCAACCAATCTACAAGACATTTCTTCCCCTGACTTTGCCTACTGCCAGTTTTACAGCACCAAATAATTTCAGCATCTAATTCCAATTCCTGTGATTGTGTCCTGGGTTAAGATTTAGCAAGAGGCACAGACAGGGTTTTGAGTCACATAGAGGACTAATAGCCAGCAATCAGATCACTCTCTGGAGTGTGAAGGAGCCAGGTGCTGGTCCCTCCTCTGCTTTGCCTGAAATTTGCATTGAACTCAGGCTCCTGCCCCCACAGGGACCTGAATTTCTCCTGGGCTCTCAGACATGTCTAAGCTTCGTCTGTCTTCACTGGCATTTATCCACTTTCTGTGGTAATTGAGATCATGGAAGAAGAGGAAATAAATGAGAAAGCTTGGGAGGGGCAAAAACCATAAAGCATTATACAACTACTGTATTTGTTTTAAAAGGTGTAAATTATTTAAATGACCAAAACTTAAAATGATGCCCTCATTTATTATTAAAGAGAATTCAGAGCTAAATCTTAAAATGACATAGCCTGTCTTGTTGCCAATTCTTCAAAAACAATTATGCAGATGCATTTGTGATGAATGGGTTGGCAGCATGAGTCCAGCTAGAGCTTTAATGCTGAGCTTATTATTCAGGCCACTGTCCTCTGACAGATACAGAGGTCCGGGTTAAAAGCTGATTTTATGGCTTGCTCTTTGGGTTCCTGGTGGCTAGGAAAGGTGTCACTGTCATATTTTCTGAAAAATCCCTTTCCCAGGATTTCTTCTCCTGGGAAGCTGAGAAGCCTCAGAGAAAAATGAAAACAATAATTATCTGATTGCTTCTCCTGTGTTTTGCTGCTTTAGAATGTGGTTTGGACATTGTTTACCAACAGGTGAATGTTTGATTGGTTTCATGTGAATTGTTTTGACTTAATGGCCAATCACAACCAGCTGTGTCGGGACTCTGAGGAGTCAGTCACGAGTTTTACATTAGCATCTCGTTAAGCCTTCTGTAAGTATCCTTTCTCTATTCTTTAGTATAATATAATATAATATAATATAATATAATATAATATAATATAATATAATATAATATAATATAATATAATATAATATAATATAATATAATATAATATAATATAATATAATATAATATAATATCCTTCTAAGAATATGGAGTCGGATTCATCTTTCCTCCTCACGATGAGGGACCCCAAAAATAGCACAGAAGGGTGGTCAGGAAGAGCAGCAGCAGATTTACCTTGATATAGATGTAAAGATTTTGTCTTAACTATATGTTGTGTGTCAAAGGAAGACTTCAGGTGTGGTATTCAGTTTTCTTCTCTCGTTTCCACCTGCTCCTGTGAGATCTGGAGAGGTGTCAGTCCCCTGCAGGCAGGGCACTTTGTCTTAAATTAGAATAATTCCTCAATATTCAGCAGAGTCTGGTGTAATTTCAGTCACAGCATCCAAGAGGGATTTGATCCATGCAGACTCTGTGGATCTGTTCATTACTGTGCCCTGATTGAGCAGACACATCAGTGCATCTCTGTTCTCACTCAGACTCCTTGGAGTTCATTCTTCAGCAGCATTAATTACTCCAGTGCTTCATTCTGGGAAGCCCCTTTCCCATGTGCTCCAAATGGTGCTTCCTCTCGCCAGGGCCCAGGGATGGCTGGAAAACCAGCCCTGCAGGTGTGCTCAGAGCAGAGGGTGGGCAGAGGGACCTGTGCTCCTCTGCTGCATCTCCCTGACTGCACAGACAGGGAGACAGCCACAACAGGCCCCCCAGACACCTGCAATACATCATATGAAAATGAAATACACATTTAATTGGTGTTGAGGCCTGTGAAATCATTTGTCTTCTCTGAATCTGACCACATTTTTTTTTTTTTTAAACAGCAAGGCTGATGTATAACTAGCCCCAGATGTCTGCTGCTGACAGCTACTCAGATAAACCTATTTGGTTGTGCAAAGATCAGTATTGTATGAAATACAGCAGTACTTGATCACTGCAGTGCTTTCTTCAGGTGAAAAACTGGTGAAGGACAAAGAGCATGTGGCTCATGTTCCTGCATGCACAGACATGCACAGCCACCTACCCCACGTGTCCCTTTTGGGAATAGCCTGTCTGGAAAATTCATGCAGATTATATATATTTTTAAAAAATTTAAAAAAAATATATATAACAATGTATATTATAATAAATATTATATTATATTATATTATATTATATTATATTATATTATATTATATTATATTATATTATATTATATTATATTATATTATATTATATTATATTATATTATATTATATTATATTATATTATATTATATTATATTATATTTAAATTATATACTATATTATATATATATATATATATACACACAAAGAGCAATCTTTTATGTCTAATTTGCAACTCCACTGTGTATAGTTAAGAGAGGACAGCTTTAGCTGCAGTGTCTGTAATCTGTGGTGATATAGATTCTCTGGAAAATCAGTACCCTTCCAATTGGAAGGCTGCTCCATTTCTCCAAGCAGGTGTGAAATGCAGAGTCCAGGATGGTCCTGCAGCAGCTGCTCTCTGGCTGCTCACGTCTATCCTGAATCACAAAATATCAGGTACTTTCAACAGAATTCTGAACACTGGAGCAAAAAGTACAAGGAGAGAGCAAGAGGAAGGAAGGGGTTTATCAGCTTTCTGCACCTGTAGTTATAACAGGAATTTTTGCATACACTGATGTTCAAGTAACCCTTTTTGGATCTTGTTTTGCAGTTGCCAAGAAAAACTAAAAATAATAATTTTTTTTCCCCTTCACCTTTACAACAAAAATGGGGGGGAAGGTTGTCTTAAGCAACGTGAAATTCAAAGTATTTACAAAATTAATAGCTTTTCCCTCTTTTTCTTTTGTGGGACAAAGTTATCTTCAAATCCACTTCATGGAAAAAATTCTCAATGTTTTCCAGCTCGTGCAGACTGGTGACCGTGCTGGTGACCACAGGGGTGACTGCTGACACAGAGTCACTGCCCCCAGCCTGACAGCCCAAGTTCTCAGCCCTGCATTCCCCTTGGAAATGAGCTGCTGTTTGTGCTGGAAATTAAAGCCATGAGGTTTTGTCCTGCTCAACAACGAGATGATGAGCAGGACAAAATGAACGAGCTGAAATTTGATATTTGGCAGAATTTAAAACTTAGCCCTCACTTTTTTCACCAAGTCATGAGCTGTTGAGTTTGACATTTTCCCACCAGGTGACAGGCTGTCCAGGCTGGGTTACAGCAGAATTCCCTGGCTCTGGCCTGCTGCCTGCAGCCTCATGGCCCCAGGTGTCCAGAGCTGGGGCCAGGGTTTGAGAAAAGGTGCCAGGTAAAACGAGGGGAGGTGAGGAGCCATCCCCTGCAGACACTGAGGGGAGGTGAGGAGCCATCCCCTGCAGACACTGCTCTCCCTGAACAGATGCTGCCCTCTTCCAACCAGCCTCTGACCATCGGTGCAGGAGCAGTGGGCTTTGCTGTAGCTAAGAGTAATCCTTTGTAAATGCTCCACTGGAGCTAAACTTCACAGCTGGAAGAAGGAAAAAAACCATTTATTTGTCTTTGTAGCACCCAGGCTGTTCTGGAGATAAGAGGAAAGACCTGCACCTCCTTGAGCCCAGAGGTGTTTAATCTCTCTCTGGCAGAAGTAGTCCTCCCTCTTGTGTCAAAGTAGCTGTAGGATCTTCCAGTGGGATGCTGTGATGCTGCACAGACCCCTGTGCATCACCCTGGTGCCAGTTACCCCAGGGCCACCCCTATGATCAGCCATTCAGACACTCACACTGAGAGAGGAGACTCACTGGGCCAGGAGGAAGAGGGAAAAGGCCCTAATTGACAGCAGTAGAAAAACCCAATTACAGAGATGAAAGAGGCAGCCCAGGCATATGTTTCTCGGCTTTGGATCATCAGACCTGCCAGTTCTCATTATTTTCCAGCAAGGCTCAGTCTCTCCCAAGAAGGGGCTGAGGCAGTGCCTGGCCCTTTGTGCCTGCCTGCCTCACAGGTGAGCAAAGCACCTGGCAAAGCACCCATCATTCCTGTGGGGGAAACATAATGGAATGGAGGTAGATCAGAGATAGGAGGAGGAAACAGGGAGACAAGGGAGGGGAGAAGGAAAAGCCTATCCCTGGAGAACAAACTAATCAAAACCACAGCATTAAATAAAACAAAGCAGCTGCCATTAATAATTGAGGACGCGCGCTGCGTGCGTCGAGGGTCTCTCATCTGTCTGAAGAATGGAGGGAGCAAAAGGGAGAGAAGCAGGTACGAAAGGCATCATTTCCCGTGCCTCTAATGAGCACTGCTGCTTGCTTTTCCCCCCCCCACACCTCCTCCCCTCATTATGCTCCCTTTCCCCCTCACCTATTTGTCATCTGCAAATGTCTTGCTCTTAAGAGGACACCGGTGTGGTGTGGGGTCTGAAGGAGGCAGCAGAGCTGCTTTGTCCTTGGTGATTGTCAGCACTCCTCCCCTGATGAGGACATTTCTCCAAAGGAGAGGGAGGGGTCAGTGTGTGGCATCTTTGTGACCCCAGACAGTGTCCAAGTGTCTGATACACACAGAGACTTATTCCCTTGAGAGACACACGGGTGGATGTGTGAATATCTGGCTCCCACACACTGCATATCAAATAAAGATTTGGAACATTAATTTGGGCACTTCAAACTAGGAGAGGGCAGGGTTGGTGGTGCAACCCAATCTGATCTTTCCCACATGTGCAGATGGAATTATTTCTTGTGTTATTGGCTCTCATTTCCATGCAGAGGGATGAGTGAGGCTCATGGTGCCCTGCCTTGCTGGCTGTTGCCATGGGTGATTGCAAAGGTAGCAAATGGGGTTTAATCCAGTGGCTAAAGGGGGCAAATACAGCCCTTCAGAGCTGTATCCCATGTGTCCCTAGTGTGAAGGGTTTAATGATAGATGGTGGCACACATGTCCCTCTTCCCAGGATGCCCCCTGAGGAAACTGTGGCTCTGTTTAATGTCGCAGACATCTTTTCATGAAAAATCCTTTCCTTAGGATTTTTTCTCCTGAGAAGCTGAGAGGCCCCAGGAGCAAAATGTAAACATTGGTTATCTGCTGCTGTGGAATGCAACAGGTGGATCATTGATTGGCCCATCTTGGATGTTTATAATTAATGGCCAATCACATCCCAACTGGCTCGGACAGAGAGTCCAAGACAGCTGCCTTTGTTATCATTCTTTGCTATTCTATTTTTAGCCAGCCTTCTGATGAAACCTTTTCTTCTATTCTTTTAGTATAGTTTTAATGTAATATATATAATAAAATAATAAATCAAGCCTTGTGAAACCTGGAGTCAGATCTACACCTCTTCCCTCATCCTAAGACCCCTGTGAACACTGTCACAGTTTAGTCTGTTATAAACATCCCCATCTGCAGGGACAAAAGAGATCTGACAAAAAGCCTGCTTCCATTCATGTTCCTGTTTGGGTTTGCAGAGTCTGCTGCCCCAAGCCTCCTGGCTGGTCAAAAGAGAGGAATAGGGAACTCCTGACATCTGCCAGCCATGATGAGGACTCATCCTGGCCATGGGCTGAGCCCACATCTCCCTGCACAGCACAGGGAGCCCAGGGCCACCCAGATGCCACAGCTGCAGGAGCACAGGCCTTGGGGAAGAACAAAACTGGGATTCTGACTCTTCCCAGGCTTTGCAGCAGGGCAGGGACAGGGCTGTGCCCTGCTGTCTCTCCAGCTTCCTTTCCAAAGCCATTTCTCCGGAGCGTCTCCATTGCCTTTCCCAGCCAGCAAAGGAGCAGCCACACACCAGGAGCAGCTTCCAGACAGGGAGGACATGGGAGACACAGACACCCTGTGCACTCACACTGCTCTGGGCAACATAAAGGAGATATTGTGCAATGGCTTGTTGGAAGGCAGGAGCTTTGGGGATGTTTCTACAAGCAGTTTAAGAAACCCCCTAAACCTCCAGCCTCACAGATCCAGTAGCCTTTTTTGGGGAATGAAATTGAGTTATTCCTATTTTAGTTTACATCAACAGAATCAAAACTGGACCTGTGCATTGCTTCCAAAGGACACAGGGACATTTTCAATATTTTAAAGTGTACCTAAGTAGCACGGAGAGACCCCAGCAAGAGTCAGAGCTTTGCTTTGGTAAGTTGAGACTATTCTTCCAAAAACATGTAGTCTAATGCTTCAACTTCATTACCCATTTGCTCCCAAGCCTGGGTGAGATTTGGAAGTGAATCCCCCAGCAGCAGCCCCCATGCAGGATTTGCACTGGTTTTCATGCTGGGTTTGGTCTGCATAGTTTGGGTTCCTTTTGAAGGGGACACAAGCTCTGCCACTACCACTGATCCTGTCTAGAACCAGAAAGGACCCTGTGATTTGCACGAGCTCACCTTCCGTGAGCCCCAAATTCCTGGTTTACAGCCCTTCTGAAGGGTATGTGGATGGAAGAGAGCCAAAGGAAGATTTCAGTTTAAAGGAGTTCCAGTAGCAAATTGCTGAACTACCCGCAGGGGTGTGTAACCTATCACTGGTTACAGCAGGGATATCAGCAGAGAAATTCTGTTAAAAATCAGTTCTACATTAAAAAGGACTCCAAGGGAGGCCAGAGAACTATTCCTTGGACTGAAATAGCTATTTGCTGAACCAGTGCAAATATCTTTCTTTGCTAGTGTACCTGATGACTGTGTTTGATTTCCACACCAGGAAAATCATATAAAATAATCAGTGACGCAAATACAGATATATCAAGGGAATAGGCATGACTTTTATAGAGAGAAATCATTCCCCACAGGTGTGTCAGAGCTCTTTAGGTGTGTGTAGGGTACAGAATTACTGAGTGTTCTTGGCTGGAAGAGAGGTGTCTGTGGGGCCAGAGGGGTGAGCAAAGCTGTAGTGTCCCAGTGAAAAGAAGAAGGTGCCTGAGACACAGCTGTTTTCCCTTTGGGTGGCAAGCATTGCACCAAAAGACACCAGCAGGTTCCAGGCTTTTGAAAGCAAGCTGAAGGACACAAAAAACCAGAGCAGTAAGAGTGAGCAGCAGCAAAATGCACTGGAGGGACTGAGCCGTTCTTTCACACAGCATAGATTTAAATTGTCAGACTCCTTGCCACTGGATGATCTTGAAAATTTTCGGGGGTTCAAAGAGATATTAGACAAGTTGATGGAAGAAAAATTCCTTAAAAACTGTATAATACAAAAACACTGAGTCAGAGTCAGGAAGCCTTTAAGTTTCGTATTTCTGGGTCTGGGGAAAGTACTCAGGGGTGGTTTATAACCTTCTCAGTGTCCTCCCCTTGTCCTCTTCCATGAAAATCTCATGGACTCCTTTGGCCTTGGCTCCTGCATCCACCTCATGCTTTTATTGCACAGCACTCAGGGATCACCTTCAAAGTGAATAAGAAGAATATCTTAAATGAGCAATGGAAATAAATATTCTCAAAACACTGCTGAAACTCTGGCAGTTGCACAAGTTATTAGGGAATCCAAAGCTAAACTGGGTTTGAAAACAAACTGGACAGATCCATGGCAAATAAATCCATCCTGGGCTATTAGACAAGATGCCCCAGAGGCATTGAGAGATTGGAAGTGACTGTGCTGCTGGTGGTGTGGAGGTAAGGAAAATTCAGTTTCCTATCTCCTCTCTTAATATCCAGCATTATCTGTTGTAAAAATATACATTTTTACATTTCACATTAAAGAATGTTATCTTTGCCCTCATTGCTGCAGGGGCCCATGGAGACTTTTATCAGCTCCAAGGTTTTATCACTCAGAGGAAGGGCTCCAGCCGAAATATGAGGTGTGGAAATGATGCACTGGCACGGGTACAGCTCTCTGGGGATGATTGACTCCCTGAACAAGCTAAGCCTGGTGTTAGTGGAAGCCTGAACCTTCAGTTTAAGCTGAACTGCTGAGCTAAATCATCTCTCCAGCTGATACAGGTCCAGCCTCCTCCATCCAGCTTGCCTTTGAAACACTCAGTGCACAGCCTTCTTCCCTCACAAAGGAAATTTCGTTCAAACTGAGCCTGAAACACCTTCAGCAAATTTTCTCTGAGCAAGCCAAAGACATTTCTTCAAGCTGCACAAAAATCTGTAATCACTTGACAGCAAGATCTAAACCAGATCTTGTAGCAAAGGAAGCCTATCTTAAAAATACCTTAGATTTATGAAGATGCTACTGCATCATAAAGCCAGCATATTCAGCATTTCTATAAAAAGATTTTACCCAGGCAATCACATTTAACTCCAGCTTCCATCCCTGCTGCCCCTAATCTGTGAGGGTGTGTGATAACATGCAGGTTTTTCAGTAGGAAATTCACTAAGTTCTAAGAAAAAGTCATTTTATTTCCATGGAAAGCACAGAGCAAATTTGCTTTAAAACCTTTATTTCCCATAAAAACTGATGGAGGAAAAGTCCATGGTCTTTCTGGGGTTCATCTCTGTAGAAAGTGGTGATATAGAAATAGAGCTGAATGCAAACAAGATTTTATTGTGTTCATATTTGCAGCACTGCAAACCTCATTAATAAAGCAAAATAATACATTTTGCTAATTAAAAGAAGCATTATATGAGCT